>NC_135397.1:6070625-6408750 GCF_051989625.1 Stigmatopora argus | reverse complement strand
GGCGCTTTAAAGTTTTAACGTCAATTACTACACTTTCCCCGAAAGGGTTTGTATAGACCCAAATGACGAGATAAAAGCCGGGATGCTGGCGCAGGCAGAATCTGTCGAGGGACTTCTCCAGCCTGGCCAATGGCAGCACGTTGGTCTCACTTACACGCAGCAGCCTGAGGGCAAGAAAAACATCCACGGCCATGTGGTTGTCTGGGTGTGTGGCATCATGTGAGTACAGACGGGTTTTCTGTGAATCTAAATGTTGTTCACCATTGGTGAATTTTAAGCTTTTTTTGCGCTTCAGGAAATGCGAAGTTTTCCTGGACTACACTTTACCCCGAAAGTCCAGCTTATCCTCTGACAGCAACAAGACTTTCTGTATGTTGGGCCATTGTATCCCATCTTCTGAGGAAGTGACCAAACAGCATATCAACTGGAGCATGGGAACAGTGCTTCTCTTCAATGGTTGGATTTTTTTTTCGTGTGTTAGGGTTGTAAAACCCATGGAAGAGGAAATGGCTATTTTACGTCATGGCAAAATAAACTTTTTTCCCTGCCTTTTTCAGGGGCCAGAGTAGGGTCCGACGAGGCCTTTTTCTTGTACAGCAGCGGACCTGATCTCACCTCAATCATGCCTTGCAATTATGGCAGACCGAAAGGATCATTTTCCAAGTTTGTCAGTCAGGAAGGACTCAAGTGTGACAGTGTGCGGGAGCTTCTGATGAAAAGCAAAGATGTGGACACAACAGCTTTGGTTGTAAGTCTTTTTTTATGAACTGCACGCCTAAAAAAGATAATGCCAAGCTTGGTTTTGTTGAATGATGATGATCAGTGTCATAATCAATAAATAACCATGAATTTCTGAATCTCTTTTATCACAGGAGAGCCTGGCAGTTGTGTATGCTCCCAGCAGTCCTAGAGTCTACACTATCTATGAGCCTGTAATACGATTAAAGGGACAAGCCAAGACCGTGGTTAGTCAGCGGCCCTTCAGCTCCCGAGAAGTGCAAAGTCTTTCCTTAGAACCAAGTGCTCTCAAAGCTTTGTTGCCTATTGAAACCCAAGGTCTGCAGAGTGTCCTGCACAAGATCGGTGGCACGGGAAATGTAGTTTTCCTCTTTGCACAGGTAAGCCAAGTTTTACTTTTTAAGAAAAGGATTTTCCTTTGCAAACATGTTTCCCCCAAAAGAGGAAATGCTCGAATGTGTTTCAGTGTGATGGTCAGTAACAATTAACAGTTCATTGGTTCTTTAGACAGTGGAGCTGAGTGACTGTGAGATGACCCAGGCTCTGGCCTTGCAAATACTCCTTTCACTGGCCAAATTCAACCAGCATCGCATCCATGAAATGGACTGTTACCATGGTTACTCTATGATACATCAAGTGCTCATCAAGTCCAAATGCATTGTTGGATATCATATACTGAAAGTGAGTTTCTTATCTGGAAAACAGTAATGTCCTTTATGTTCAATCCCACTCTCATCTTGCTCTTTCACTCACTTAAAGTGTCTTATTCTTCATATTTTACTTTACGCTGCTGTGTAAATTGACGGCCATTTTGTGTCCAGACTCTGCTGGATGGCTGTTTTAGTGGGCCCGTCTTAATCCTGGCGGAGGATGGTCAGTTCCGTTTGGAGGGAGACTCAATTGCTGTGGTCCAGGACATCAGGCTACTCTCAGATATCTTGTTGGACTGGAAAATCTGGGCCAAAGCAGAGGTAAAACACTCATGAGAAAAGTACTATAACATAGCGATAAAGGGCCAATTCAGTGATTGGCCATTGAGATGGGTGCACCCCTAATGTTAAATATGGTTGAAGATGTCCTACAACTGTATGTATGTGTCCTTTTATTCGTTAGTGTGGTGTGTGGGAGACATTGCTGGCTGCTTTGGAGATCCTGATCAGGGTGCACCACCCTTATCAGGTTTTCAATATTCGGCAATTTCTCAAGGCCGAAGTGGTGCACCGCTTTCTGCTCACTTGCCAAGTGTTACAGGTTTGTCCAAATCATAGAGTGCTAATAATAGTGGCAATAATTTGACCTGACAACTAACAGTGACTTTTGCCTGAAGGAGCATCGGGACGAGCACCTGACTGCCATCCCGCAAGAAGTCTGTTTATCATTTGTCAAAATAATCCAGGAAGTGCTAGGATCCCCGCCAGACCTGGACTTGCTCAAACTTATCTATAATTTCTTGCTGGCTGTTCACCCTCCTACCAACACCTACGTATGCCACACTCCGTCAAGCTTCTACTTCTCACTGCACATAGGTGAGGAGTCAGCGAAGGAATAGCACAACCGACGTAAATTGTATTTTTTTGACGCACTGAACAGTTTGGATATCATTTGTCAGATGGGAAGCTGTATCACGACAAGGTGCAGTCTATTATGTACTTGCGACACTCCCACAGCGGAGGGAAGTCTGCCAGCAGTTCAGTGATGTCTCTTTCCCCGACCGTCTTTACTGACGCTCCGCATGAAGGTACGCTTAATTTACTTGTATTTATCTTACATCTAATACAAATTTGATCTAACCATCTAGTGCTTTGTTAGACTAACATGCAATGGGAGTTGGTAGTTTGATGGAAGTTTAAGAGTTGAGTATGGTGCCTTTTTTGGGACATCTATTTTCACACATAATTATTTGAACACACTAATTTGGAAAGTTGTCCAATTCAAACATCGTGGAGGGATTTGAAATTTACACTACTGGTGAGTTTTCACATTTTAAACAGCTCAACATGTTGCCGTTTTTTTACTCCAGGTCCTCTTCATGGTCCCTCACCTGAGGTGGGCGCTGAGGAAAAGTCCTTACGCCCGCCCAACCTGGCACCGTCGCCCTACTCGTCCCCTTTGCTGACTCCCCGTCTCAATCACAGCGCCACGATTGAGGGTAGTGAAATTGACCGGTTGTCGCTCATCACCCAGCAGGCTCTGGGCAGTACTGAAACGCTGAAAAAAGCAGGAGGTGATGAACAACTCCTGAGCAGCTGTGAATCGGCGAAGACGATATGCGACTCGAGGGATGCCGGCAATGAAGGAGCTCCACGCACGCCATCCATCAGCGTGGAAGAGGAGCGAGATGAGGCCACGGAGGTGGACAGCCTAGCAGAAGGCAGTGTCGGTGTCGCAGAGACTGAGGACAGGTTTGACTGGACCAGCGATGAAGCGCCTCGGCGCCCCGACAGTTTAAAGGGAATCCAATCCTTCCAGAGAAGCCACAGCAACCTTGCTAGTTTGGGATTAGCTTTTCCGGCTCCCAACGGCTCGCTGGCAATCAGTCGCTGGCCCAGTGCAACGGATCGAAGCTCTGTACCCGACGATTGGGAGAGTTACACTTACTCTCCTGGTTACGAAAGGGCACACAGCAAAACGGATTCCAATGAGCGGTACGTAAAAAATAGTAGTATTTCTTACATATGGCAAGTAACAATTTTTTGGTAAACTTATACAGCATATTATCTATTATTATATTATACCCAAGGTGGGACTCTTTTTTTTTTTTTAAATATTTAAATATAGTCATGGCAAAAAATATCATCTTGAATAATTGTATAGCAATATTGTTTAAGTATATTTAAACTGGGAACACTGGCTGGGAATGCCCATATTTCAACACGGTCGATGGCAGCCATTGTGTTAAAATTAAGGTAAATGTGGAGTGGTGATTGATAAACTTTTTGTTGCAGAGCCAATTCGGAGGACTGCCTTGTGCTCATCTGCTGCGGCCTTTATGACCTTCTGAGAGGTGTCCTGCTACTGCTGCCTGATCTCATGCTCGACGACGTGATGGACAAACTGATCCAGCCCGAGGCGTTAGTCGTCCTCGTCAATCATTCATCACCCCTCATTCAGCGAGGGGTCATGAAGGTCAGCCCTTTTTTCCAACCTACAGTTGGGTAGAATTTATTTGCGTTTGACTAGATTGCACCTTCTAAAATTTCACCCTGAATTGGTTGCCAGTCAATAGCAGATCACAATGGGGAAGAACTATTTACACTCACAATTTAGAGTCATCAACCAGCCTACCATGTATGTTTTTGCGATGTGGGAAGAAACTGGATTACCCCTAGAAAACCCACCGAAACAGGTGGTTCTTAAACATTAACCCATTCATTGCTTCTCAGTTAAGTGCTAATACGTAATGCTTAAAAGTTAAATACAACTGAACTGTACTTGGGGTACTCATTTCCATGCCACTAGATGGCACTTGAATACTTTGAGAATCACTGGACTAGATTATTGAAGAGACCTTGTCGCATTTGTCTTTGCTAGCTGCTGGACGCGTACTTTGGCAGAGCCAACAAGGAGCAGAAGGAGAAATTCCTGAAGAATCACGGTTTCTCTCTGCTAGCCAACCAGTTGTACATCCACCAGGGGAGCCAGGGCCTAATTGAGTGCTTCCTTGAGATGTTGTTTGGACGGCCCGTTGGCCTGGAGGAAGAGTATGCTTATGTGAAAGTGCTCCATGTAATATGATCGGATTTAAAAGCTAATGCATTTTTCTTTACCCTGGCTGTCTAGTCTGGATCTGGAGGAAATGGAAACAATCTCACCTTTCACAAAGCGTTGCATCATACCAGTGTTGGGTCTCATTGAGAACTCCCTGTGTGAGAACTCTTTGGTACACAACATCCTCTGCATGCTACTGCAGCTCCTCAACGCCTGCCCAAAGCTGGCAGACATCCTGCTCGATCACGGACTGCTCTATGTGCTCTTCAACACCCTCTCCACTCTCAATGGCATGGAGACCGGGTGGGTACGCCGGCTAGAATAGTAAATCTTTTCTCTAAAACGTGCCTGGTTTTACAGAGGAAATCACGGCCGCAAAATTCTTTAACAAAAAAAAAAACAGCCTTCACTTTTCACATTTTCAGCCATCATCAAACCCATAAAGTAAAACAAATAATACATGAATGAATAATTAAAACTACAATGTTAAAAGAAGAAATCGAAACATTCACTGTGAAACTGCATGTCTAAGTAATGGGCCTATTGACATGTAAAATCTCCCAATTGCATACCTGTCAACCTCTGCCGATAACTGCCCTTATAAATGATTATTGATTCCCCTTACAAACCCCCAAAAAACCTTACAAACACCGGTGTTTGTAAGGTTTTTTGGGGGTTTGTAAGGGGAATCAATAATCATTTATAAGGGCAGTTATCGGCAGAGGTTGACAGGTATGCAATTGAGGAATGTTCCCAGTCTAAGATTTACCAGTCATTAGTGTACTTTATTCAGTTATTTGCTTGTACAATTGTTTCAATGGTATCATATGATTACTCTTGGTTTTGCAGCATCCCACTGAATGATTACAAACTCCTCGTGTGTGACATCCAGCAGCTGTTAGTCGCTGTTACAATCCACTCCTGCAGCTCTTCAGGGTCCCAATACTTCCGCATCATTGAAGACCTCATTACCTTGCTGGGTTATATGCAAACCAGCAAAATGCCGCGCACGCAGGGTAAGGACGGGATTTTTGAAATGCAAAGCACATGCGGAAATCATCAGGGTTCAGTGTACTGTTCATTGCTCGCTACATCAAGCTGCCATGCTCTGCCGCAGAACAAATCAGAGCTCATTATGTACAACTAAAGAGTTGAACCACAGTCCTCTACTTTTTTAAATAGGTTTTCCACTTGCACTTAATTATTTTCTTCCCATTATATGTCAATTATTTTCATATTGTTGTATATTTGCTCATTATGTACAAATATGGGTTGACCAAAAAGGTTTTTTTTTTAAACCTCATCCATTCGTACGTAATTAATTTCTTCCCATTATGTCGCAATTATTTCCATATTGTTGAATATTTGCGGCTCATTCTAGTTATTTTTTTCCTTTGGCTCAGATTTTCCAGTTTTGCATTTAATTTGTGATATTTTGTTTTCTTTGTTTTGCTCAATGTTCTTTCAGAGATGGCAGTTGCTCTGCAGTTTCGGGTACTTCAGTCGGCTATTGAGTTCATAAAGACAACAGCCAATCAGGCGCCTCAAAAGCTGAGCAGCTCCCATAACGCACCAAGCTCTTCGCATCACACTCTTTATCAGAAACGGAAGAGCATTGCAGGTGAGCATCAGACTGGAGAGGATAAAAGCTTCTTTTTGTTTTGTTTTCATTGTAATAATCCAGTGGTTCTCAAACATTTCATACACCCACAAATATTTCTTCCTCGCCAAGTAGCATTATTTGGGCTAACAGGAATCGAACGCCAGTGATAGGGCTTGAAGTCAAATCCATTTTGACTGAAAGGCTGACAGCAAATGATCATTGCTTGGCCTGCTAGTCAAAATGAATTGTGAATTGGACGTTTAGTGCCATCAGTGGCAGCTAAGGAATTCAAATAAATGGTTGTATTTGCTCTCAAAAGCCCCAGTTTGAAAAGCAACACTGTAAAAAATTCTAATGTGTTTAGGAATTGAGCGCAATTGCATTACCTTAAAATTAACCTAGAAAATATTAACCCCGACACACAAATGATCTAAAAATGTGAATAAAAACGACACATTACATTCAATGTCAATCATTTACAGAGTTCAATAGAACAGCACTTTACTTGATAAATGCACTGTAGTGAATTTAAAAAAAAAATCATGTGAACATTCAATTCAGTCGCTCTTTCGCATACGACTCGAGGGATCCCGCGTACCACTGGAGGTCCTCCATCCTCATTTTGAGAACCACTGTTTTAATCCGTGTGTGTAGGTACACATCTCCACTCTGGTCTGTTGATTGATCCTCTCCTCATCCCAATTTGAAGGTTCCATTGCCTTGAAAGACTCCATTATTCCCCGCATCCCCAGGCAGCACTACTGCTCCTACGGCCAGATCCCCTTGCCCTCTCCCTTCAGCTTCCTGTCCCAGGACTCCCCTCTCCCCTCCCCCACTGGGTCTCCATCCTACATGTTCCACTGTGACGCAGGTAGCTGGGACTACGGTCCTCAGCAGAGAACATTTTCCCAGACATGGGACGTGTTTCCAAATGTTGCAGTGAGCTCAAACCCTTTTATCTGCAACTCACTTGGGGTTTTCATCCGCCCAGTACCCTCATTTGCTACTGGTGCTTTTGTTTTTGTGTGCATGTACCTGAAGAATAAATGCTTCACTAAATCAGCGTGACGCATCCTCTGTGCAGATGCGATTTTGATCACTGAATCTTCACGCTTTTTCTGTATGCGCATTGATTGGGTTTTTTTTTCTGACACGCATTTTATTTTCTCTGCACTCGAATAGAGCATGAATAGTGAGTTTGTTTTGCAAGTTTCACAGTAGCGCTTTCTCACGCACGCTCACGTTCTACTCGCAGGACGGCGACGCTTCTCTCTGGCCCAGACGGACTCTCTGCTGATGAGGATGCGTTCCGTGGCGAGCGACGAGCTCAACCAGATGATGCAGAGGAGGATGAGCCAGGAGAACCCCATTCGCGCTAGCGAGACGGAGTTTGTGCAACGACTGCAGAGGCTCGTGGTCCTCGCTGTCAACCGACTCATTTACCATGGTAGAATAAATCGTTTGCTTTTATTACAGTTGGTGCAATGCAGGATTTATTGAAATATTTAAGCCAATTTTGATTTTGGATTGTCGACTGCAGACGATCATTCTTCAATGTCTCGCCAAAAATTAAAATTGGGATTTTTGTCCTCCTCCGCTTTCTCCTTTCATTTCAGATGTCAGTCAGGATTTATTTGACCTGCTGAATATCCCAGATTCCCCAGACCAACAGCTTTTCACACCAGAACTGGGATACAATTCGCATGAGGAGGGGAGCACTAGCTCTACTCCACACTCACCGTGTCCCTTTACATTGCCGCCTGCCAGCAAAAAAAGTTTGCAGGAAGACATTCTCAAACTCATGATGGACGGCATCAAAATCAGCCTGGTACGGTTCAAACCACATTGGGATCTTTTCATACCTGCTTAGGATTCCTTTTAACGGCCTTATATTGTTTCTCAGGGCAGTACTGGTCGAGGAGGAGCGCCGCATCAGCAATGGCGGAGGATCCTGTGGTCTTGCAGGGACACGTTCCGGGTTCAAATCGGCCGTATGTTGGTGCACACGCTCAGTCCTGCTCGTCCCCTGTCTGATCGAAAGGAAGCGCTTGAATTTGTTTTTGATCCAAAACATTTGGATATCTTAAAGGAGAGCCTAAGCCCAGGTCTTGAGGTATTTGTCTTTTTTTCTTGTCCTTTATTTGAAGAAAACTTGGCCAAAATTTAATCCTGTGCAATGATTTCAAGTTTCTCGCTAAAATGGTCATTGACTACAGAAACAGGAAACTACAGAGAATATTTACAGTTTTTTATGGATAAAATCGGTTAACAATAACAATATTTGTACCTAAGAAAAGGAGAATATTTACTGTTTTTTATTGATAAAATCAGTTAACAATAACAATATTTGTAACTAAGAAAACGAGAATATTTACTGTTTTTCCTTTTTTTTATTTAAAGGAAAGACAGCAATATCTCTAAACCATTCATCAACTATCAAAATAAATGTCCATTCATTAGTTATGTTCATAAGTCGATTAGTCATGGCAGCCTCATTGGGAATATGAATACTAATCATAATAGCCCTCTAAATAAAATCCTTAGCTATAAAATGGGCTTAATAATGGACTTGAAGAGTTTAACGCGTAAAAAATAAATAGCGCTGACTTTCATTACATAGTGTATTTTTACACCAATTTAAACTGCAAGTACTGCAAATTTCCTTGACTTAGCAACATAGCAATTTATCTGTCTCTCATAGCACGGACCCAAGTTGTCACTTTACCTCTACGAAATGCTGCACGACCACAAAGACAGCCTGACCAAAGACGAGCAGAACGCTGTGGGTGTTTTCATGACCTCGCTCAAGCTTTGTGGTCACCGCTGCATCCCACCCAACACACCACACAAGCAGGATCTGCTCAAGGCCGTGAAAGAGGCAAGCCTTTCAGTAGGAGTGACGCGTTCATGGAGGGAATGCAACAACATCATTTGCTTTGTGCAGGAAAAATCCAAGTACGAAGCAGAGGAGAAAACAAGCAAGGCAGCCTGGGAAAAGAAAATGATCAACACGCAAAAGAAGTGAGTAAAATGCACATCAGATAGCTAAAGTACTGTCTTATATTCAGCCCTGTCACTTCTTCTCTTTAGCTTAATCCAAAGATTAGACGGAAAGTCCAAAGACATATCGAAAATCGCGGCGGACATCACGCAGAATGTATCCCTCCGCCAAGGCATGGAGCGAAAGAAAGTCATCCAGCACATCAGAGGTCTTTACAAGACGGACCTTAGCGCCAGTCGGCACTGGCAGGAGTTGGTGCAGCAACTCACGCATGACCGGTAAGAACAGAATTTGACAGGGAAAATTGTGCTAATCATTTAAAGCAGTTGGCGTAAGTTAAAAAAAACTGAATAAGTCACAAACGTTTTTAATAAAATGGGGGCATAGAGAAAGAAATAACGAGGAATTTGGTACTCGGACATTTGGTCGCTGGACGTTTGGTCGCCGGACGTTTGACAACATGACAGAGAGTTTACTGTTTAAACCAGCTCTCAAAATTATATTCATGAGAGAGAGAGTTTAATACCTAAATATCTACTGTTGAAACCAGCTCTCAAAATTATATTCACCCGGGCAACCAAACGTCCGGGCAACCAAACGTCCGGGCGACCAAACGTCCGGGCGACCAAACGTCCGGGCGACCAAACGTCCGGCGACCAAACGTCTGGTCACGAGGAATGGTGACATGAAGGCAAACTTTAATATGTATATAATACCACTTAACCGCTGTACGACTTCATTTTCCAAGGGGTGTAAGCCTTGATAACCAATAGGACAGAAAGAGGGAGGACAGGGCCGATTAGGGTGCGACAGGGCATATACAATGATATGCTGTATATGAACATTTGTTTTAATGAATCACTTGCGCTGCTTGTGATCGAAGAGAGGATACATATGATAGCAAAACGATGGATGTTTAGATAGTTGAGTCATTTGTCTATGGATTAATTATAAGTTCTGGCTTGTTGTAGGGCGGTTTGGTACGACCAGACATCCTACCCTACATCCTGGCAGTTGGACCCAACCGAAGGGCCAAACCGTGAGCGGCGGCGCCTGCAAAGATGCTACCTCACCATACCGAACAAATACTTGCTTAAAGACAGACGTAAACCTGAAGGTAAAAAACTTGCATCCTGACGTTCTTTCCAGTTTGCCATCGATCTCAATATGACCTACTCTCCTTGTCTAGACTCAGTCAAGCCGCCACTGTCGTTCCTTTTTGAGGATAAAACACACTCGTCTTTCTCCTCCACCGTGAAAGACAAAGCCACGAGCGAGCCCATCAGGTACGCGCTGTTTTGCTCTAAAAATTTACACCGCTCTTTTATTCAGAGGCTGCGGTGATAACAATTTTTCTTTTTATTACACGCAGGTTTACCAGACGCTGTGTGAGTGTGGCCCCCTCCAGGGAGACATCTGGGGAGCTGCTTCTGGGTAAGATAAAGTGTGAAGATTATAAGGCGCTAAAGAATTTGCTCAAACACGTAGGAGTTAGTCTTTGTTTGTCATTCTCAAATTGCGTTAATCTCACTAGCCTTGTGCTCTCCTACAGGGAAGTCGGGAATGTACTTTGTGGAGGACAATGCTGCAGACGCTCATGACGGACAGGTAAGCATGAGAGATGATAGAGTTTTTCTTTATTTTTTGTGCGTCCACCAATCGAGAGGCGGAAGTCAATGGGAGTAATTGGAGAATGTATTGTGGATGTTAATCAGAATTGGGCAATTGAAAAAATGCCATTGCAAATGAATTTGATTTTTTTTTTAAATAAAAAAAAATAGTTTAGACGGGGAACCCTGATGTTTTGGCCAAATAGAAATGCGCAAATCCACATATTTACATGAATACAAAATAATTGTTTTAGCGATGAAAAAGGAAAATAGTATGGGTTGAACTTTTTGGATCCAACTACGAAATTAAAGTAACTTTCCTTCTCGGCTTCTCTTTCTGACCGACCTTTCTGTTTTCAAAAGACATTTTTGGAAGTCTAACTTGTCCAACATTGTTGAACAGAGCCTTCATGGTGAGACAGAGGCACCCTCTTTTTCTTGGACCTACGAAGAGATCAAAGAGGTGCACAAGCGATGGTGGCAGCTGAGAGACAACGGCCTGGAGATTTTCCTTACCAACGGTCGAACGCTCCTATTAGCCTTTGACAACAGCAAGGTAAAATACTGCTCATTGTGCTACATTCACGGATACCATCAACTATCCGAAAAAATGCGATTAAAACACCCATGCATCCATTATTAATAGCGCATGGTTATGGGAACCGACTAATTCTTACTTCCTCTGATGGAAGGATTTGATAAAAATGCAGTGGCAGAGAGCAAGTTAATAATTCTTTAGAGGCTAATAGTGTCACTTTTTAACTTAGTACGTCCGCATTAAATGAGCACAAGATCAACTGTGCGAGTACAAGCCCATTATTTTACTTTTTACATTCAAGGGCTTTCTCCATTGGTGGGTAGTTTATTGGGGGAAGTGATTAAACCACTCAGGTGTAAAATTGGTCTTGCATCCAGCGTTTCAAGATTACAGTCAGTTTGTGGGTTGCGTAGTGAACTTGTCATTAGCACTTTTGAGTGTTGGGCATTGCCACTCATGATTTACTTTCCCGGGCCACACAAAATGTTGCGGCGGGCCAGATTTGGCCCCCAGGCCGCCACTTTGGCTAATAGATCTAGATGTAGTCTCAGCAATCACGAAGCACAGAAAACAGATTTTTACATCGGGAAGTATCATATCCAATAAGGATGGTCTGAAAAGATCAGATGGGTTATGATTAACGTCACTCTAAGATAGATGACTCCTTCGTTGCCACAGTAACCCGTGAGATGGGTCAATAATATAGCCCATTCTTAACAGGCCAAATCGGATTGGGGCACTAAAAATAGTATGAACCATCAGCCCTCACAATAAGATTTGGGGAAGAATCCCTTGGGAAGCAGATAAACCTGCATTCTGAATGCTGCCTTATTTTGAGTAATATGACTTTTTGTTTGAACTGTTCCTCTCCAAAGTTTCGTGATGACGTATACCACAACATTCTTACATCTGATCTGCCCAACCTGCTGGAGCACGGCAACATCACGGCGCTCACGCAGCTGTGGGGCTCGGGCCAGATCTCCAACTTTGAGTATCTCACGCATCTCAACAAGCACGCCGGCCGCTCTTTCAACGACCTCATGCAGTACCCGGTGTTCCCCTTCATCCTGCGGGATTACACTAGTGAAACCTTAGATCTGCAGGACCCTAATATCTACAGGTTAGTGCTATCTTTGCACCTTTTACTTCTGCCAATGGGTAAAATCTATGGAAGGGAGAGGTTATGTTTTCGGTTTTCAATGTCTGTCTGTTTTTATATATGTTTGTTTTCAAGATAATTCAAAAACTGACATGTTTTAATAAAGGAATGTTCTAAATATACTTAAATGATATAGGTACTTTCCTTAAAGCGATGCCTCATTTTTTTGTAAATCACGTACATCCAAAAATATATACCGTATTTTCACGACTATAAGGCGCACCGCATTATAAGGCGCACCCTCAATGAATGACACATTTTAATTTTTTTTCCATATATAAAGCACACTGGATTATAAGGCACCCTGCATATTTTGGAGGAAATGTAGGACTTTTAAGTGCGCCTTATAGTCGTGAAAATACGGTAATCTTCTTTCAAGAAGCCAAACATTTTCACTGACTTTCATTTCTTTGTGTTTTGCCGCCATTCAGGAATTTAAGCAAACCAATTGCCGTCCAATCAAAAGAGAAAGAAGATCGCTATGTCGATAATTTCAGAGTAAGACCTCTCCATCGTATTGGTTTGCACGTCCAAGTTTTGCCCAAAAATGTTCCCTCTGTTTTCATTGTGAAGTATTTGGAAGAGGAGTACAGGAAGGGAATCCGGGAGGACGATCCCATGCCTCCCGTCCAGCCTTACCACTACGGCTCCCATTACTCCAACAGCGGAACCGTACTGCACTTCCTGGTCCGAATGCCGCCTTTTACCAAAATGTTTCTAGCCTACCAGGGTGAGTCAGTGCTATTTATTCTTGGCACGTAGTGGAAAGCAGTGTTCATGGTTCTTTAAAAGCAGCTAATAGTTGGAAACTCAGCGGTGATGCTTTTAGCGCTCGCAGCCATGAAAGCTTATTTTGTCTTTTGCGTTTTCTCCTTCATCTCATCTGTTCCTTTCTTGCGCAATTACCTTTTTCCATTCATCCAATCTCTCCCGATTCGCCGTGACATCTTTTCATGCCACCGCAAATGTATTCAGCAAGCGACGGTCTCTCGGGTTGTGAAAGGGCGTCGTTCCAACCACCGAATGGAGTTTGTAATTACATTGTCTGTGGTCTTAATCAGATCAGAGCTTTGATATCCCGGACCGGACGTTTCACTCCATGAACACCACGTGGCGTCTTTCCTCCTACGAGTCCATGACAGACGTGAAGGAGCTCATCCCAGAGTTCTTCTATCTCCCAGAATTCTTGGTCAACAGAGAGGGTACTCATGTTCACGCTTAGGTTGAAAAGTTCCTGAAATTTTCCATCCCAAAGTCCTTCTCAAAACGTCTCGGCCCTTCCACAGGTTTTGATTTTGGGGTTCGTCAGAACAGCGAGAGGGTAAACCACGTGAATTTGCCTCCGTGGGCCCGCAACGACCCTCGCCTCTTCATCCTGGTTCACCGTCAGGCGCTGGAGTCCGACCAGGTTTCTCAGACGCTGTGTCAGTGGATCGATTTGGTGTTTGGACTCAAGCAGAAAGGCAAAGCTGCGGTCCACGCTATCAACGTCTTCCACCCAGCTGTGAGAATGCTTCGTCGTGCTGAATTGAAAACGTAGCTCGGATTTTTACACTGCTGTTTTCTGTCAACTTCCACAGACTTATTTTGGAATGGATGTTTCGGCGGTGGAAGACCCAGTTCAGCGACGAGCACTGGAAACCATGATCAAGACGTACGGGCAGACTCCTAGGCAGCTTTTCAACGCGTCCCACATCACCAGGGCCGGTCCTAAACTCATGATGGAGGGCGAGCTGCCGGCCGCTATGGGTCTCCTGGTTCAGCTCGCTTTTAGAGAAACTAGAGAGCCCCCCAAGGAGATCATCTGCCCGGTAAACAGCATGCCATGCATTGACTAAACTAAGTCTTATCAAGGCACATCTGCCTCAAAATCAACGATTGTGGTTGTTTGGGATATCTGTACGGAATCTGTATGATTTTTCACGGCATCCGCGTGGGTATTTTCCAGGTAATCATTTGTTTTCCTGCATTCCAAAATGTCTAAGACACTTCAAGATTCGATAGCAGAGGTGTGCAAGGACAGGTTAAACAATTTAGTGGGGGGGTTTCAGTCATTTGGGACCTGTTGGTCCCCTTGGCAATGTTGCTTCTGATTTTTATCATAGATTGAGTCATTTTAACACCATTTGTTAAACAATGGTTTAAAAAAATAAATTTTTCCTGGCCAAGATGAACCCTCCCACCAAGTTTGACGACACGCAGAGTTTGGCGAATTATACTATGGTTAAAAAAATACTATTTATCGAAATCCTGTTGCATTTTTTTTTACTGCAGATGAATGATGGATTGATGGACTCTAAACACTTACTCTCTTTCCAGAGCCCGTTGCCATGGATCAAAGGCCTGAAATGGGGCGAGTACGTGGGGTCTCCAAGTTCTCCTGATCCAGTGGTGTGCTTCAGCCAGCCTCACGGCGAGAGGTTCGGATCCCTGCTGGCTCTGCCTACGCGGGCAATCTGCGGATTGGCGCGCAAGTTCTGCCTCCTGATGATTTACAGCAAGGAGCAGGGTGGGCAGACCAACACCTGACACGCAGGAGCTTTCATCCCCCCCTCCCCGTCCGTTAATTTTCGCATGCCATGCAGGTGTTCGCAGCATGCACAGCACAGACATCCAGTGGTCGGCCATCTTGAGTTGGGGCTACGCAGATAACATACTCAGGCTGAAGAGCAAACAGAGCGAACCGCCCATTAACTTCATTCAGTGCTCCCCGTTGCATCAGGTGAGCAAAATGGCACCTTGGCCACCGTCCAATGGGAAGCCTCCGTCTCACCAGCGTGGCGTCCCTTCCAGGTGACCAGCTGCGCCTGGGTGCCCGATGGCTGCCAGCTATTTACGGGAAGCAAGTGTGGTGTCATCACCGCCTACAGCAACCGCTTCACTAGTGCCACGGTGGGTATCCATGGCAACGTCCCCCTGTAGCCCTCCGCCTCCACATTACAGCATGGCAGGCCCCCTTCTCTTTATCTTCCTCTTCCTTTCAGAGCTGTGGCGCGCTCATGCTCTCAGCCTCATTAGTCGCATCACAGTTGCTCTTAAAACACATTTCCAGTGAGCCCACAAGTAGGATTATAAGGTTCAAACGAGGATTCGTGTTTCCCCAGCTCTCGTTTGTTGTTTTAAGACCCTCAAAAGATATCCGGTGGCAAAGTCTGGCTCGGGGGAGACGACATATTAACAAAACCGAGAGTCCTAATAAACGTCACGTTTGTGTATATGTTTGTAGAATGGTAGGAGGGTGGGCTCAAGATCTCACTTGCTTTTTACTTCTTGGTGATAAAACCTTATTTTCTCTAAGAAAATGCTGACATTAGTATGGATTGCAACCAATGTTCCCTCTAATTTTTTGTTTTTCTGGGCAGAAAGACAACCTCCCTGAGCACACTGAGTACCGGTGAGCAATATCATCATTGCTCGCTATGGGCACACACCAGTAGCAGGTGTATGTCTACTACACATAAATGATTTAGTAATAATAAAATGTAATGATGAATATCTATGAATGGGCGGCCCGGCGGATGAGTGGTTCGCGCGTCGGCCTCAGCTAAAAAAAATAAATAAAATAAATTTAAAAAAAAGGATTTTATTTTATGCGCTCCATATGATTTGCTGTGCGCAGAGAAGACGAGAGTAGTGCGCAATTGCGCACGCGCGCAGCTTAGAGGAAACATTGATTGCAACCCTTTTACTTCAGCCCCGTTCCTAGGATTACGCGAAATATTGTAAATAGACAAAATCAGGTCATAAAAATGTGATAGATTATGACCTATTGCTGATGAAAATCAGGAAAGTGAGGGCTCGGTTTCAAGAGTTATGAAGCCAATTGAGTATGTCTATCGGGTTTATGTCCTTGCAGTCAGAGATGGAGGTGGAGTCCCAGGTTTACCTGTACGGACATGCGGGAGAAGTCACCAGCCTATTTGTGTGTAAACCTTACAGCATTCTCATCAGCGTCAGTACCGACGGTACCTGCATCCTCTGGGATCTTAACAGGTCAGTTTTGTGCCAATTAAGGCCTCTTTTCTTGGGGGTCTCTTTGTAAAAAAGATCTTTTTTTGTGTGTGTGGTCTGCTTCAGGCTCTGTTATGTGCAAAGCCTCACGGGCCATAAAAGCCCAGTGACTGCAGTTTCCGCCAGTGAGACCACAGGTGACATTGCAACAGTTTGCGACTCAGGTGAATTCACATTTTTTTGGTCAGCTTTTGCATTTTTCTCCACCCACAAGCTTCATTTTATCCTTACTCTTTTTTTTGTTGTCACTTAAACCGTAGCATTCCTTCACATCCCTTTGTGTGTTCAGTGGGCGGAGGCAGCGACCTGCGCCTGTGGACCGTGAACGGCGACCTGGTGGGTCATGTGCACTGCAGAGAGATCATTTGCTCCGTGGCGTTCTCCAATCAGCCGGAGGGCGTGTCCGTCAACGTCATCGCTGGCGGGCTTGAAAATGGCGTTGTCAGGTCGAGTTTCCTTTCATTTTTAAAAGGAAAATTACATATGCAATTACAGTTTGATGAATCCCCAATGACCGCCATCATGGTTTGTTTGTCTATATGTGCCCTGCAATTGGCTAGTAAGCAATTGAGGGTGTACCCTTCGCATTATTAACTAGGATAGGCTCCAGCACCCCTATGATTGTAGTGTTATTTAGGGCATTGACGTGTTATTACAATTCCTCTTGTCTTTTTAGACTGTGGAGCACGTGGGACTTGAAACCAGTGAGAGAAATCACCTTTCCCAAGTCATGCAAACCCATCATCAGGTAGTGTGTTACGCAACCTGGCAAATTTTCTCATGGGTTCCCATAGCTGTCAACCTCTGCCGATAACTGCCCTTATAAATGATATGATTCCCCTTATAAACCCCCAAAAAACCTTACAAACACCGTACGAGTCGTACGGTGTTTGTAAGGTTTTTTGGGGGTTTGTAAGGGGAATCATATCATTTATAAGGGCAGTTATCGGCAGAGGTTGACAGGTATGGGTTCCTTACCACCATCTTGTGCGTGCGCTCTCTCCAGTCTGACGTACTCGTGCGACGGACACCACCTGTACACGGCCAACAGCGAGGGCACCGTGATGGCCTGGTGTCGGCGGGACCAGCAGCGCATGAAGCTGCCCATGTTCTACTCGTTCTTGAGCAGCTACGCCGCAGGCTGAGTGTCCGTGTGTGTGTGTGTTTGGGTGTGTGTGCGCGCGGTTGAAAGCATGTGAGGCGTTACTACCTTGCATGTCCATCCTCACCCTTTAGCAAGAGAAGCTGCTCTTCATCCCTCCTCCTCCCATGGAGAGAAACAAATGACCGTCTCAAAATGCTGCTTGACTTTTAATTCAAGCCATCCCCAGATATATTCTACATATATACACTTTATGTATGTGTGTACTGGTATATGTGTGAGTGGGCATAAATGTAATATATCTCTGTATATACACTGAGTGTGTGTTCACTCCAAATCCAGTGAAATTGGGGCCTTATATGAAGGGTGAATTGAATAATGCAACCATCATTGAAATCCTTTTGAATCTTTATTCGGTTGAATACATTTAATGTTCAAACTGAAGATATTTTTTCCTGCTGCAGATTTATTTTGTTTTCCATGCATGGACTAGATTTCTAAAACAAGACCAAGTTTGGTTACTATTTCACACTTGCGGAAGAATGAAAAACGCCACAAGATTGGTCTCCCCTTTGTAGAGCATTCAAGTGAACTGAGTTTGAAAAGAATAGGCAAATCATTGTGTTCTATTTTCCATTTACATGTCCCAACTTCATTGGATTTCAGGTTTGGAGCAATGAATGAATGATTTAGTCATGACTGCAATAGACACTTTATTTTTCCTATTTAGTTCTTTTTTTTGGTCTTTCTTTCCTCCAGGCTTTCGGCTCTGTATAGGAACAGGCCAATGTGCTACCTACTGCATGCCACGATGACGCTTGATTGTCTATAGAAAACTTAACTTTTTGGAGGGGTTCTTGAATGTCGATGGCCCTTTTTTTTATTTATTGAAAATTGCCTGTCGGTCAAGGCACTATAGCGACCTAGCAAATGCAGTAACCAACAGTTCATTTGACTCTTCAGAATCTGAGCCTCGTCGTCACCCGGTTTTCTAACAGGCGACCAAAAAGCTCCCACTGGGTGTTTTGTCTGCAGACACCAATATTAAAATGACACGCGATAGGTCCTCATTTTTATTCTTTTCGCCTTTCGAGCCTGCTGCGCCGACGTCTTACCGTCTTCACTCTTGTTTACAGGAAAGGGAATATTTGTTTGTGAAAGAAAATCCTGTGTTATGTTTCCTTCTCATCGCGCCTTGTATCAATACTGCACGGGATGGACCTTTGTTTACTTCTTTCTTACATGTTGATTTGCAAAATGAGACATTTGACAAGGACCATCTTTTTTTGCAATTTCTAACAAAAAGCAGGACTGATAGTTTGATGTAGCTTTTTTTTGCTGTGCTTTCAAAAAGACAAAAGTATTTTTCTCTTGAAAAACTTGAGCTATGCATAAAAGAGGTTGCTTGGATGACCTCATTGCCTGATTGTGTAGTTTGGACTGAGTTTGAAAGGTCATGTTTTGTTTATATATATGTGAAAAAAACCAAGTGAGCATATTCTAAATATATATATATAGTTATATAAATATTTGAAGAAATATTACACCACTTTGTCTTGTGTGTTATTTTGGTGGACTTTTTTAGGGCACTCATTTAACTCATTGGCCCTCTTTGACGGCAGTAGACGTCCAATCCCTTTTGACAGGAAGGTCCAAATGAACCTTATATACACTACGTGGATACCAGGGTTTTTTGTAATGTAACTAAATATTTGAATGTTGACCATTATCAATTCAGTACTTTTTTAAGTCATGAAATTGGTGCAAAAATGTTTGAGATTCAGATAATTAAGCCATCACAACTGAAATTATTATTTTCAAATACTAATTAAAAGATGGCAATATTTTTGTGTTTCTTTATTATTCCCGAGGATGTCAATGACCTCAATTATAGATGGAATGACACGGGTCGTGCGTGTATACTGCATCTGTACATAGTCCCTATCATTGAAATGAAAAGCACGTGATGAACATGAAGTGTCCACGTCCATTTCCGGTTGTTCCTCCTCGGGAGAGGGCGGGGCTATGATGTCAAAGTATAGGCCGGAAAAAAATATCGGGGAAGCCTGCATGCAACTCGTTTGCGCACGTCTTCTCGCCGTCGCATTGAGTTGCCCCGCTGCTGCGTTCAGGGTCAGCATCCACGGTGGGAGAAAGCAATTACCGCCGCCAATTTCATCGTCACGCGGAGGTGTCCCCCCTGCTCCCCCACCTTTTTTTCCCTCCCTGCTAGCATCTCTCCGAGCCCCAGCCGCGGTGCTCCTCATCTTTCCCCTCCTTCCTCCCCTTCGCACGACTCACGGAGCGGATTCGCCAAGGCCACATCGCCGCCTTCCTTCAGCGGGATCCACCGCGACGAGGCTGGGGGTTCCTCCACGCTTTTTTTGACATTTGACAGATCCTCTTTGTGCGGGTGTGTGAGCGTGTTTGTGTGTGCGTGTGTGTCCGTGCGTGCGCTGGGTGGAGTCACCCCGGAATTCTCCACGTTTGGATTAAGCACAATCAGGTATGCCTCCACATCGGTGCTATTTGGACAAAATGTCCATTTGTCTCTTGCTAGTTTCTCATCTGACGGGCCTGTGTGTTCGCTCATGTTTGCGGTTTTACCTTGTTAATTAACACGCTATTTTTCTTATAATAATACTAATAATGATACTAATAATGATGATTTTCTAATGAGCAAGAATGGAAAGGAAGGCTCAATGAGGGTAGGCCAAGAGTGCCTTCCTTCAGAGCTTTCAAAGGACGGGGTTCCCTCTAGTGAAAATATTCACACCACCATTTTGTGGGTGACCCAAAAATTGAGACATCACTGGATTTAGGAGCACCGCACCCATGATTGGAAAAGACATTTGTGATCGGGTGTCATTTTCTGTGGATGGTGCTTCCGATGTCCACCTTATTGTGCGATTGAGAGCTACAAGAGCTTTATGTGTGATCTAAATGTCATTGGCAGCAAAATAAAATGAGGTCTGACACTTCCATTAATGTGAGTTTAGCATAGAATTACAAGAGTATTTAATGCATTCATTTTTCCAAACCCAAAGGGTATCCGAGCCAACTATGAGTACGAGTTCGCTCATGTACTTTTGTTGTTTTAGCGGAGAAAACATGGCGGACATGAACTTCATTTTGGTTGTATTGCCTATTAAGTTGTACTCATTCCTCACTTCTAGTGGGAAAATGTCTTGAAATACTTTTGAGTTGATGATGTATGTCAAGCTCTTGCGTCGTTAATCCCAAAAAAATGATTTGGAAATGTTGGGCTCCATCAAACTTGGATAGGCTCCAGCACCCCTTGCGGCTCTTGTGAGGATAAGTGGAATTGTAATTAACCATGATCTGGTGATAAATCGTTCTCCGCCATTTTGAAAGGTAAAATGTTGCCTCATCTCGAGAAACTTGGAATCAAAATAAACTCCCATGACAAAAATTGTAATAAATTGCCAGTCGAAAATACGTCTTGAGGGGGCGTTCACTTGCAGTTTGTGACTGGACGAGCGTTCTTTACCTTAATTCCGACACCACATGAAGGCGGCGTGGCGTCGTGCTTTGACGTTTGATCTGCCACTTGTTCGCCTTTTTAAACCCGTTTCACATCACAAAGGTGTCCTCTCGCTCTCTGTCTGAAACAAAAACAACAACAACAACAACCAAAAACAATCATTACTCTAAATCCCCTCACCTCTGCCTCCATGGGTCTCATTTCTTTAGGGAGCACCATGAAAGACGGCATCGCCAACAACAGCACGGCCAGCATCTCCGAAGCCAGAAAAGCTGTGGAGCAGCTCAAGATGGAGGCCTGCATGGATAGGATAAAGGTATTTCCTAATAAATGCCTTTCTGCTCTTTTCCTCCCAAAGAAAATACATTAACTACACCATGTACAGATTCATATTAATAATTAGTTTGTGATTATTGCCTAACTTCCTTCCTAATGTGTAAATCCTCCATTTCATGAAGATACAATAACACAATATACCACCATTCGATTTCCTACGTCTCAAATAATCACTTCCATTTGACCTAAATCCCCCCCAAAAATCCCCCACTGACCTTTTAAAAGTATTTACTTGTCTATGTCCTTTGTGATTTTTAATAATCCGGGACTTAATAATCATTTCCAAAAGATTTTTTTTTCCCTCCTGCGGCATGGTTTTTAATTTTCAGGAGTTTGAAGCAGAGACTTTAAAGTTTGCGTCATCAAGTCATTCATTACGTCCTCTCGCAGAAAGATTTCCCCACAGTGGAAGAGAGTTTGCTATCATCAGCAGAGCAGACCAGGCTGGAAGTCTGCCACGTACCGTCGTCGCCGCTCGCGATCCTTCATCCGTGTTGGAAGCTACTAAAGCTCACAAAATCCTGCTTCAAAAGTAGACTATCGCGTTTTGACGTGTCATTAAACCTCACGTCTTTTGTCATACGTCAACAAGAGACATATTTAGATGCGCCGTATCCATTGACAGGCATACGATTGAACATTTTAGCAGGTTTGGGGTCATGTGATGGTCAAAGTGTTCCCGGCATGTTCATTTCAGTGGGCAGCAGAGCTTAAAATGTCCAAGAGGATTTTGAAAGAAACAAGATTTTTTACATGTGGCTTCTAAACACATGAGCGAGTATTTGGCAAAAAAACCCTCCAGTCATACAGAAAGGCACATTTTAAGAAATACGTTTTTTTAAAAGTGCAACCAAAGTAAAGCGTTTGATGCGTCATCCATGTTATGTACATTATTAACTAAATATTTCATTGTGGAAACGTCAGTCTGCGAGAAACGTTGTTCCTTTTGTTGCGAATGCAATGGAATGGAATCAACATGGACGTCACATGGAAAATCATTGATTTCAATGTTGCTTGGCTATTGTATTCAAGATATTAATGTTAAAGTTTGATGACACAAAAACTAAAAATGTGCATGCCTTACTTGCATTCATCACTTTTCCCATAGAATTACAAGAGAAAAAAAGGGCTATAAAATCAGAGAAAATTGGGACATGTGGTCTTTTGGTCGCCGGTCTTTTGGTCGCCGGTCTTTTGGTCGCCGGTCTTTTGGTCGCCCGGACCGCGACAATGAACGACCAAAAGACCGGCGACCAAAAGACTGACGACCAAAAGACTGACGACCAAAAGACCGGCGACAAAACAAGGTAAAACAACACGGTCTACGCATCAATAAAAGCCAACAATGGCCATGAGCAGTTTCACTGAGCCGACGTGTGAGTGTAGAAGAGTTTGTATGTACATGCGTTGTCCCTTTAAGAAGGTACGTCAGTCAGGGTCTTAACAAGTTAGTTCTCCAACAAAAAACAATAAAAGTCCGGGAAATTTGGAGCTTTTCTTTAGCCTAATAATTAATAGGGCATAAAGTATGACTAAATAATAATTCGCAGTTTGTATTTAGGGAATTTGAGCAACGATTTAAATGGTAATTATCAATAACTTTCCGGGCGACCAAAAGACCGGCGACCAAAAGACCGGCGACCAAAAGACCGGCGACCAAAAGACCGGCGACCAATCGACCGTGTACCGAAATCAAGGCCTCCGAATGAGCAAAAAAAAAAATCACAGTCTCCTTAGTTGCAAGGCTGCATTCTTTTTTCTTGTTGTCCCATGTTATTTCATTCCACATGCACTCATTGATTTCTCTAATTCGTGTAATCTTGAGCGGAAGCTCGAATCGATTTTAAAATGGATCTCCACTTTATTTTCAAGTAAGCGATAGCTTTTTTTGCCAATTTGTGTAAATTGAATTGCCCCCAAAAATAATGCATCCTCAATACATCAGACAGTGCAATGCAAAGACATGTCAAATAACCAATCTGTTCCATAGGCGTTTTCCACCATTTTTTATATTTTTATCATCTAATAGGTTGTGAAGTGGAGGGCATTTGTGAATGACAGTAGCATAAAAAGAGGAAACACTAGGTGATTTTTTTTCTAAATTTAATTAAGGGACGTGACGTGTATCGGTGACAAGAGAGGACCGTCCCATTAATCGCTCAATCAGCCAAAGGAACGTCAACTGTGTTAATTAGATGGACTCTTCCTGCATCGGGGGGCTGCGGTGTAATTACCAGCCAGTCTGGACCTTAAACATACGCACACACACACTCATGCACACGCACATTCGCACATACACTCACACACACGCACATTCGCACACACACTGGGATTTTTCACTTTCTCAGCAGAACACCTAGCTAAATTTGCACTATAATTCACTTGGAGTATCCGAGTAATTATGCACAAGCGTGATGAAAGTCTTCTCTCTTTATGCAAGCGTTTACTGCCGTGATAAGTAAATGAGGTCTCTAAGGCCATGTTTTTCAAATATTCAGCTAAGGCAGAGATTTTACAGACAATCGCAGCGCGTGCATAAAAGAAGAATCATTCACTCTTACATTTATTTACATTTGATTCTTCAATGAAGCGAAGGGATATTTCATGACTGAAAATTTAGGCAAACTGGTACACTTGTTGTTGTTTCGTACTATAGTTTTATTTTAATACATTTTGTAAAATGGGTAATGGGCTTCTTGGCTATATTTAGCTGGGATAGCCTCCAGCACCCCCGTGACCCTCGTCAGGATAAGTGTATTCTTTTCAATGAGGGATTATTTTGTTAAATTTGGAAAACATATTTGTTATAATTTATATTCAAAATGTCTTCTTGCCAAATTGTTTTTCTGAAATTTCTATATTGTCTCAATAGTTCATTTATATTTGCGATATTTGGACTTTTGAGTTAAATTTCAAGAGAAATTGTTTATTCCTAAAAGTATTTTGATATTATAGTGCTTTTCATTTAATATCTTTTTTTTTTTTACAATTTTATAACTTTATTTTTAATTAACTGTGGCAAAATTAAAACTTTTCTCAAATTTACATTCATTCTTACTACTCTTTAAATAACTGTTCTCTAATAACTATATTTTTCTCTCACAATGCAATTTCTTTAATCTGTCATTTTTCAAACTACAGTTTTAAGACCATATTTTTGCAAAACTATGTTATGTTAAAATAACTTCTGGTTATGAAAGAAATGCAATCAAAATTTAGCTAAGCACGAGCACAACATGAAAAAACGAAGCATTATTACACAGCTCAGCATGAACATGATTTTTTTTATGGAGGTGAAAAATGATTGCTTTTTAAGTCTATAACTTATTCCGCCGCCGTTTTACACAAGCAGCTCTATTATGGCGAATGGCGCCATTTTCAGTGAGGTTGTAAACACTCTGATTAGTTGACATTTAATAGCTGTATTGATCTTCCTTTCTGCTGCGTCACACCAAATACAAAGAAGAAAAACAAAAACAGTCGGCCTCGCAGTTTGTGCAAATTGTTTGGGAAAATGCCACCTGTTTGTTCGGGGATTCTTTATCTCGCTGTCAGTCCATGCAACAACAACAAAAATAATGAAATGAATAAAGTATTTTGATTTAAAAAAAAGTTTTATGCTTTTTAAAAGGGACGATAAAGTAGTCTATTTTAGTTGTTTTCTCAAATTCGACTTGTTTTTGTTTAGTTACATTCACCTCCAAATTAAAACAATGGGAAAAATAACTTGTATATACAGTGGTACCTCGACACACGATCGTAATCCGTTCCGAGACTGAGATCGTATGTCGAGGTTTTCGTAACTCGAGCGAACGTTTCCCATTGAAATGAATTGAAAACAAATTAATTCGTTCCAACCCTCTGAAAAAACACCAAAAACAGGATATTGGATTGGAAAAAATGTTTAATTTTTTCTAATTCGCCATATATTGACAAAGTAATAAATAACGAGTGGTTTAATAGTAATAAAATGTGTTTAATAGCTGTAAAATTAGACGCATTTCGCGGAGGGGAGAGACAACGACAAACACGGAGGCGGAGGTGGGGGCTGTTCGGGGGCGACTTTATCCACGGCACTCATAAACAAACAAACTAATTTAAATTAACTTGGATAAATATATACAGACACACGCAAACATAAGTTTAATGTAACTTTACACAAAACTGAATTCTACTTTTGTCTTAACCTTTTGTTACCTTCGTTTTCCGGGTTAGCGGTTTGCCACGCCTCCACCCTCACGTTCGCTATCGATGGACTGTTTGTTGTTGTATTTTCTTCAAAATATTCCGAAAATGATGCACACAAATGTCCTCACAATAGGATAACGCACGACCACTTGCCAACGAGAAATAGGCTTAAATGGGCGATCGCGGGAGCTCCTTTCCTTAGAAAGAATAACAGGAAATGCAATAGCTGAGCTTACCCACGTATTGATTGTGGGTAATGAAGTTTTATTCTGAGAAAGGGTGCCATTGCCTATGGGTGTTGTGTACACGAGTATACTTCATGACCCAGAAAGCCCTCTTTTTGCCCGCGCATGCGCGTTGTGCATTTCCTGGTCGAAACTCGTCTGAATAAATCGTTCAGTCCTTGTAGATATAGTAGTTATACACGAAAGAGATGCAGCAAAAAAAGACAGTGCGCTACAATGATAAACAGCCTCTCATGTCATGGCCACCTGGCTTGGTCGCATCTCGAAATTTTAATCGTATCGCGAGCGAATTATTCAATCGAAATTTTCGTTGTACCACGAGCATGTTGTATTACGAGGTACCACTGTATTACAAATTAAATACTGTAATTTATTTTGAATTTTATGTTTTTTATTGTCATGACTTTTTTGGTTCAAAACTGAAATGATTGACACCCGTCCTTTCTCATTTTTATTCTATTCCCGTGATTTCGACAGGTGTCCAAGGCCGCCGCAGACCTGATAGCTTACTGCGACGCCCACATAAGGGAAGACCCTCTTATCGTACCCGTGCCGGCCTCGGAGAACCCCTTCCGGGAGAAGAAGTTCTTCTGCGCCATCCTCTGATGAGCCGTTTGCGTGGCACGGCCTGCCTCCTTTGTCTTGGCCGCTTTGAAGCGACTTGCCACGGGCGCCCACTCGGGTTTAGCGGGGTGGACCCCGCCCGCTGTTGGTCTGCTCATGTCCGGGCGGCTGAGGGGTTCTTCGGGTGGCGGTGTTGTTCAATTCAATAGGTTTGTTATTGCTTTGTTATTAGACAACAGCATTGTTCAGCTCTATCACGAGGTGCAAAGTGTTATTTTTTTTCCCCCAATTTTTACTTTATTTATTGATCCCAACTTGCCTCAGAAAACAGACGTGTGCCCAGTAGACATCTTTGCACCTTCTGCATCGTCTTTGGAACTTGGGGGGATGTTCAGTGGGCCAGTTTTAAAGTATTTGCAGCAGCGTGCACTGAAAGAAAGTAGGAAATCTGGTTTATTTCATAAATGAAGTGTTAAGAGAAAAGCCCAGCAGCGACGGAGTGAGCTGATATGTTTTATTTTGTATTTCTTTTCCCAACCTGTAGCCGCTTATCACTGCGCTTTTTAGTCCGAACGAGTTGATAACGCTTCTTTGCCATGCCCTGGCGCTTTTTAATCTTTTCTGTTTGTTTCCACCAACGCTCAAATCCGTCGTTTGTCTCATCTCGCAGCTCCTGATCGAAACATCGTTACTTGCAAAGTGGCAAGTGTTTATTGGGCGGGTTTCCTGACTTTTTAAAAAAAAAAATCATTTTCCCCCTTGAGAGAAAAGATTGGGATTCAAGCTGAAGCTGCATGTTCCATTGCGGCCATATTATGAAGAGCCACCCATGTATACGACCGGTCTTTTTCCAGCGTACAGTCTGTTTCGGTGCCAATCCTCGTGAGAGAGCGGTCCCACTGCACTCGCGTGCAATTTTTTTGGTTGTTTGCTTTATTTGGTCAAACAAGCACACTGTCTCCTGTACATAGTACGAGTATTTAAACAGCATTTACAAATTTTTACGATGAATTGTCGACGATTATTATTGTTCTCGGTGGTATTGTTGAATCTTTGTTGCACAGCATTGACTGCTACATGACATGTAGCGTGCTACTAAGCTTGTAGGAGACCTACCGTGGGTCGTTATTTACAAATCATGCAGTTGTTGATAGTACGTGAGTTGTTTGAAATTAGATAACGCAAATGGTATTCAATCTGTGAAACGTGAGGGAATGACGATACAACTGTTTGCAGGAGTCGTTTTAGTAGTATCGTTCTTTATAACATCCTGAGAATAGTCTTGGGATTTCTTCACTGACATTTTGAGGACGTTGCCAAAATTTCAACAATATAGATTACGGCCAAGGCTGATTTTTGCATGGTTTTCTCCCAAATGAGAACTGTTATGATATGAAATATGGCCTCCGTGGTGTCTTTGTAAGAGGTCGCCGTGCACTGGAAATGGCGCCGGGTGTCCGACATGTTGACAGTGTGCAGCTGTATTCCTAAATGGTATTATTGTTTTTTTTTTTTGTAAAAAGGAACAAATGCATTTAATTAGAAAGCTTTGTAAATCCTTTGGCGGATGAATTAAAGAAATATATCAAATGGGACTCATCTATCTCGCCACGCTTTTTATGTAGACACGACTGCACTGATTACCGTTAGAATCATTTCTAAGATCACTCTAAAATGATTTATTACTTAAACATAGCTTTTAGTGTTAAAAAATTAAATGTAAGAAAAGGACTAGTCAAAAATAAACCAAAAAGTTTTAGTCAATGTCTTAAAACATTTTCCCCCGAGAATTGATAGCATGCTGTGTCAGCAATAAAGTCCTGATTTTTCTTCTATTTCTGTTGTGTTCCCCTGGCGCTTTGATTTATTATGTCTAAAATCACAACTGTTTTATCAAGTGCAGATGGATTATACAATAGAAGCGGCGAGGTCGGTCGAATGCGTTCCATCGCGGGACACCGCTCGACTTCATTTCTGTTTTTGCTGAGAGGTGGTTCTTTTCACAAAATTTCTCAAAAAGTATCCAATGTATACTTGTTATGTTTATTGTGCTATTCTAACACATAGTTCAATTCCATACCGCTTATCCTCACAAGAGTCGTGGGATGTATGTATAACCCCAACACACATGAATAATAATCCAATTGAATTAAAAAGACATTTTGGCACATGTATGCCACCTTAAATGTTAACAATAATGTGGCTGATATAACCAAAAATATGATCATGTCTACATTTTAATGAGGTCAACTTTCCTAAACTTCACTTGCTTAATGAAGAGGTCAAATTTCTAGCTATTAAAATGAATATGGCATTTAAAAACGTTTAGTTTTTCACCCAATTAGATTTAAATTTCATAGTCCTTGCTTAACTGCCTTTATTTAGCCGCTTTAAAGCCCATCGTTTGTGCTACTCTAGAGGCTTGTCTTTGAACGCCAACTCCCAGAATGCACCTCGTAAAAGCTCCTCGCCTCCCATTGGTGGAGCTCTCTCTCGTGGCAAACATGAGGCGGTGCTGAGAGTGACAAGTATTGAGCTGCGGAGCTCAAATGAAGCCCCATATCGGATCCGTGTTTAGTGCCAGCGTTGCCGCTCGGAAGAAGTCTCCTCCCCGCTGCAGCTCGACGCCACTTCGGGCGAATGAAGCGTTCCGTCCATGCGGAGACTAGCGCTGGTTCTTCTGCCTTGTGCTCTCGCCGTGCTGGTGCACTTGTGGTCGCTTCAACAACGGTGCTCCGCGCCGCTGGACAACGACACGCACTCGGGTACTTTGACGCTTGACGGCCGTGCTTCACCCCCCTCGAATCGGACAACTTTCTGCACACGGGCGCTCCGACGAACTTTGGTCCTGACGCGGCGCTTTTCTTTTTAACGCTCTTATTTTTGTTAGTTGCACGGGAATTTTCAGTTGGAGTACGCAATTTAAGGCAAAAAAATGTGACAGCTGAGCGATTATGGTGTTTTGCTAGACCTCGCCGTGCTTTATAGCTTCATGTTAAGTCATAAAAGTGTTTTTAATGAACCTCACGATGATCATCATGTTGCATGATGCATGTGCAGCATTTAGGCATCAGGCGGCGGTCATGGATGTCTTTTGTCGATTGCAGATGGAGTGGTACCATTCTATGAAGTTCTGGTGGGAGTGCTATCAGCCAGGCAGCATTCCAAACTGCGACAAGCCATAAGGGACACCTGGCTGGGCTATCTGCACCAACACCCTCACTTCAAGCACAGGTCAGGAAAGTCCACATCCTCCTTCTGTTTCCATCCGTCACCCCCTCTCCTAAAGTGAAAAACAAAGCCCGCAGCTGGCAGCAAATATCCAAACTCATTTTCCCGTGCCCGACCGACGGGCAATCTTCTCCACATCCGTCATTCACCCAAAGCGGAATCGCAGATGCGGCGGGATGACCCGTGTAGCCGCCCTGAAGTAACCATGGTAACTGGAAGCGGATGGATAGACAGGGTTTTGCCAAACAATTGTATATGTCCTTGTTTCCAGAGTGGGGGTGAAGTTTATTGTGGGCAAACATGGGTGTCCTTTCCCCGAGGAAGACCGGGAAAATCCTTACTCCTGCTCTCTGCTCAACTTCACCGAGCCAGGTAATCAAAATACATCATGTGATGCAAATATAAGTATAATCAGAGGCGTTGAGTGTCAGGCAGCTTCGTTGGAACAAAGTCTTTGAATATGTGTTCTGAATAGAGGTAAAACACTCTTGATTGTCAAGGACACTGCTTTTTCTATCCGTAGTCAGTCTTAGAAAGAAACCCACAGTCAATGTTGCCGCTTAGACTACTGCTCGAACGCGAGCTGTGAAGCTCTAGAACACATGTGTCAAAGTGGCGGCCCGGGGGCCAAATCTGGCCCGCCGCATCATTTTGTGTGGCCCGGGAAAGTAAATCATGAGTGCCGACTTTCTGTTTTAGGATCAAATTAAAATGAAGAGTATAGATGTATATTAAATTTCCTGATTTTCCCCCTTTTAAATCAATAATTGTAATTTTTTAATCCATTTTTTCTGTGTTTTTAGTTCAAAAATCATTTTGTAAAATCTAAAATGATATATATTAAAAAAAAGCTAAAATAAAAATTGTTTTAGATCTATGAAAAACTGAATGTTCAGGGCTTTTACTCCAGTTCTTTTAATCCATGTATAAAAAGAAATCTAAATATTATATCTAAAATGGTCCGGCCCACATGAAGTCGAGTTGACGTTAATGCGGCCCGCGAACCAACCCGAGTCTGACACCCTTGCTCTAGAACATGTCTCATGAAATAATTGAACACGCTCGGCATCAACTGGGAGGTCATTGTTTACGTCTGCGGGCGTTAGTGTGGTGCACCACTACTTGCCTCTATAAAAATAAGATTACGGCCCATCATTATAGACTTTGTCAAGCTTATGGGTCATGGCATTGATATCTCATTTGTCGAGAACTTCCCCAGATGTGGCAATATCTGTAACTGCCAATCGCTTGTGTGCTCCGATGATCTCAAGTGCAACGGCAAAGAATTTTGCTCGGTTTTTAAATCCACTTCAGTATTTGACTTCTTATCCAGCCGAGTAAACGACTAATAAATGCTGATTGAAGCCATTTGGCTGTGCAGCATTAATCTCAAAGATTCCTACAATTAGCTGACTTGAAAAGACGCCTGAAGCTTAAAATTTCTCCAACCGTGGATTTGTACTGATTAGGCGAGAGACACAATAGCAAGGGTTTTTTTTCAGCCTCTTACTATTGAGGTACAGTTTGTGCAAGTAGTCTGGAAATTCAATATGTATAAACAGTTAAATACATTTGTTTTGTATCGAATATCAAGTATTTCTGGTGTCAGGTCATACCTGTAACGTCCACTATTAAAAGCATCCTATGGGTAAGGACAGAAAAAACTCCACTCAGTGGTCTAAAGTCCTATTTTCAGATGGAAGTCAATTCAGCATTCCATCTGGGAGTCAAGGACCCAGATTCTGGAAGAAGGTTAAGGTGCCTCACAATCCATCTGAACAATTTCCAAAGACAATGATAGTTGGGGGGGTCATATGAACAACTTTGGGGCATTCACAATTCAGCCACAATGTACCAATGTCAAAAGGGGGATCATCCACCGATGCTTAAAACCTGCAAAGAAAATATTTTAATATTCTTTAGGCCAATGCCAAAGCTGGTTCTAAGCTCATTAAACCTTCACTCACTTTCAGGACTTTATTTAGTATTTATGTATCTATTTTTACGTGTGCAATCGATTGGTCGCCCGTTGTCGAGGTCGGGGCAACCAAAAGACCGGCGACCAAACAAGGTAAAACAACACGGTCTACGCATCAATAAAAGCCAACAATGGCCATGAGCAGTTTCACTGAGCCAACATGTGAGTGTATAAGAGTTTGTATGTACATGCGTTGTCCCTTTTAAGAAGGTACGTCAGTCAGGGTCTTAACAAGTTCTCCAACAAAAAACAATAAAAGTCCGGGAAATTTGGAGCTTTTCTTTAGCCTAATAATTACTAGGGCATTAAGTATGACTAAATAGTAATTCACAGTTTGTATTTAGGGAATTTGAGCAACAATTTAAATGGTAATTATCACTTACCCTCCGGGCGACCAAAAGACCGGCGACCAATCGACCGTGTACCTATTTTTATAACTCCATCACTAGCCCGATAAACTCCCACTCTCCTTTTGGATAAAAAAAAGACCCCAAAAAATAATTGGTTGACCTCAAGCCCACTTATCCCAATTGTACCCCTGCTGCGTGATTGGTAAGGTCACCCAACTCACTGACCACCCACTGCTTCCAGGTAAAGCTAATCTTATAAGCAGAGATGCGTTTACACATAAAACAAAGAGATATTTTCCCTCAAATGTCGTCGTGACGTTTTGTTTTTCCTTTAAATTCCCGTCATTGTTTCTGCCACTATTTTGTGGCTAAAAAAACATTGAAGCTATCTATTGGAATTTTAATTAAGACTAATACTATTCCTGCAAAACGGTGATAAACTTGAGGTTAATAACATTCAGAGGTGGAGGTGTTAAATGAAATGAGTTGCCTTTGATCAGTTTGTAGGAAAATGCACGTGTTTTTGTTGTTCATTTTTCTTATGCGCTTTTATCCCACAACATTATTAAAACAATAGCGAAATTGTCATAACCATTAAGACTACATTTGCATTTAGAATACTCTGCGATGGGTGTTTTTCGGAAATAATTCTACAACCATAACATGCACACGGAGAAAAATAATCCTCTTTAGCTTTTTGCATATTGAACGTTAGGATTGATATGATTTAAAAACCAAAATACTAGGCTTAATGAACATTTTATAACTATTTTTTGAAGTATAACTATTTATTAGAGCATCTTTAATTTGCCTAAAATAAATCAATATTGTACCATACTACAGCAACAGTTTAAAAATAATCCTCTTTAGCTTTTTGCATATTGAACATTAGGTTTGATAATATTAAAAACCAAAATACTAGGCTTAATGAACATTTTCTAACTATTTTTTGAAGTATAACTATTTATTAGAGCATCTTTAATTTGCCTAAAATAAATCAATATTGTACCATACTAAAGCAACAGTTTAAAAATAATCCTTTTTAGCTTTTTGCATATTGAGGTTTGATAATATTAAAAACCAAAATACTAGGTTTAATGAACATTTTATAACCATTTATTAGAGCATCCTTAATTTGCCTAAATTAATCAACATTGTACCATACTACAGCAACAGTTTATTTTATTCCTATTTTCATTAAATATATATATATATATATATATATATATATATATATATATATATATATATATATATATATATATATATATACACACACAGGCTTGACTTGTGAATTTATGTAAAAAATAAATACAAAATAAAAAAGACAGACTTATCTTGTTGCTGCATTTATTCAGAAGGAGACCAAATAACTGTAAAATCATTTCCCCTGTTATTTTGAAGTCTGGTTATAGCAAAGCGAACTAGAAGGAAAAAGTCATCTGACTTGTGGTTCCTTCCCATCACACTGTTTGTGCCCTTTGCAACTAGTTTTGCTAACTGTAAATTGCCTTCTTAATAACAGCCATAAAGGTGTCTTCCAGGTTATCGCGACAGCGCTCCTCTCTATTAAGTGGCAAATGTCAAGAAGCTCTTGGCCCTCTGTCCGACCAAACGTGGGCACTCTTGTATATTACTTGTCTGGAGCAATACTAAAAACGGACATTTTGGAAAATCAGCCTCGCGTATAAGTGCGCTTCAATTTGTGGATTTTCGATGTTTGTGTCAGCTTATCTTTGGATGAGACAGACACACACAGGAGGCTTTTTAATGATTATTTTCAGGGTATTCTAGCGAGAATATAGTCAAGGTCTGCTTCCTTTGTGTACTTTTCGACAATTCATCTCGCCTCATATTTCAACGTGACAATCCGTGGCTGAGTTTTCCACCGAAGATGCCAGTTATACATATTTGTGTTGAAATATTTCAATTTCAATGTCTTTAAAGGACTTGAACTACGCCAAATGACTGAAAAAGTGTTAGAAACAGAAGTGTTGGCCTCGCATGTTTTTAATATAACATGGTGCTGTTGGGTTTTATGTCGGTTATTAATGCATCTTCAGATATTTTATATATTATCAAACTGCATTTTATAGGATGTCTTTTCTTCACTCTATTCAATGAGCTTTTTGGTGCAAATATTGTAGTTTTGTGGTCCATAAGGCGGTCCGTATTATTGTGTGTAACTTGAACTAGCATTCATTACTTTGCAACTTGTTTTATATTATATATGTTAGTAATAGTATGATTTTTTTTGTTTTTCTTTTGGTGTGGCCTTCTGTCTTGTTTGAACAAATACACAGACACACTAATCTTTCAGGTCTTTTCAGCACTCTGCTACATTTGCTCAACTTGACATAACAATAGCCTCCAATGAATAAGCCTTAATCTTTTAATTGATCTCCAGCATATCAATGTGACTTTTTTTTTTTACAGTTCAGCATTAACCACACAGTTTGAGGCTACATTTTTCACAGTTAAATCACTATAGCAAGGGGACATTGGTCTTCTTCTGTCACTTGATATTTCCTTAAACAAATTGTTTGCATGGAGATATTACTCACGCATTGTTTTCATTTTTTTGTGCTTTCTTGACTCAGAAGCAGGACAGGATGCCGAGAAAGAAATCGTGACGGTAACCGACCCTTCCATGCTGGTCCCCTCTGACGTTTCTGCGATAGCCCTGGATTTTAAAGTGCTCCACCCAGTTGTGATCACCAAGCTGGGGGTCTTTCCCCGAGGAGGCCGGTCCGAGCTTACGAGCAATGTGACTGTAAAGCTCCTGCAGCTGGATCAAGAGGTGCCTCCTTTTTTGTTGCTCCATTTACAACCTTCCGAGTAAAATAGCTTTTCCTAATGATCTTTTTTTTTTTTTTGCAGGAGGCTGTGGTAACGGCTCGCTTCAGCGCCATCAGCACAGGGACCCTCGTAAGCGGAATATGGTACAAACCAGTGGAGCAGTTTATCCTGCCCAAGGTAGGTTGTTATTTATTTTTGTGAGTGAGAGCAAGGTCGCGAGAAAACAAAGCGTGCTTGTTTTTCCAGGGTTTTGAGGGGACGCTAGTATGGGAGAGTTCAGACTCCGACGTACTGACCACAGTCAACGTGTCTTATGCGCAGCTCAACGATGGAGGAGGCGTACTCAAGATCTCCTCTGTAAGTAAAGTAGTCGGTAGGGGTGAGACGAAAGCACGAAAAAGAGAGCTAAAGTTTTTGTTTTTGTAAACCACAGATTGCGGAAGGTATACTTCCCCATAGGAGTGCCCTTGGATTTCCTGGTCTGGCTGGAGGATTCACCTTTACCATTTACGGTTGGTCCCAATTCCCCGTCTAAACATTTCAATTTCAAAACCTTGTTTCCCCTGGCAAGTGAAGCCACTCCATTCTTTTAGCCTCACGGCTCTTACCTTCTCTCGCACCTCATCTTGTTGCGCTCTATTATTGATTTCACACTTTTGCGGTTCGTTAGGTTTTAGTTTAGCGTCAAAAAGATTCTGGCTACTTTGGGGAAAACTGTTTTAGATTTGCAGTGTTAATAATACCTTGCAACAATAGGCTTGAATGTTATGTTTTTGTTCTAATGTTTTTTCATGGCCAGTATATCAATATCCCTTTTTAAAATTCTATAATATCGTCAGAAGTACCGTATTTTGCTGTTTAATATACCCCCCCATTTAATATACCCGGGTATATTACAAGGCAGGGGTATATTAAATGGCGCACAAACGGGAAGGTACGATCCACTACGCACTCTTTATGCCATGACGGGGTGCATCAACATTTTGCAGACTAAAACTACTTACTGCTCAGATTAAAACTACTTACTGCTGAATAAAGTCTGACTTGGAATTTGAATGAACTTAAGTATCTATAATTATGCCCCCATGAACACCATACAAATCTTGTCAAAAAAGCGGAGTTGCCGTTTAATATACCCGGCCGGGTATATTAAACGGCAGGGGTATATTAAATGGCGCACAAACAGGAGGCTCAAAAAAGCAAAAATCATTTAATATACCCAGGTATATTAAACGGCAAAATACGGTAGTTCTTTTTTTTGCAACGCTTTGTGTACTTTTTCCGTACCACCCCAAAAAACTTCTCCCACTGCTATGTGTCAGACCGGAGCAGTCTCTCCGAGCACCTGCGGGGTCGTCCAGCCAGGATGGAACGGCACGCCTCGGGGCTACGGCGGGAGAACGCCGCCTTAGAGCAAGAGAGCCTGAGGCACGGCGACATAGTGTTTGTGGACGTGGTGGACACCTACAGGAACGTGCCTTCCAAACTGCTTCAGTTCTACAAATGGTACGACGTCAAGTGCTAATGACTCTGCTCTCCCTGTTTAAATTGCCCGGGCCCTCCAAGGAAATCAGCCATCTAAAACGGGAGTATGTCATTGCCTCACCAGCGTCCCACTGTCGGAGGCACAGATGTAATCAGTGCGACGGTGTCATCAATTATCCAGACGTGGGATAAACACTTGCATATTGGAGCCTAATCAATCAATGAACACAATTTCCAACTCATCGGGGGTTTGTTTGATCAAAATACGAAGTATCTTTTTTTTTGGGACAGCGAGATGCACCAATAATTTAATGTCACTAACCATGCTTCTATCCCACTGTGATCTTTTAACTATTAATTTAACCGTTTATAGGACCCTCATTTAAATTCGGTGAAGGTTATTGGAGGCTGAAAGCTGAATGTGTTTTCAGTTTTCATTTTAAGAATATAAAATCATTCAAATCCTGAAATTTCCTATGTGATAGGTCAGTGGAGAACGTTGACTTCCGTTTGTTCCTGAAGACGGATGACGATTGTTATATCGACGTGGACTCGGTCCTAATGAAGATCGAGCGCAAGGGGCTCAAGCGCAACAATTTCTGGTGGGGAAAGTAAGTAAAGACTGGTATCGTACTTTGCAGCGTTTTTTTATTCTCAAATATGTACTAAGACGGCATTCCAACCCAGTTTCAGACAGAGCTGGGCAGTGGATCGCATCGGGAAGTGGCAAGAGCTGGAATACGCCAGTCCCGCCTACCCGGCTTTTGCGTGCGGGTCCGGCTACGTGGTGTCGCGTGACCTGGTCCAGTGGCTCGCTCGTAATTCGGAGAGTCTAAAGGCCTACCAGGTAGTCGCTCGTTTCGAACACCAGTCACCTTGCTGGAAACCACGCATGTAATGGGGAGCTTATCGATGTGTCACCCCAGGGGGAAGACGTGAGCATGGGGATATGGATGGCAGCTGTTGGACCTCAGAAATATCAGGTAAGCAATAAATTGGAAGCTAGTGAAATGCTCCGTTGGATTGGCAAAATTTTACAACGTGCCGCATGTAAAACCACATTCGTCCTTCCTTTGTTTTCGTTTTATCAAAGCACCAATCATCATGCTTGTTTTGTTCATTACAAACCAGATGGGGCGCGTGACACGATGCGATATCAGTAATGGAATTACGCTTCACATTTGAATACGTGCTGTGCACAAGAATTTATTGACAGGATAGAGGAATACATTTTGACTACTGTCAAATATTCATTCATTTTCCGTACCGCTTATCCTCACGAGGGTCGCTGGAGCCTATCCCAGTTAACTACGGGCACCAGGTGGGGCACACCCTGAGCCAATCACAGGGCACAAGGAGACGGACAACCCTTCGCGCTCACACTCATACCTAGTGGCAATTTATAGTGTTAAACTAGCCTACCATGCGTGTTTTTGGGATGTGGGAAGAAATCAGAGTACCCGGAGAAAACCCACACAAGCTCGGGGAGAACATACAAACTCCCCACAGGATGGTCCAGACTTGGGATCGATTGTGGATTCGTCCTTGGACCCCAAACCACCACAAAATTATGTGGAAATTGGAGTTTGTCGTCTTTGAATTATGCAAACAAACATGTCATGTCATGCAAATCAACTACTAATGCTTGCCCTTTAAAAAAAAAGAAGTGTGCTTGAAGACCACCTGGGTGCATCACTGTGTTGTTTAGTCTCCACACAACAGACTTGTTTACAGTCTGGTCGGTGAGCAAAATAACCCGTTGGCGACAGTGCATGTTAACTTAACGCTTCTCCTGGCCAGGACCCCAGCTGGCTCTGCGAAAAAGAATGCTACCTGGACATGCTGTCGTCACCCCAGCACACGGCCGAGGAGCTGCGTGTCCTGTGGGACAGGAAGAGGACGTGTGATGACCCGTGCGGATGTCCCTGGAGACTGTAAGGTCTGGATCACGTAATGCGCAACACTGCTTTTTTTGTGACATTTCAGCTTTTGCGCTTTCTCCATACGTCAAATTGTTCGCACTGTAATGCCATTTTAGTGTTTTATGATTTTATTATAGCCGATAACATTGTTATATTATGTTATTATCGCCGATAATTTGCTTTTTTCCTGTCATACCGTCTTGCCGTTCGTTATCATTGTACAAAATGTGATGTTGCCTTACTGTACTTATAATAGAAGTGTAGATGAGATTATATGTAGACAAATCATTGTATCATTTACAACACCGACTTTTGACACAACACTCCTTTGCGGGACATAAAAGAGAATTCAAGAGAGGAAACTGTTTCGAGTTTATTTTAGGCTAAAATGCACATTTATATTCATGTTGGTATTGTTTTATTTGCATTTCAGCTCAACAACAGTGAAAGTCCAAAATCAGCAGATTAGTACATTCGTTTGTTACTGAAGTCTTTTTTGCATCTTAAAAGAAAATAACTCTGAAGTACAGTGTTTTTCTGAGATGTCAATCATCAACATGTGGAATATTTTCAGAAACCAAATACACTTTGGTGCTATGTTATTTTGACAATGACAGTGAGTTTTTATGACTTCATCTTCATCCGTGAATTGAAAAAAAAAAACATTGAAGCCATTTCATATAACGTTTTTCACGTCAGTCATGGAATTGGAAAAAAAATGAAAACAATGTAGTTTTCTAGTCATTTTTTTCCACAAATCTTTTAACGTTCAAGTTTTTCATTAAACTAGTACTTCAAAGTAACGCAATGGGCACAGCACAAACCTGGAGTACATTCAGATGCCAGGTTTGGCACTATTAAATGTTCAAATACTACATGAGCTAAATTTTCATGGTTTAGCTGATGTATATAATGACCCTATTTTGGTCAGCAATTATATTTATGCCATTGTTTTTTGTGCCATACAATCAGTGGCAAAGAAGCATTAGAAATGCCCACACTTGACCAAGGATGATATTTTTCCTTGGCACTAATTTCCACCAAGACAGGCTTTCAGAGCTCAAGGCACAAAAAAAGAAGACTTTCATCGATGCGTGCATTCAGAAGGACTTCAATTGTAAGTGAAGGTAAGACCAGAATGGCTTTTTTTAATTAAATGTCATTTTTTTGTGCTACATTTTGCATACTTGAAGAATACAGATTTCAAGATAAACAGCTACTTCAGTATTATATAGGAGTCAAAAAGAGAGGAAAAAAAACATATAATCTATTGTAGAGTAAGGATTTTTTCTTAAAAACAAGACCATGTATAGTAAGGCTTAAAAAATGACCATGTATACTAAGACTTTTTAAAAATGATCATGTAAAATAAGTAAATGTATAGTCTCATTTCATCTCATTTTCTGAACCGCTTTATCCGCATTAGGGTAGAAGGAAACAAAGGAGGATGGATTTTATGTACAAATAAAAAATATTTTTGGTGAGTAAAATGTGGCTATATTCCTAAATAATATTTCAATTGTATGAGGTTATTATTGATGCTTTTTTATATGTGTCGCATAATACACGTTAGTATTATGAAAACAATGTACTTTTATGTGTCTATTTTTGATACGTATTACCCATGTCAGAGTTCAAAGGTCGGCTCCACCCCTCAAAATAGCGGATGAGCCAGCTGCCAGTCCTTTGGTAGACTGCAGGCAGCTCAGAAGTGACGATTTACCGAAGAAAGACCCGATAAAGTTCTCACAGGACACGGTACGTTGTCATTTGGGGATTTCGAAGCCCCAGTTCTCATTTGAAGAGTGCTTTATGACGGTAGTAGCATGCTTCGATCGCGTGATGTGGCCCAATGTGGATGCAGACAGTAAAATGTTTGCAAACAAATTGGCTACATTGCGTTACCTACAGCTCTTAATGTTTCATTCCATTGTGTGTTTCAGTTCCTCAACGAGCAAGGATTGCTGAGAAACATCAAGAATGGGGCCATAACAGCCAAAAAGGAGCAACTTGTCGACGCCATAACGAGCTGTTTGTCAGCAAAGTGAGTCATTTTTTTTTAAATAGTAGTTTCTATTTACTATATCCGTGTAATCATTAAATATCAGCGTTCGGTATTCACGGCTTTGCTAAATTAGCTTGTTTTTCATAATGATACATTCCAATTATGAATGAAAACACTAACTGGCTTGGCGTTGATTTTTATTTTATTTTTTAAATAGCAACAACTTGTGTGGATAACTCACACCCACATTAATGCCATCAGTGGAGGTGTAAGGAATAAACGGTACACTTTTATAGAATATAGACATTTCCCTTCACTTTCTTAAAGGAAGACCTCAGGGCTTGGACCTTTTCATTTTTTTTTTTTTTAAATGCGTTTGAGACATTCAGTCAACAAAAGCGCAGGGGCCATTTTTCACTTGAGTTAAAACATATGATAAAATAACAATTTTCCCTCATTATAGGTCTCCAAACTGGTCCTCGAGGGCTGCTGTGGGTGCAGGTTTTGGTTCCAACAGATCCAACATTAACAGTTGAACCAATGGGTTTTTTCTGCTGAAAAAAGAATCACCTGAATGCAATCCAGTGATTGTACTACTAGGATACCAGATTGGAATGAAAACCTGCACCCTCCGCTGCCCTTTCTGGAATAGTTTGGGGACCACTGGTCAAAAGGGTTAAATGAGCAATTCTATAATCATGCTGTGTTTTGTAGAGGTTTAAAGCCACGGATGTACACGGTGGAAGAGGTGACAGCTGTCAAGGCAAAGGTTGTGGACGATGTAGGACCCAAGTGTTTCAGGTTATTTATTTTCTTGTAATGTGTACTAAACCTACTCATTGTGTATGTTGCTTCTCTTCAGTGTCCACCCAAGTTTACCAAATCAACGCTGAAGAAAGATGACCAGACAAACTTCCCCAAAAAGGGTGACATTGGTGGACGGCACACTTTTTGACACCAACATCCCCTCAGGTACTTGTCATTATAGAGCAGGTGTCTCCAACTCTGGTCCTCAGGGTCCCTATCCAGTATGCTTTCCATATCTCCCACCACATTTGAATCAAATGATCAAGATGTGATGGAAAATAAACTGGACAGGAGCCCTCAAGGAATGCAGTTGGAGATTCCTCTTATAAAGACTCAGATCATTTTAAAGTCACCATGTTTCTGCAGTGGATGTCTAATATTTATTTATTTTTTCCTCCTAGGGCTTTAATATTGTGCCTTCTTTAGCAGTGGGATGAAGGCTTGCTGACTGAGGAAAACAGAGCCTTTCTGATGTTGGTAAAACCTAACTTAACTCATCCTGTCCATTTTTTTAATGTTGACTTTTTTTATTTTCCAGAGTGCCAATAAGAGATTCTTTGTCCATGAACAGCAACACAACCTCATCTTTAAATGCTGGATGACTTGTGGACCTATTCTGATAACCCCTTTTTGTGGAAAAATAAAAGTTCTTGAAATGTACATATGCATTCTTTTTTGCTAGTTATGAAGAAAAAAAAAACACGTGGCTTGACATTTGAAAGTTTTTATTCAAAGGCACACATTTGTATGGACAGTCTCCTCCACCTGCAGACAAGATTAAGACTTGGAAAAATTAACACAACTTTTATTATAAGCCTAAAACACTTAGTCAAAAAATGGTTTTTTTTAATTATAAAACACTTAGAATATAAACACCAAAAATTAAAGGGAAAAAAAAGACCATTGAGGGTCTTGGGTCTTTTTTCTCCAAGTGTTTTAACAAAGACAAATGACACTCAAATCTCTTTTATTAAAATTTCTGACTGAAAAAAAGAAGTAAGATCCTCCTTACTTTAAGGATCTGGTCACCATGAGCCAGAAAACTCTGGACTTCACCTAAGAGGAGGGAGAGTAAATTTAGTCAATAAAATAGATCTGGATGAATACTTGGATATTCGACAATAAACTAACCTCTCAGAAGACTGCGTTCATAGATGAGGCATCACTTGGAAACCCTCCAAAGTCTGGACCTGATGTGTGCAACAAAAAAAGAAGCAAAAGTTAGCGTATATAGACACTGGAGATTCAACAAATAGACTTACATTTTTGTTGTTAAATCTAGTTTTACCTTGATGAGAAGACCAAAGATGATGCTAAACAGGGGAAACTTCATTTAACAAAGCTATTTAGGAGTTGCCAAACAACTAATACAGGAAGAGAAATCTTAAAGAGTTCAGAGACGCCACATCATCTTCAAGTGGGCAACCTGGGAAGATCACCTGGACATGGACCTGATGTGTGCAAAAAAAAAAAAAAAGCAAAAGTTGTCATATACAGAGACTGGAGATTCAACAGATGGGATTAGTTTTACCTGTAACCTCAAGGGTTTCAGTGTCCTGGGGCACACGGGAAGAACTGCATCTTGATTTAACCAAGCTATTTGGGAGTTGACAAACAATTATTACATGAAACTGAAATCTTACAATAAATGATCAAGAAAATAATGAAAATAAGTTAGTGAGTGATCCGTGCTAATTTCCCTTTTCCAGACAAGGCGATTAAATATACAGACTGAAGTTAACAGCTAGGAGAAAGTTGGCTTAACAACTTTTCATTAAAATGATTTGTTTAGCACTCGCAGTGAAAACTATCAGTACATAAATCATTTTTGAGTCAGCCTTTACCTAACAAACTGTCCGTTGATATCTCGGCTTTGTTTGAATCCACTAAAAGTCTTTCTACACGACTCGAAAATGGAGAAAACAGACTATAGATCGCTTAGTGTTAACATCAAGACGACGCTTGATGTGGTCAAATGGAAAGCGTTGTCGTGACGCTAATGCTAAGATAGCTTGTCACATGTGGCACAGAGCCCAAACTTAAATCGTCGACGGTGCGGTCAACCTGGCATTAAACTTACAGATTTGTTGGCGGTTTTGCTCAATTGATTCCTAAAAAATCTGCCGGTAGCGTGATAAAAACGCACTTAGGCCAGTAAATGGCTCGACGCCTTACCTCGTTGGCGTGCTACACAGCCATCAGCATGGACATGGCTGTTGGAGAAGACGAGGCACTGCGCATGTGCTTAATTTATACCGTTGCCTTGAAGATAGGCCACGCCCACATCGCCCCGCCATGTGGAAAAGATGGTGGCTTGCTTACTGTGCTCCACTAGGTGCTTTGTCTTCCCAACTCTATGTCTATGTTTTGAAGATGACATTCCTCCCAACTCAATGTCTATGTTTTGAAGATGACATAGTATAATGGTCATGATTTTTGTGGTCTTGATCCTATAAAACAGTGTGTCTCATATCATTATCTGTAATGCCTTACTTTTTTTTTGAAAACTGCTTCACTATACCTGGTCATATTTAAAAAAAAGCCTTACCATACATGGTTACAGATTATAGTACTGAATATTGAGTTCCAAAATAACTGCAGTGTCTTAAAAAGCCTTACTATATTATGTCGTTTTTTAAGAAAAAAAGCCTTACTATACTATGTCGTTTTTTTAAGAAAAAAAGCCTTACTATACTACTATGTCGTTTAAGAAAAAAAAGCCTTACTATACAAGGTCATTACCAAAAATAAATAAATAAATCAAGTCGTCAGATATCACCAATATTACTGGATAGAGTGTCTTTCCACAATTAGGATTTTCGTTTTATGACAAATGGTCTATAAAGGAATTTCAAATTGGAAAAGTCATCATTGAGCCGTCTTCTTTAATGTCCTTGTGCGATCTTTGAAACGATTAAAAAACACTAAACGCAATTCGATTTGGAGATATTATGACTGCAAGTGGAACTAGTATATCTTTATAGAAGCTTGCAATGTAGAAAATGGGAGCATTGCTTACCTTTTCGGCATGCGTCGAGTACACAAAAATCAGCCAACGTAAAAAACAACAACTTCTTGGTGGTCTTCTGTTAATGTCCTTTAACAAACGTGTTTTGGTTGGAGCTGACCCAAATTATGCCGTTTAGATCATGCGATTAAAAACCTGAAAATACGTTTACAAACAAAACAAGGCATACAGGTCAACGAAAACCGTTTGTTTTTCATTGTCTTTTCCGGTCCGTTTCACTTCTGGGTCACCAATGTGACGTCAGTTCAGGGAACGCCCTCGACTTTTTTTTCGTTTTCTTTTTTTAATATAATAGTTTGAAATGAAAGCCTAGTCTTATGGGATGCTACGCCTTTCTATCAAATCAAAAGCCTTTATTGTCATCATACACAGCTGTGTATAATGAACTAAGTCTTTATTTTAATGAAAAAATATACTGAACTACATAGTGTAGTGATCAGTCAAAAAACACCAGGATTTGAACCCCAGCTGCCCACATGCCAGTTAGGTGAACAAACCTCTACGCCATGAAGTGGCCACACTTTACCTAGTGATTATTGGAAGGTCTTTGACAAGAAAATGGGAAAAATATTTCCTTTTTTAAAAATGACACAAAATTGTAAAGGGTGCACTTTATAGACATTTCAATATATAGTAGATTTCTACACATAAATATTTGAATTCGTGTATGCATAGATAAATAAACGTGCTTATCAATATGTATAGTTTTTAATGTTACAATAAATCACAGTATATATGTAGACCAGGGGTCTCTAACTCAATTTACCTGGGGGCCGCTAGAGGCCGAGTCTGGGTGAGATTCTATGCCTTGCATAAATAAATAGCACGCCCAACATTTTTTGTCCTTTAGGTGACACTTGAGTGTTTTGTTTTGGAGGTTTCCCCTCAAAATCCACTCTTACAATTAGGCTGACGTTTAAACAAACTCTGCTCTCTTGAGATTCAATCTCCTTCCACGACGAGTCCCATCTGCATGCGTTCTAGTCGCCTGCTTTAAGACACACTTGAACGCTTTCCCCCCCTCATCATTTTGTTGTCTCCTCGCTGGAACGAGGTAGAAATGAGGGAAAAACGTGCAGACCAAAGCTCTCCTTTTTCCACGAGTGCTTCTTCAGGAGATTAATTCATTTAATTTGCCTCAACGTCAGCCGACGACGACGTAAAAGGTTTCAATTCCCAACACTCCCTTTTAACGTGTCCACCTATACGCTTCGCTAATGTGTCTATTCACAAGTCTTATTCGGCCTCTCTAATTGTGCCTTCCATCTCATGAATAGATATTTTTAAACAGAGTTACACTCAATGTGTGATGAACTGACTCATTCTCGGGTTAAGGGGAGGTTCATAAAGAAGAGTGAGACTGAAACAACGTGTCAAAATGGGGACATTCTCAAACGATTGCTTTTTTTCCCTTCTTTTCTCAGGCATCAATAATCTGCAGCCTCAATCTTCCTGTTAAGTGAACCAAAGGAATTCATCAAAAAGAGCAAAGGTAGCATAAATATGAAAGTCGGGCAAAATACGCCACCTGTTAATGGATAAATACACGTGTCACTTTCCTTTTGAATTAAATAGTCGTCCAGTGTTTTTACTAGTGACTAAACACTTTACTGAGGAGTTTTATTTGGAGTGTATTTGCCTTTACAGACAATAATGACCTTAATAGCCTAATAACCTAACTTGCTGATCTTTATTCCCCTTCATTGTAAACCTTGAAGAATGCGTTTTTCATACCGATGTTGTTTTTTATGCAAAGAGACACCTTAAGAGGCAACGGTGTCAAACTCAGGTCAGTTCGCGGGCCGGATTTATGTCAACTCGATTTCATGTGGGCAGGACTATTTTAGATATCATATTTAGATTATTTTTTTCAAAATCGGATTACAAGATTTGGATCAAAAGCCCTAAATATATTTCGTTTTTTATAGATCAAAAACAATATTTATTTTGGTTTTTTTTCTTAGTAGGGGAAATGTCTTTTAATCATTTCAAAGGAAAAAAATAATTATGTTCAATAATAGAGTGAAAGACAAATTTGTTTTTTGATTTTACAACATGCTTTTTGAACTAAAAACACGAAAAAATGGATTAAAAATTGCAATTATTGATTTAAAAAAGGAAAAATGAGGAAATATAATTTACATCTGGAATCTTCATTTGAATTTGATCCTAAAACAGAAAGTTGGCACCCATGATTTACTTTTGCGGGCCGCACAAAATGATGCGACGGGCCAGATTTGGCCCCTCCGCCGCCACTTTGACACCCATGCCTTAAGGAATATATTAAAATGCTAACCATTTTCTAACAGTTATGAAAAGAGTTTCCTGCTGTTCCAACTATCAAAATAGAACAACGCCTGTCTTTTTTTTCTTCCTTGTCCAACAATGACGAACAAACATAAAAATGTGTCAAGTGGCATCACAACAACTTTTTTGTTTGCTTTTTTTACTCATGCAGAACCTTCCGAGCCGCTGTCAGTCATCCTCATCTGAGTGGAGCTCCCCGGGAAGAAGCAGAAATCATTTATTCATGACACCAGGCAAGCAAAAAGAAGCCTTTCTGACTATTTATGACACAGCTACGAGGATGTAATATTAGCCACGCAATCACCACTTTGACTGCCTTGCTAAAAATCAGCATTTCCTTTCTACACTTTCCACGCTCATCTACACACGGCCCTCGTATTATGTTTGACGCAGTGCATCGGGTCACTTGAAATATTACCATTTTCTAAAAAGCTTTAGCCCTTGTTGTTGCAATGCGCCTCAAGAGTGAATGGTGTCATACCTGTCAACCTCTGCCGATAACTGCCCTTATAAATGATTATGATTCCCCTTACAAACCCCCCAAAAACCTTACAAACACCATACGGTGTTTGTAAGGTTTTTGGGGGGTTTGTAAGGGGAATCATAATCATTTATAAGGGCAGTTATCGGCAGAGGTTGACAGGTATGATGGTGTTGTTTCATGAGGCCACTCGAGTACGACTGCGGTCATACATGGCAGAACAACCACTGATTTTCTGCATGATAATTGGTTTACTGAGCGACAGAGAGAATAGCTTCACACATTATGACTCTCATCATGTATGATAGATTGCTTAAGATACCATCTTATAATATTCTTTTCTGCAGAACAGCCAAAAAAACTATGGTTCAGCTAAAATATTCCCCCAAAAATCCCATTCATTTTGTTTTTGGGTCTGTTTGCCATTCATTTCAATGGCATGAAAACTTCCCATCATGCCCCTTGATTTCCAAACCAGACCTGCAAAAATCGACAAAACATGTCATTGTTTTTTGTGATTTTTCACCCAAAACGTTCAATTTAAAACCAATTGACATTGACACCCATCAAGCTACCATACAAGTTCCACAATTTGACCGTAAATTTCCATTCCATTGGCAGCACTAATGCCTGCCAATCAAAAGGAAATGACCCCAAAATCAACATGAAGTGACCCCAGATCACCGCAAAGCTCCCCATTTGCAATTTCTCCAAAAATATGCATTTTCTAGGTCTCAATTTTTCCCACTGCATGACAACTGAAGTCTGAAGATGGCAAATACTTCATTATATTCTCTTCTGGCCCCAAATCGGCAGCGATGCAGCAGACGGGGAGGCTTTGCAAACAAGTGAGTGCTGTTAAAAATATGCTTGTGCACATGTTGCTCTTTGAGCAATGACGTGAATATTAAGCAGGCCTTTTCATGTCTATACATCAGTGCCCCGGAGTGTCGTTAGCTCATGTCAAAACTTACCATCTGTCTGCCGAGCGTCTCTTATTCCTAATCATGGATTCAAATTCACATGGCAATATTTTAGATGAAGCTGGACCCGAACTTAGCTCACTTTGGGCATGTGTATAAAAGTTGAATAGTCATTTGAGCTTTGAAAAGAGGGGGGAAATGTCTTTCCTTGCTGTTACCTGCAATATTTATGAAATTGCAGTCCTTAAAACACAGCCTGACGATAAATAAACCAAATCTTGCAGGGGTGAGTGGGAATGGTGGCTTGAACAAACCCCAACGAGTGAGGAGAATCAATCTCAGCATCCACCAAATGAACAAATGTGATTCACGGGACGCTTTTGACGAGTGAGTCTGATGGACTCATCAGTTCTACTGCACTTGCATTTTGTCATCCTGTTATAGTAACGAACAAAAGAAAGCCTATATTTTAGGTAGGGAAATTGACAGTGGCTAGAATCGCTCTAGAAGTACATGGCACAAAGCTTTAATGAAACAAAGTAACCAAGGCACATGGGCTGTTTGTTCAGTAGGTGGCGCTTTTTCCTCTCCTCGTCTCAAAGACAACACAAGAAAGGGCAAGTTGAGATGCATTCTTGAATCTTTATTGAATTGCTGTTAAGTGCAAAATAGTGACAACATGATGATGCGAGCTTGGTCAAGAATATACTTGTGATGATTCAGTAATATTTGAGTCAGAGTGCATGGACAAAGGAATAAGAAAAACATTTTAAAAAGGCAATGAAACAGCAGGGTGTCACGTAACAAACAGCCCAGCTGAGGTTCACTCTGAGCTTCATGAGCGCCTTGTTACTTAAAGATGGACTTCAGCCTAACACTCAGTTGGTTAAAAAGCAAATGTTTCTTTTATATATACACCAATAACAATAGCGTGCGTAGGAAATGAAATGTCTGCATTATTCAACAAAACCTGACCCAGCCTGAAAATGTTCACATTTGGAAGCCAATGCGAACAATAAACCTGCAGATCCACGTCAGAATATTTCTGATTACAGAAGATAGGCTTCCTTTGCTTCCAATAAAATTCAAGTTTTGCCACCTTCTATCAGGAGTGTCACATTCTACACTTTTCAGGATATTCTTGGAAGAAACCCCCGCTAAGCACTGGACTCATTTTCGGCATCTCGGTGCATGCGGCTGAGGAGTTTGATCAGGCTTTCCAGTTGAGGGTTTCCACCAAACTCCCTAATCAGACGGTAAGACTCGGCTTCCAATTCCCGCAGCGTCTCCCGGGTGTACGCGAACGAGCCCACCTTTTCCAGGTAGTCGACGCAGTAGCGCTTGATGTCCAAGTTCTCGGTGCGCTGCCTTAGAATGTTCTGCACCTGGGTGCTCTCTGGACACGACCAGATGGCATGAATAGTGGGGAAAGAGAACTTGCCCTCGGTCAGGTCTTCGCAAAAGCTCTTGTTTTCGCTGTACTCGCGCGAGCTCAAGTTGGCGTAGTCGTCCCGGATCTGAAAGAAGAGACCCAGCGTGTCCAAGAGAGGTTTCAAATCCTGTTTCCATTCAGAAAAGAGTTGCATGAGTCCCACGGCCAGGCCGAAGAGACCTCCGGTTTTCTGCAGAACCATGTGGCGGTACTCTTTTTCTGTCGGACACGTGTAGGTGTCCCTCCAGTGGATGTCCAGACCCTGGCCGCGGTGTAGCTCCAGCAGCTGCCGGGTGAACACGCGCACGGCTTCGGGGTTGTCCAGCGTCAAGACTTTCTCCAAGCCCAGGAAGTACACGTAGTTGGCCGAGTTAATGACCGAGGGAACGCCGTAGATGCTGTGGGCCACGGGGAAACCTCGCCGTAGGGTGGAGTTGTCCTCGATGTCATCTATGAGCAGGCTGGCGTTGTGCAACATCTCGGTCACTTCGATGATCACCTGCAATTAGGAAGGAAGAACAAGCAAGCACAGAGCGAGGATTATTGACACACTACAGCTGGTAAGCAGCAGAGGGCGTTATGTTGACGTGCTCGTCGTTTCACTCATGGATTGACAGTTCGCACGGTGACGTCATTTCATGCAGAAAAGTCTTTTTCTTGCATTTAACAATCTTGGAAGTATTTGATGGTATTGCTGACGTCAGCGATAAACACTCCTAATTTATAACGTTCAATGATCATTCTTTCAAAGGTCCTGACAGTTGTTTTTATTCTTCACAGCTCACTATCGAGCAAGTGCATCATCTCTTGATGAAATTTGTTCAGACTAAAGATTGGGTTAACGAAACGTTAGTTATTGATCAGTCACATTCCACAAATTCCTCACCTTACAGTTATTAACAGTTCTAATTCCACAGGAATTGCCACACCGATGTAAATTGAAACAGCCTTCGTCTCCTTGGAGAGGACACAAGAAAAAAAGAGTGCTGGACTTGAAGGCTGTTGGTATTTAGACTGAGCTATTTGGACAAAGAGGCTCAGCGTGTCAAACAGATGGCCAAGGCTGTCCAACACAACCTCTCACCAACCCTGAAACTTGAGTGAGCCACTTTACACACGGACACCGGGAAATAACCCAAAATGCAAACACGATAAAGTCCTCTATCGATTCTCAAAGTGTTTGACTATGATCAATAGAAAGAACCTCACCCAAATGCTAACCAATCAACACTTCAATTCGACCATTCCTACCAAAACCGATCCAAAATGTGCATAAAAAAACACTGCTGGGCAATGCATTTAGTCCAACTGCTGTTGCCCGAGCGCCGTGTGCAGTCACTAAGTCTTCATTCATCATCACCACACTTTACTGATTGTGGAAGTCACCGTTTGCCAAAGCCGCAAACAGTGATGTATTAACCATGCAGGCAAGTCTTGACCACAAACAAGTGCATTTACTGCAATCTACTGAAGGCTAGTCAGTTGGGAGCAGTCTGTCTTTTTGTCATTTTGGCAGGGTGCACAAATAGAGTCGTACCAGACAAGGCAGTGAATTGAAAGTATGACCCCTCATGCCCGCCAAAGGTTTTTTTTCCAAAGGCTGACTAGTCCATAGCAGCAGTGTAATCCAAATCTGTAGACAACGAACATAAAACTATCAAATTCTATAGTAAGTACAGTGTTAACTCAGTGGAGGAAAAGACTAAACCAGTTTGTTTGGTCCGTGACAGGCTCCACCGCAACACAATTGGACTCAAATCAAGTGGAACTTTGTAACGTTCTTTCTGCCTGACTCAGTGCAAATGGACATTTTCTGTTATTGAACCATCCAGAATGTATAGTTCTTGTTGATTTAATACAGGTGATGTGATTCTGGATCTGTCACATGGGATGTGAACTGAAATGACAAGACCACCTAAATTTAGCTTTACTTATCGTGTTTATGTTTTTCTAACAGAGGACATCATGAACCAGTGCTGTTAATGAACAGATGGATGGTGGACTTTTTGGCCCATTCACTCTGACACTTTGGTCGTGTTGCTCATCGTAGACAAAGTATATCGATCTGCTAAGGTAATATTTTCCAACAAATATATGTGAATGCTTAGCATTTCTATATGCATGACAAAATAAAGACTGGATTAATAAGAAAGACTGTGTGCTCAATAGGGAGAATATATTACGCATTATGTACTGTTGTTGATGTCCAAATGAATGACATGACACAGTACACCAATGTCACTCCCTCCCTCAATCTATCTGAAGGTGCACTCGTTTCCATGGCGGCGACGTCTTGGCAGCCGAGCGCTAATGATGCCGAGAAGAGCGCCCTCAGTCTGCGTGATGGGTTCAGCGGGAGTTTAGCGAGCGCCAAGGAAAGAGGGGGAGGGGGCGTGCTGGGCCATAATTTACTGCGATTGCAATTACAACGCTTTTGGCAGATGATTAAAGTCAGATTTGTTTAGAGTATGAGTGTGAGGTCATTCAGACTACAAACACATGGGATGTAGAGTGGGCTAAATGATAAATAAAATTATACGGATATTTTATTTTATGACCAATATTTCCATCTGATTGACTTTTTTTTTCAAATTAAGCACTATATTCAAAATCTGGTAGATTAAAATTCCTCGATAAGAGTTTAGTTTCTATTCCTCACCTGCAATTTGTCCTCTGGAACATTGAGCCAATGATTGAAGGCTTGAGCAAGTTTGGTCCTAACTTGTTTCCCTGAGAGGTCAATAATGAAAAGAACAAACGTCATTTTAAAATATATGACATGAATAAAAGAAATTATTCATTCATCAGTCATAGGAAATTAAAAGTAAAAACAATGTTGGACAGGAACTCACCTGGCAGTTGTAGTAAGTATTTGTATGGCTCCAGGAGAATCCGCTCTGATGCTTCTTCTGGCTCACGGTCCATCACTTCAGAACTATTCGATTATTTTTGGGGGGTGGAGAAATTTAATTTTTAGATCTATATTTTTAAAGGTATTCTACAAAAACATGGGCTATTATAACTCTTAACTATCGCACAGATCTTACGTATGTACTTTGCTGTATTGTTTTGCCAATGGAATAATACGAGAAAGGATACAACTTGATCACGTGACTGGGTGTGTTGACTCAATTAGCACGAAGATAAGCAGTACAATACCGTTATTCTATTGCATACAAGCGATTAAAAAAGAAAAAAAACCTTAAATGACTTTATTCAACACATTTTAACAATTCAGGAATCACCCAAATTAATAATAGTAACAATCTCATCATACTATTTAATATAGCTGGTTACTTGGAGGGCAAAAAAATATTTTAGAGAAGGAACTATTATTTTATAGCTACGGGCGAGCTTAGATCTATGATAATTTAATATATACATGGAAATGTCTTCATCTCTACCTACCTTGGCTTTCGCCGATCAGATTGGTGACTCGCACTTCCTGTTAGCCACACGGCTAGCTGACATCAGTTAGCATGCTATTACAAATCAGCCGCCAACGCGCACTTGTGACTGTTTTAACAGCGATCTTATGGAAAAAATAGTAGATAACCAATTTTCCAAATTCGATAGCTTTTATCAATGCACGGATCCACTTTATAAATTAAACGCTAGGATGGCGACCCGAAACAACTGGGCGAAAAGGTCTGCTGTGCTATTAGAAAAGTTAGCTCGGCCGAGCTATATGTATATGTGCGTCAAGATCAAGATATGTTGACTTTATTGACTACGTTGGCCGACGGTCACTTCCGTTTGTAGTTAAATGGGAAGAAAAAAAAACCTCGTCAAATCGGGACACACGATCCACTAAAACAAACGCACCCAGTTTTTATAAAGATGGTGCTTGTAGTTTTTCTAAGGTTCTGCAACCAGTTTGTATGTTTTATTTGTTTGGATAGCCACTGACAGTTTTCACGATTATAAGCCAATCGTTGAGCTCAAAGGCGTTTCCATTGGTGTTATTGTCCAATTGGAAGGCGTAGAAATGACAGGGCGGAACTAATGGGCCCGTCAATCATGCTCAGGACGGGTGGGGGCGGGGGTCTGAGAAAAAGGCAGGCTGGAGTGGAGAAGCTTCTCAACAAGGCAAACAGCAGCGCTCTGCGAAAACGAGTTTTTATCTACCCGTGTTCAACATCATCTTGGGGCCGACGAGCGACGTTCCAACCACCCCGATCTACCACTTAAATGTTCCTATGGATTACTAGCACACTTTCGTCGAAAAACGGACGCTTTTCTCAACTTGACACTGCAGGTAAGAGCGCTGTTGTTCGACAATAGCCATCGCTATTTTGAACATCTTTTGACTAGCTCGCTTGGCTCTTGTTTCCGAGCGGCCGGGCTGCGTGTTTCGCCAAGTTGTTCGCTGTGGGGGTGATGTGTGCTGTCTTCGATATCGCGAGGTCGACACGGGAATGAATGGGGCTATTTGGAAAAAAAACAACTCTGATCAGCTGGGTGGCAAAGTTATGCCGTAAACAACGGCGTTAAGCTAACGAGGCAAGTGAAACGGTTCCTCCGGGGTTGACTAGTTCCAAAGGCTGCTTGGGGGTGGGGGTGGGTGGGGGTCATCGCCAGCCTTGTTGTGTTGTTGAGCGGAGGAATCCTCGTCGTCGAGCCGTCTCACGGACGTCAAAGTGTTTTTTATACACCATAACACAGTGGGCGAAGCTCGTTGTCGATGTATTGACTAAATAATACATCGCATTTTGCATTGGGGAACTGTCAATAGCTGGCTATTTAATGTCCGATTCAAAGTCGAGACAGAAAACACCTTGTTTTTTTTCCTTGGTAAACGAAACTCAGCAACGATCCGTTTCCATCGTGTTATTTTTTTTTCTTCAGCCTTGTTTTGTCCTTGGTGGTATTTTTTCCCCCCGATGTTCATGCGTGTGCTGACCGGTCACTCACTCACTTTTATCGGGAAGTCGGAGCTCCTTCTCCGGGGCGGATGACTCGGTGTCCTCGGTGTTCGTCGGATAAACACGACGACCTCGGATCCTCTTCTAACAATACACTAATGTCGTGAGCGTTACTACTGTGTCACGTCAGCTTGCATCGAAGCTTTTTTTTTCTAGGATCGCTCCCTTTTCAGCGGCGAATTTTGCAGAAAAATGACGCTTAAAAAAGCCCATTCAGCGAAAGTGACTTTTTAATTGGAAGCCCCGCCGGTCCCACTTTAAAAATCTCTCTCCCCTAAGAATAAATAAATAAATAAATAATGACACGTCTATAAATGTTATGCTCGGTGACAAGCGAGTGTTATTTTTGCTCTGATTTCGCTATCGAGCAACCACCGATTTTTGCATTTAAAGCGATATTCTTCATCTCGGGGTTTGATGGCAATGCTTTAGTGGCTTGGGTTGACGTCCAAACGAAGCATCGTGGTTGGATCCGATCATCGGGCACAGAAATGGCGTCATCTGCTGCTCTAGTGTTGGGAATCAGTCAGTGCGGTGCAGACTGCAAGCTGCCCCCACCACCGTCCATGAGAGAGAGCCTATGTATGGTTGTTGACCCAAAGTACAGTACTACATTGTTGCTGCATTTGTGCAAAGCAGTAGTTGGGTTATGCGTCCCCTTCACTGCCGCCGGGCTGACTGACACACTACAACACACGCACATCCCATTACATAAACGGCTTTAGGCAAGTCGGAATGAGAGTGATCGGCCTGCCGCGGATTACTTTTGCAGCCCCGATGCACAGTGTTGGGGGTGTACGTACGTACCACCCCGCCGGTCGCCCCTTTTGTATAACTCGGAGATGGAACCCGGTGAACCGTGAAGCTGAAGGGGGGCGTGTACGTGAGGTTGTTGTGATGTTTTTGCATGCTGATCAGGTTTTTTTAAATTATTTTTCCTGTGTAGGAGAAATGATGTCATCGTAAAACTCGCGGAAGTAGTTATGTGTAATATCGTTTGAAATGTCTTTCAGCCTCGGATCCGCCAGACTGGTCACCTAAAGGATTCAGAGAGAGATGAAGGTAGGCGCTAGCTATTTTTCTTGTGTTATATGTTGCATTTAAAGGCAATTTGGGGACAGTCACAATGGGACCTCCAAAGATGTATTAACAAAAGCCATCCGGTTATAATGTAACCATTGCCCTGTGAGTAACTGGCGACCAGTCATGGTTGTTCTCTGCGTTTCGCCTAAAGTCATCTCCACTCTGCTCAAGTGTCATCTTATTAAATAAAAGCGATTTTGGGGGGATGAATCAAATGCATTTGTAATGTTGTACAGTATATTTGTAACATAACACTACACAACTGCTACTATGCAAAGAGGGATGTCAAAGTAAGTTTTGGGATCAATATTTTCATACACTGGCAAATAATAATAATAATTTGGCAATGCATCCACAAAAACTTGTTTTCCTCGACCCAATTACGGACAAATAAATGCACACGAATGCTATCTTTTCCCCAGTCAAGGGACCCACACAAGCATGTCAACTTTATTCATATTCCAACTTTCTGTATATTAACATAAAGATACAGCACAGGCTTCTTGTGCCAGATAATAATAATTTTATAATTTGTTTTCTCAAAACCTTGGTACTATCCACTTGTTGCTATTCAAACAACAGGATCTTATGCCTTCCCGCATGTTTTTTTGCATTCTGTTCAATTAAACAATCCTAGATTTTACACTAGGCAACTCCATACTATGTTGTGGTGGTATGTACCCCCTCCCCACCCTGTTTTGAGAGAAAAATAAAGCATTCAAATACAAAATAATGACGTTACCAATTCAATTAGCCTTGGTCGTGACTAAAGGATAATTTTGGCATGCCCGGTTTTTAGTCATTGAGCACACTGAAACGATATCTTCCAACACTGGCTGCACAACGGCACCCCTATAATAAGTCTCATTCATTCCTCTTCAAAACCTTAAAGGAAGAAATAATTGGAGCAGGAGAGTGAGCATACCCTTAGAGATTCATAATGAGGTTTTATGTAAACTCTTGTGTGCAATTCACTCATGTTTGAGCTTGCAAAATGATCATTTGCACTTTGCAGTTCCCCTCGTGTTTGAGCCAAAGTGTTGATTTGAAACATGACGAGCTTCATGAATCTTTAGTAAGGAAGGATTATTCATGTTTATTTATTCAAATTATTGTAGATTTTTTTTTCAATTAAAATCCAGGAAATGCTACACAGTGTTGATTTTTATTTTAGTTTCTACTAGTGAAAAATGTTACTACCAAGCAACGTCTGCTGAAACAGCAGTCACTAGGTTTGCTGTGTACAAAGAGGTGATTCACAGCAGGATTATTGTAAATGCACCGAGAATGAGAGGCAGAGTAGTAATTCTTTCCTCCTGTGCTACTTACTGTAAAAGAATGACCTTTCTGTGCTTCGATTCGGTTGGAAGACAACAGTTGTTTTTTTTAGGTTTACTTTTATTAGGAAAATAAGAGGGTGAGGATACAAGACAAAAATCACATAAAAATAGGGACTTGATGAAGTCTGTGTTCTGTTTCATGAGGTTAGGGATTTTGTTGTGCTGTTTTTTTTTATAGTTCTTCTGTGCCCTTAGTCTTATCTGTGCAATTTATCTGAATTGCCATGAAGCATGATTCAAGTGATACAGTTCATGTTGTTTCCTCAATGTGGCACAATTCTCACGTGTTTTTGCAGCTTTTACGAGAGGAAGACACATGGAATCGGACCTCTTTAAATCTGAAATAGGCTCTGTCTGAATATGGGTTAACAAAAACAAAAAAAAGAAGACATATGCCATCAAAATATACCAAATCGATGACATATTTGCACCCGCTAGCCCGGAAAGCACAAATAAGCACATTGAAAATATTTGCAATGAACTGAAAAAACAGTTATTGGCTATAGCACTTCTGAAATGCTAAAACCTTATGCGCTTGGAAGCCTCCTCGCAAGGGCAGCCTTGGCGTCTTTTCTCAACCCATCTGGCATTTTTCATTATATAATTACTCGTTCACTCATAATCTGATCAGTATGTCATCACGGCGTCATTTGTAAATACTGCCGATTAGATTGTCATGATAACACGAAGGCAATAATGGACATCGTGGCATTTTTTCAAGAACCTGCTTGACGATTTGGATTCTATTTAATCCCATCTATCCGCATACAAGTGGATAGACTGAGAAATTGATTAAATTATGAGGTCAGATGGCAGCTTGTGTGCGATGATAGAATGTATATGCAATTAGATGCTTCCAGATAACGATAAGTGGAAATATTCTGTAATCAGAAGGAGAACAAAAAACAGTGAGAAGCATTATTTATATTAGGACATTTAGTTGCCTTGGAATTTGTAATATGGCCTTCATACTAACAGCCTGCAGAAATAGGTTGAACTCCTCCCTGGTCGTGGAATGATGTCATATTTTGCTCCCCACAATCAAAGTCCATTGAAAGATTATATGAAGATCAGCAGCTCATTTTCAATGAGTTGCTTGCAAAATTCTTTCAGCTGCAAGAATCAATACTGAGAAGAAACTGCACCCATTTCACTCCTGCCAGAACACCTCATTCAGTATTCTCAGAGAAGAGTTACTACTATAAAGGCCCAATTACAAATGGTGCGTTTTGTGAGTCAGACAAGAACTATATTAAAGTTATTCATTGTGATCCTTGCACGGTTGTCCTACGTTTACTGATAGATGGGCTCATTCCATTTATTTTCTTTGAGGTGTGATTTAAACAATGTTACACAATACATCCTGTCAGTCTCAGGCGTTTTTCGTCACATAATGCCAGCAGATTGTTTTCTTTTTTACACCTAAGTGAAGGGTCATGTTCAGACCGGCTGAGTTATTTTTTTGTTTTCTCCTTTTACGATTGGCTCGCGACGTACGGTTTTACCAGATAAGCCACACCCCGTCATGCGTTGAATTTTCATGCCGCAGTTGATTTTTTTGACAACAGATTTCAAGACAATAAGGCAGCCAATCAAATGTTTTTTTTTTCATTCACGGGCCTTCAGTTCCCGGAAACTTCCGCAACCAAATTCCAAAGAAAGACTGAAAGAGAAATATTGGGAGAATAAAGTCATACATTGTAATATTATCAGAATTTAATGATACATTGTGATATTACGAGATTAAAAGTAATTGTTTTTCTTATTTTTATATTACATGGACCAGACAGAAGCTGTTTCGTTTTATAGGCTGAGACGTTGGGCCATGTTTCAACATAAAACTAATGTTGGCATAATATTAGGAGATTAAAGTAATAGTAGGCGAAAAATCAGTGGGATTTTACATTTAAATTCCTTATGTTACTTCATTCTTTTACATTACGTGAAACAGTAGTTATTTGGAGTAGGGCTTAAAAGCTGGGTATTTAAATGGATGAATGCTAGGCCTAAAGTCTGAAACTAGCCATTATTTATTTAAATTTTTGTTGTTTAAATCGCGGGTTGACTTGAGAATTCAGGTAAAAAAAAATGAACATAAATCAAAGCTTGCACTAATAGTAAGCAACACGCAAGTTTCTTGATTTAAACAACTATCAATTGTTTTTAGTATCTCATTAAGAGCATACACATGTCAGAAATGCTGTATTTCCTGTTTGTGGCTGTTCCTGAGGCATGTGAGTCATGATTATAATAGTTTTTAAAGTTAAATTTGGCAAGCCTAATTCTTGTGAAAGCCACCTTCCATTGCATATCGTACATGCTTGGCCCAATGATCATTTCCAAACCAAAAAAAACAAGTGTATGCCATACTGTCTGTACTGAGCCTACCCTTCCCCAAACAGTGGTGTCCACCAGCATCATCTTCCCCTCACCCACTGATTTCTCTAGATCAACATTTCAATGTAGGAGATAATCATGTAGTGATGGCTAAGTGCAAGTGGGTTGCTGTACGGCGAGCGTCCCCCTTTTGTAATCTCATTGCCGTACTGTAGTACTTTAGCCTTTTTACTTGTTCCCTTAGTGGCTTCTTTTCAAATACACACAACAGATGGTACGCATTTTCCTCGGATGAATCACTGAGCGAGGATAAGTTTTGCGATGCTGGCCTTGACTAAGTAAAGCGTTTCTCCCTGCCCTCTAGAGCCTTTACAAAAGATTATTTTTATAGTCTTATAATAACCTGTTAGTTTTGTGATTAGTTGACTAATCGGTTCTGAAGAGGGTTATATTACAACGTATTTTCGCAGTATCTGTTCATTGGAGCAAAATATATTTTTCGCCGACTAAAGTTGGGTTCCGCATATTATTTAACTTTGTAAGTTTTTCCAAAACCAGATGTTAAACAGGGTATTTTATAACACTACACACTTTTACACTGTTATCAATTAGAAATTCCAATCACTCTGTTTTCATTAACGTTTAAGGAAATCAGAGGACGTTTTTTATGCATACGGCATCTCAAAAGGTTTTTTAGAATGATTATTTTTCAGACTTCATTAGTTGTTGACGATTCAAAGAATCTTGTCTGCCAAAATAGCCTCCTCTCCACTTGAGTTTTGAGAAAGCACTCGTCCTTGAGCTAAGTATAAGTGTATTATGGCTTAATTAACCTTTTTTTTATTGATTTCCTTGCTCCCGTCAGACTCTGGAGGAGCCCCCTTATTTGACAGTAGGGACCGATGTGAGTGCCAAGTATCGAGGGGCTTTCTGCGAGGCCAAGATTAAGACAGCCAAGCGTCTCGTCAAGGCAAAGGTAAGACACCTTCAACGTGCTTATTGTCTTTCATGACTGTACATCAATGATTTAAGGGTTGCAAATTATACAATCATTGTTCGATAAACCTGTATGATTATGGTTCCCTTTTCTAAGGGAATAGAAAAGATGAAAATGAGGCTAGGCCAACAAAAATGGAGCTCTTTCACTTGCAAGGTAAAGCATCACCTGGGGTAGCTAGTGGCGTTCATCTAGTTGGAGCAACATCCCGGGGCTCAGACAGATGCAGTGTCGAGTCTATCCCATCAGGTGGCCATTAAAGCTGCCGGCATCTGTTTTAGCCGCATTCCTCCCAAAGGTATGGCAACTCCAATGTTGTTCCGCCATTGGGTTCCTGCTTTGCTGATGAGGCTTCGCAAGATACACGCTCTACTGTATCATTCCTCAGGGCTGAGCATCTGGTGGATATGATAGAGGAGGGGCAGCTCGCGTTGTCTGTCATTCGATGAAAGAATAATGAATTATGCTACTCGGCAGACACCAATATCATCTGTTGTTCTTTTAATAATAAGACAATACTGTATTTACACAAACTGGATGAAGTTCATGGTGCGATGTTGCGTACATTTTGCTGCTTGAAGCAGGAGCATTGCAACATTAGAAATGAGTGTCCACTGTTGGATTACTGTTTTTACCATTTTCACACATTGTAACGAGGAAAAAGTGGTATGCAGTTAATTTGGTGGAATTAATCTGAGACAAAGTGTTTATTTGAAAATACACAAAACAATTTTTATGAAGGTTCGCATGTTACCTGGCAGACTGCAACATTTGTTTTTATTTGTCCATTAGATAAAAATGTTTCATAATTACGTAAGCATGAATGAGTGTAGTTTAATCGGATAAGTACTATATTTGTTTTGCAAGTCGCTGATTAAAGCATCTGGCATGAGATCACTCGAGTAAGGATTTGTGTGGAATTAATTTTTAGCATGCGTCTTTGCATTTGAAGAATGGTTAAAAAGTCAATTACTCATGCTCACAGTTCTACCCTACTGTGAATGATAAGTACCCATGTGAAGTACAAGGAGCAACTTTACTCCGCTGCATCAAACAAAGCGTTCACTTTTATCAAGGCTCTTTTTTTGAGCCATTATCAGAAGGCACTTCATGGAATATCAATGTTCTGAATTTGGTTCGGGGAGCTTAATGCAGATCTCATAAATATTTTCTTGGATTTTGGTTCAGAATATAAATGACGCAATCCCATAGGTGAAATTACCATCATTCATCAATTGTTTGTGCCTTCTTCAGAGGCGACTGGACTGAATATAATCTGTCTAAATATGAATTCAATTCTAACAAATGAAACTTTTTGCTGATATAGCTCCAGTTTTTACCATCGTGTTTTCGTCAGTGTTTCATTTTACAGTATTAATTTGAACATTTAACAACGACTAGCTTGTGTGCCAATGTTTAGCGACTATACTTGAGTATCAAAGCAGCCGGAGTTCCCAGTAGGAAGTAACACTCGCTTGTGAGATGACTCAGGTTTTATTGATGTTCTGTCTGGAGAGTGGGGGACCTACTTTGCACCCTTCCAAGTGCTAAAAGGAGTTACCAGTATTACTGGAGAAAGAATGTGATTCTCTTTATATCTGATGGAAGACAGACCCTGAAAGCTTTTCATTCTTTTTACTTTGAAATTTATGACAAGATTGGGGGTCTTAATCCCTCTCAGAAAACCTTACCTGTTGGATTTTTCATCTGTCTGTCTTTTGACACATTATTATAGAGAGTTTTCTGTCGATTCCATCCAAAAGATGTGGTCACATTTTATTGAATCAATTGGACTGGCGTTTTAAGTAAAGCATTTGTTTTGATCGTGATGCAATGAGGCGAAAGAATATCAAGTTGATTATGGACAGACCCAATATAAACACTAGCGTACTCAGTATCGCTATTTTTGGTGTATTGGATTTTGTCACAAGATCATATCCGATCCAGTGGTCATGTGGTTTCAGTACCATGGTGTTTTTGGGCTGCTGTTAATCAAACCACTAGGAAAATGAATCATAGTAGCACAGTATCATGTGATATTTGTAAACAGCATTTTGTGAGGAGGTACCAGCAGGCTTCACTTTAATAGGTCAAATATGACTTGTCATTTACTGGGTACATTTATTTTTTGTATTATTTTTACTGGTCTAAAAATACGGGCATCGGAAACGGGACTACCCGGAGAAAACCCACACAGGCATGGACATAGGACAGACTGAACCCACTGGGGATTTAACCCTCGATCTGATCTTCAGTCAAAAGTAACATAAATGCGTGTCTATATCTGTCTGACTTGGTTTTGCTGTTGTTGGTCAGTCACAGTTGTGTAATTAGTATTTCAACAGCAACAAAATATTTTTAAATAGTTGTTCCAAGAGTTTGAATATTCATTTAGATGACATCAGTAATTAGAGCATGTGAGCTCGTATTGAACTGAAAGTACCAGCATTTGTAATAAAATCCAGTTAGATCTGTGTTCAACTAGCTTCTACTTATTATAAAGTCATATTTTCGAGGATTCAGATTTCCAGCAACTGCATCATTAGTAAATACTCCGATGTACTATAATGTTATCATTCCAGTCTGTTCTTTTGAGTCTCTGCAACAGATTTTCTGCCCCTGGCAGCTTCTCAATGTTCACAGTGTGCGTGTACCTTTTTGCTCTCACCGTTAACAGATTCATGAACAGATAAATTATGCTCGACCGTGGCTCACTTAGCAGAGGCTGCAGTTACACTACGTGCATGCGTGAGAGTACATTTGTGCGTGCATTCTTTTACGAGGAGAGGTGTCACTTACATGAAAAAAAAAATGCAACAGTTGGTGCCAGCAGATGTGGCATGCAGTTGTCCAATGGAGGGTTGGGGCTCAGTGATAGCACTAAAAACTAATGCTCTTACTAACTGTGTTAAATGGGCCGATACTTTTCAACAACTGTGTGTCAAACGTTCAGGATTTTTAGTCGTGTGGCGTTCACAAAAGTAATTGTTCTCCAAAGTAACAGTACCATGGCAATCTGATTTTCCTCTCATTTTGCTGACTGTTCTCTTCTCCATTTCTCACCGACTCCTCAGGTGACCTTTAAATCAGATTTGTCCACTGCTGAGGTCCACGACGAGAGCATTAAAGGGCCTCTAAAGGTGAGACGAGTTGAATGGAGAAGTCTGGCGATGTATTTGTTATAAAGCTAGTAACGTATTTGAAGTCAAAACCTAGCTTTGATTTTTAATTCAGCCAATTCTATTCTAATTTTGTGACATTTGCCCTTAGATGCCTAAATCACTAGTGTTTTGCTCCTACAGGTGGGTGCAATTGTAGAGGTGAAGAGCCAAGATGGCGTTCACCAGGAGGCCACAATCACTAAGCTGACCGATGCAAGTATTTACACAGTTGGTGAGTAGAAATATATACATTTTTTTATTCAAGTGGGAATTGCACCTTTACTAATACTATTCAATATTTTGCACCTGGAGCAATTCATTGTAAAATTGGCATATTGTTGGGAGAGTAATTTAAGGTTCAAGGAGTCCTATTTAGTCATTTAAGTATGTGTTCAAAAGGGTTCTCAAATATTGCCATATGAACCAATTTACATTTCTCTTGACGACCAGGGAAGCAAATGTAGGGCAAGATAAATAACCAAGGGAGTGGAGAAACATTAATTTAATTAGATTTAACGAAAGGCAAAGTTGCTTCTCAGTGTGCGGCATAAGTAATTTGAATTGCCTTGAGTAAAGACCAGGCCTGGTTGCCACACACTGAAGGTTGTAAAAATATTAAAAAGGTGACACTGGTCTTTGTGGAGCCTCAAAAGCTTGAATAAAGCCACATTACAAGGCGTCCATTCAGAAAATTGCTCAATTTGTGGGGAATCTGGGTTCGGACACATTGCGCGGCGTGTGGCAGCTACTCATTTAAAAATTATACAAATGAAATGATTTACTGATTGTGTTTTTTTCTTTTTTGCTATTGGAAGTTGCGACCCATTCAACAGATTTTTGCTGCTGCCTGTTACTTAATATTGCCCTTGGGTCTTATTTTTTCTTCCTTTGTGCCTGTGTAGTTGGAGTAGAAATCACAGCACACATTCTTGCTTTGCATTGATTGGTTAAAAGAAGAAATGCATAAAAAACCTTCCTGCCGGGTTAGATTGCTACGATCATTTAAACGTGAACTTCAATGGAACTCCATATATTTCTCAACTTTTTAATGATGCAAAAGACGATGATGTGATGTCACATCACGCTTTGGATTGTATCGTATCACTTTCTCAGTGATCTGAGTCTGGGTGTTTTTGCAAACTTTCCTAAAAATGGCTAATTTGGACAGTTTTGCATGAATACATGGAGCTGTGTCGTCAATTCTCCTGAGGTGAGTGGGCGTGTAGATTTCATCAAAAGCACAGAATCTTGCGTAACAAGGTGACGATATGACACTGGGAAAAAATGGAAATCAACAAGTGGTCACTATAGGTGATATTTGTTTGCTTGGCAACACTGTTGCTTATATTGAACATCACTGTACGTAATGGGATTCTTTTGTGTCTCGGCATGAAGTCCTCAGAGAGTAACTCCATGTAATTTGTCTTTTGTATTGTCCAATCCTACAGTGTTTGACGACGGCGACGAGAAGACCTTGAGGCGTTCTTCCCTCTGCCTTAAAGGTGCCCGTCACTTTGCAGAAAGTGAGGCAAGTAACTCTGTTTTTTAGTGCTTTTCAATACATTAACCCTTTGGGTTCCCATTGGGAACAGAAGAACATTATGTACATTGAAGATAGTTGAAGGCTGCTATACTCAATATCAATTTAAGATGATGAAGGATGAGGATTCACCATGCTTGTAATTATCTCTAATGTCACGTATATGTACTGACGATGTCACTTGGCCGCTCTCTGTCTCACTTGCAGACGCTTGACAGACTACCCCTCACCAATCCCGAACACTTCGGCACACCTGTCATCGGCAAGAAGGGTAACCGGGGCAGGCGATCCAACCCAATGTGAGTACTTTCCTAATTTTACACCAAGGGGGCTTCAATGATGCAAACTGTGTGAGAGGGCTGTAGTGTCGATGGGAATGGTGCATTGCCCAGCCATATTTTTCCGAAAGAAAATGATAGCAAAGACTTGCTCTCATTTCTATTTCTTCCTAAAAAGCTCCTTTGGCCTAGAGCAGGAAACCCCGCTCATTTTTGAGTGGGTGTACTATGTTCTCATGTGTTCACTCCAGACTGCAGTTTTCATGCGGGAATAGAAACCGCTTCGGGCTTTTGGCAATGGACATCTCAGCGATAATAAAGAGGACACTCTACCTAATAATCTCATCCTGACACCACTTCTAATGGCATTGATGCAATATTGATTTGAAAGAGTCCCAGTTGCACTTTAGCACCTCTAGCATGTCTTCTTCTTCGCTTAAATCTTTTTACGTGTTAACATTGCTATCTGAAATGCAATTACTGATAAAACAAACAAAGAAAAGTTTTAAGACATTGTCTTGAAGGACATCGGGCAGTTTATGTTTTCTGAATCTGTTAATTGATCCGATCAATATGTCTTTAAAGAGTTTGAAACAGTCGCCTGCTGGCAGAACTCGCACCAATGAATAATTTTTAAATGAATGGATTTGATAGGGGACGTGCATTCATATCCAGTTGCAAATGTATAAAATATGCACTGGCATTAACTAGGTTAACGTTGAAAGTAAATAAATAACCATTCTTAAAGATATGTTGTTTAAACATATTGTATCCAAAAGCCAATGAAAGGTTTTCTACCAATCTTTTGTTGTGTGCTTACTTTATTTTGAGCACTGTAATTTTCATAACCCCCCACTGCTAAGCTTTTGATTTTTTTTTGACAACATGGAAAAATATGGATTAAAGTTCGAAATATGTTTCATGTTGTTTGCTTACCAATTCCGATTACGTTACTTGGAAACTAATGGAAAGCTTATGAAGTCAGCTGTAGACCATTAGACATTTCTCCTTACATTTGTGTATATTTAGATTAATATAAAAATCTGAAAATATTTTAATTCATTTTTTTTCAATCCTGATGCTAAATGACTAGTTGCTGGGTTTGGAAACATTGCCAATAAGCTTTGATTTGTCTGTCATCTGGTATACTCATTCATATTGAATATTGTATGCTATATATTATTACTAGTCCCATTAAGGGACCATTTACTGTCCTCAAGGTGTCACTTTTTTATGGTGTAACTTCTAGCTGAACCTTTACTGCAATACTATTCATCATAGGAGGACCGTCTCCTTCTTTTACTGTAGTTTTCTCTTCATTGAATAGGAAGTGTTTTGTTTATGGCATTGCTTGTGTTGTTTACGAGTAGATGTTGTAATAGCAGCCAGGCACATTTACTGGTCTTAATTCATGCCAGACTGTGTGTATCGTGTGTGTACACAGATTAGAGGAGCAAACTAGTGATGCAGAACGAAAAGGGTGGAGGATCTGTTTGTTTGCTAGGGTGCTGCTTGTATGATCACGTTTAGGGGCACGTCAGGCCTGAATTGAGCGGCCTCAGCTATGCGAAAATCCTAAGTGACTGAGCAGTGACATGTTCCACTGAACAGCGTTAAAAGGCTTTTATCCGAAGCGTTTGAATAAGAGCGCTCTTACTACCGCTGCAACACTGCTTGTTTTCATTGCATCGTCAATGTGGTTGTTGCACCCAAACGTCTATTGATTTCTTGGAAACATTTTTCAGAGACGGGCGGGCATGGGTTCATCGAAATGTCTATGTTTTATTGGATGTGTTTAAAGGGAGGGTGCCGACCAGGAAAATTTTGTATTGGTAATGTTTGGTTTAGTCTATTGTTTGAAATTGTAATCAGACATTGGGAAGTTTGTGATGTGCACATATATAGCCCTTATAATATACTATTATAATCACAAAAAAAACTTATTTTAATCACAGTTACCCTGTATCTACAGTAATCCCTCGCCATTTTGCGGTTCAACTTTCGTGGCTTCACTACATGGTAGATTTTTTTCTGGGGAAGTTATTTTATTTTTTCTTGATTTTTTTTTTTTTAAGTTCATAAAAATGTGAAAATCCATGCTGAAACTCATCACCATAGCCACTCTTCAGGACTGAAAAAAAATTCTTATAGGGGTGACCCTACTTCGCGGTTTTCCGATTATCGCGGCCATGTCTGTTCCACATTAACCGCGATAATTGAGGGATTACTGTAGGCCCCCCAAATAAAACAGAAAACTCAAAACCCCATCCGGAGGGGAAAAAATAACTGAATCAGAAGCATGTATAAAAAAAAAAGTCTGTTAAGTAGTTTTTAAATAAAACTGTGTTCCTCATCAATGGCCTTTTCCCCCCACAGCCAAGAGGAAGACTTGTCTTCATCCTCCAGTGAAGAAGAGGAGAACGATCAACGGCAGAATGAAGATCTGTTTGGCAAAGTGGTCTGCGTGGAGGGAGTGTCCACTGGAGATAAAAAGAAACCTAGCTGGTACCCTGCACTGGTAAGCTCATATCATTTTTAATTGTTAATATACAAAAATAATACCTCCTTTCATTGGTTTGACGTTTTAGCATTAGTATTCTGCTTGCAGAAGAAAAATCATTTCTGATTGTACAGGTGCAAAGTCTGGCTCACATTTATTTGCAACAGTTCTTTAACTCTTGGGCAGCGTTAACAGGCTGAAATGTTGAAAGCTCCTTATTTATTTAAGTTTTCCAAGTTGAAGTAGAAGAAATGGAGAAGCAAGGGTAAACTGCCCTGTTAATTGTGTAGTCATCAAAGCCCCGCCTACAGTGTTTGTTGTTATTGGCCCGCTGTTGAGCGAGCTATGTGCTGCCTCCTCCTGACAGCCAAAGGAAGTATACTCCACTTTGTTTCCATAATGCAGCCAGAACGGGGAGGCGTGGGGAGAGAACCTTGGGAAATGTTTGCAACCCAAGGTAAATAATGGCCACTCGTACTATGTGTACGTGGGTGGCGTTTTCTTTCGGAGTCTGCGTAGGAGGCAAGGAAGAAATAGCGAGGAAATCATATCTATTTAAGCAACGCCACCTCCCACTGTTATGCGCTTCAGCCCAAGTCAGCAGCATTGCCACGTGCTGCGAGCAGCGCGCAACCTTTGAGCAACCTTTATACCTTACTCTACATCTCCATCGATTGCTCGTCTCGGTCTCATCGACTGCGTAGCTTGGAAGTTGTCATCATAGCCTTCGCAGACACCTTTTTTGTCATGCTGCAAAAAAGCTCCGATACTTTCACTTTGTTATCTCAATCATGACAATGCACACACACACAGCTACCTCATCTGACCTGTGAATTGTGTGTTGTTGTTTTTTTTGCACATTTAGGTCACCAACTCTGAATGCCATGATGACATCACCATGAAGAAAGAAAGCTTATTTGTTCGCTCTTTCAAGGATGGAAAATTGTGAGTGTGAATTATTGACGCTGTCATGAATGAATAGTGCAAATCAACCCTTTAGTGATGTGTGTATGTATGACTCCTTCTAATATAACATTAATTCATCATTTTGATCCAGTTTAAAGCACTGATGTTATATTTATGGTGCACGCTGCTTAGGGAATAGCTTGGGGATAAACAAACTGCGAATGCTGACTATGGTTTTATATGCTGGCAGATGCAATTGTTGTCACGTTTCTAAGTTTGTGTCGCTTTGGCGAATGTAATTTTCTCTCAACTCTCAGAATATACTATTCGGGGTTTGTGCTACTGTTTGTTCAATTGCACTTCATTTGAATTTCTTTTTGTGAGAGAGCAGCCAGGTAGTCTTATCTCAAGCTTTTCATCTGGCGCACACAATAGACCTTCTGTGTAAGTCATCAGCAAATAATTATCGCTCAGAAAGTGTGAAAGACCTCTTATCGTGTGTCTTGCAGTTAATAGTAAGGTGAAGGGTACAGCCGATTAGCGGGAAGATAAATCACGGGTGAAATGCCAGTTTAATTCTTGTTAGATGGTATTGTGCTGGACAGTGTAGCCGATCCACTTACTGTCACCTGTAGATTTTAGCCAATAAAATCAGCGCAATGAATGGAGGGGCTGAATTTCAGAAATAATTATATGAGACGACGGAAAATCCATCATTATTAATGAGATTTTCAAGGGTTGTTTCCTTCCAATCCGCCTGCTTTTATGTGGAAGGAATAACAAGATGAAAGAGGTGATCATGAATGTTTCTCTGTATTACAATAGAGGACAAGTTTGTGCACGTCTTTTATTTCTCTCCTATTTACATCTTAATTTGTTTATTTTTGGGGGGAGGGTTTACTGTTTGTTTGGCAGGCAGAATTTTTTACACTAAGCAATATTATGTGAATTTGAGAATATTCTAACTCCATTTGATAAAGTTAATATTGTGAGCTTGATTGAATTTGCTGGAATTATTGCATAATCATGCTTGTAGTGTATACTTGATACATCATCTGAAGTTGAAGTGATAAATTGTGTACTCAGCCTTAGCCTCAATTGCGATTAACTTTTGTTTCTACTTTATTTTTTTCTGTGTTTGTGTGTGTGTGATGTAAATATTTACAGAATTCTCGTGTTGTTAGAAAAATGTTTGTTTACGGATGAGAGTTCACAGACATATATGAGCCTGTTCAAACTCCTGTTGAGATCCTCCCTAGAAAGGGTTGTTGGCCATAAATATGCCTTTGACAACAATGGCTTTTGAAAATATTTTTAGGAAAAGTGAGGTCATGCATGCAGAGGGCAAGTGAGGTTTTTCCACATAATTGTTACCTTAGCAACAGTGGAAACAAACATATTCCCATTTTGGGCAGGCTATCTATTGTATGCAAAAAGAAAAGGCCATCAACTTGACTAAATGTGATATGTACTTGTTTTATATGTAAACAAAAGCTGATTTGATGGCCATTGTGTTTCTTGCACAACTGCTAATCAGTGTCACATCTTTGCAGTTACATGGTGTTACGGAAAGACGTTCGAGAGTTAAATGTAGATTCTCCTCCTAAAACGGATCCAGGATTGAAGCCAGGTAAGTGTTTCTGAATCTATTTTCTCTTCATTTCACTTAAATCACGATTTACCTCAGATGAAATGGAATTATTCCGTAAAGTATAATTTCCTGTTAAAGGACATAATGGTGAACAACTTTTTATGTTTCAATCAACTTTTATCCCAGCCACAGCCTGAAAAACTGTAGATTTGGCTACTTTTAAACATCTTGTGTTTACGTTTCACCTGCTTAAAGAAGAACCAATTTATGTTTGTCATAAAGCACTAGATGCAGCCTTGGAGTTCCAGCAGCAGTTGGTCATTCCCAGCATCTGGAAGACTGAAGTGAAGGAGGAAAGCTCCAGCAGTGAAGTGGATGATGATGATGAAGAAGAGGAGGAGCAGGAAGAAGATGCCAGCGGCGAAGAAGAAGAGGTAAAACATCAGTCATGTTCATGCAATTTTTTTTCGCCAAACCTCAAGTGAAAACAGCCCCAAACAGTCTAGTCTCCCATCTTTAGGATGAAGTGGAGCCCTATCCTGAGGAGAGGGAGAACTTTCTTCAACAGCTCTACAAGTTCATGGAAGACAGAAGTGAGTTTCATTTCCCAATTGGCGCAAAACTCCATAGGCTGCTAACCACTTTAGCCACTTTTCAAACTCTACGTATTTACGTGAGCACTTATTCAACTATTTACTTATGTTGTTGACTACTTATCTATTACTTAGTTATACTATTATTCATTTGTTGTTGTTTTTATCTGTGCACTGTGCGGTGAAGCTTTAAATCTCATTATACTTGTATAATGACGATAAAAACATTCAATTCCATATATGATATGGTCATCTACAGTTCTTCAGCAATTCTGGTTGTGACATCACAACCAGAATTTCCGGGATGATGCATTGTTTTGGATGGCATCACTATCAATTGGTAAAAAAACAGCCAGATTTGTCTTCGGTGTGCACAATTACTTTAGTGCTGTCATTTTCATTTTTTCTTATAGCACATTTTACTATAGTAGTGTGCATATTTTTCAATAGGGTTTGTTCATAATTTGACATGTATTCATAATTTGCCCCCAGGAACGCCCATCAACAAGCGGCCTGTTCTGGGTTACCGGAATCTCAACCTCTTCAAACTCTATCGACTGGTGAACAAACTGGGAGGCTTTGATAATGTGAGGCCCACTCTGAAAAGCTTTTGACTTTATCATTTATAGTGTAGTGAACAGCTTGGCACTAGTTCTCTTGTGGACTAAATCTTCTGGTCTTCCCCAATTTTACACACAGATTAAAAGTGGCGCCATTTGGAAGCAAATCTACCAAGACCTCGGAATACCTGTCCTCAATACGGCTGCCGGCTACAACGTCAAATGCGCTTACCGCAAGTATGTCCAAGTGCTGCACCCACCATTCGGTGGGCTAAGCGCTATTAGTTTTTCGTGTTCGCTCAATTTTTTTTTAGTGATGGGCAAAATGGCGCATCCTGAACCAATAAGATATGGTCTATCATTGCGTCAGTTAAAAATTCATCACTCAATGTTTCATTCATGTTAGCTCCCTACTAACACCTGGAGTACACGGTTAAATTTTGTCATGTCATGAATTTTTATTTTGGAATCAATTTTGCGTCGAGGGGGCTACAATTCTCATTCTTCCTCAAAAATGGAATTTCAGCATTTGGTAGCAAACAATTTACCAATTCACATATTTATTAACAAACAAGATCTAACCACTTTTTGCATAGTTTAGTTCTTAGGAAGAGTCTGTTAACTTTTGAGTGGGGCGGTGCAAGACCCATAAGAGCAGTACCTCTTTCTCAAGTATTATTATTATTTTTAACGTTCTGAATAAGGACGGTTCATTGGGCCATCTGGTCTCTTACAAATGAACTTTATTTTAGCTTGACAGGTTTGGGACCCCTTGTCGTTTGGTCTATCACTAGTAGTTCTCCAACAGTTGTAAGACAAGCTCTTTGCATGTAACAAAAATGTTGCTTTTTTGCAGGTACCTTTACGGTTTCGAAGAATACTGCACTTCTACCGCCATCACGTTCAAGATGGACCTCCCTTTGAAGCAGGCCCTCAAAGCAGAGGCAACATCTGTAAGTGAGGGAGAAAAGACGGCGGCCACATCAACCAGCTCAGAAGAGAAGAAGAATCACGGGAATGAAGAACCAATCAGCACACACTGCAAGGTGCGTTTCTACTACGCTCTCACATTTCCAATCAGAAGTTCTCTGATTTTTAAAACGCATGCTTCCCCTTCAGGAAGAGAAACTTGAACTGGGTCTCGACAAAAATGAAGAGCCGCCTTCAAAAGCAGAGGACAGTAATGAAAACAATGACCACCACGGAGATGAGGAAGAAGGTGGGCCGCTCACAGAAGACGCAGATGAACGCTCGTCTACGTCTCGCCTTGGTCCCGACATCATTAAACAAGAGGACGATGACGACGACGAGCAGGAAAGCAAGGACAACTCTGGGTAAGTGCTTTCAAGAAATGTCTACTCGGACAGCATTTTTTTAAAAAGATAACGCAAACAGGGTGGGAAGAATCATTTCAATAATGAATTAATTCAGTGTGCTTTGGATTAAGACCAAAGACCTTGTCGTATCGTAGTGGCAACTCTAAAAATCAGTCATCTAGTCCCTTTATAACACTTAATTCCTTTGTATAAGCGCAATCCACCTTGGCTTGCTAACCATTGGAGAGCGAGAAAAGCTTCTCTCTTGGTCTAAGCTCTTACCCACTGTGCTATTATTATTAGTCACGGCTTAGTCTGCATCTGCTGGCAAAAGGCATCTTTGTGCAGCAAAGCCTGACTAGTAGCGTTCACCTGGCATGTGTCACATTGTGCTTTATTGCTCTCTTACTGTCTTTTCTCCTGCACCATTCGCTCCAATAATGACATGGCTCCTTGACTTTCACCCTGCAATGAACCTAGGCATCTTCTGTCCTTTCTGACTCTTACTCATATTCGGCTTTATTCAATGTTCTGTGTCATCGTGAGTGAGTGAGTGTGATTTTTGTGGCAGATGCTGCTTTTGAAGGCTTTCAAATGTTCCTTTTCGGTCATTCCGATGTTGTTTGTTAGGTGTTTTTGGGGGGAGTGGATTTTGGACGAAGGCGCAGTTGACACAGTCCCTGACTTGTGCTTGTTGACTTCATGATGGGATGGTTGTGCTGAGGGTCGAGGCTTTCTGGAACATTAAGTTTCATTGCCATCCATTGCAGTTGCGGGATTAATCAAACTAGATGGTTGAGTTTGCTTCATTTTACTTTTAATTCATGGCTGTGCTGATTTGTCATCCTCTTAAATACAAGCCTTTTATATGATGGGGTTGCTTTTTTTCCCTCAAGACTTTAATCAGAATTTCTTAGTTTTCTTGATTTTTTTTTTTTTGAAATTGCCAGCTTTCTTTGATGCAATGTTGTGGTTCAACTAACATAACGTTTGTTTGTTGTTTTTGTTTTGGTTTGTAAAGCGATTAGAGGATTCTGCTTTTCTTAGTGACTTGTAACTGGTTTATGGTTGAAAAATCAGATCTATAGAGCACAAACTTAAAGTTCTGTAAGTGGAACAAAATATAATTTTGTATTTTAACTCTTACGTCCCATGTTTTGTTTCCCTTGTTTCTAGTTTGTCATTTAGTTGCATATTCAGTTCATTTCAATCAAAAGTGCTGAATAAGCCACAATTCCCGGAACCAGATCATATTTTAACATAATAGTTACCTCAGAGAGCTTTTCATTATTTCTGTCCTGGCTGTGAAGAATCCGTTTAGTTTCTTTCAATATAAGGAACTCCTTTGGTGGTACAACATCATGCACTGTTAACTTCAACTTACTAATTGTTCCATGTTGAAAACGAGCTATTAGCAACGTTTGATCGCTTCGAGGACGCCAGTGGAGGGTTGACAGAGCTGCTTTTTGTAGCAGTGCTTCGGGTTGCTGTTCTGCTTGCCTAGTTGCGCTTTGCTGCGCTAACCCGCGGCCCACCAGGCCCCCGCGGCCCCTGCACTGCAAAGCCACTTAACCGGCCTTCCTTCTTCACCGTCAGTAGACCCTCCAGCTTTGCCGGTGCCCGGCTGTTCCTCACTAGCTCCTCCTTGTGGCTTTTCTCCACAGCGTATGAATGGAAATCCCAAGTGTGCCATGTGCATCTGTTGTTAGATAGTCGAGTGGACTTTTCCAGAATGAAAGAAATGATTCCTTTTTTTGCAAAATCCAACGCTCTCGTTTTGGAGGCACACCATGTATTATTCAGTCCGTACAGTAGATTAGCGATGGGAGGCTTAACAAGACCCGTCAAATGGATAAAATAGCCACAGATGGTTCGGTGATAGAATGCGGTACGACGAGCGGGTTAGCGGGTGCGTGGGCTTCGGTGGTTTTGTCTGGAGCAGATTAGGGACAGGAAGTGCTGAACTGTCTTTCTTGCAGGGATGACAACAGTCAGGAGGGGGAGGAAGGGGAAGAGTTTGAGTGTTACCCCCCGGGGATGAAGGTGCAGGTGAGGTATGGGCGAGGCCGCAGTCTGAAGACGTACGAGGCCACTGTGAAAGAGGCAGACGTGGAGGGGGGCGAGGTGCTCTACCTGGTGCACTACTGTGGCTGGAATATCAGGTAAGACAGGATGTGGGGACAGTCACCTAATTTCTATATTTACCCTGAAACAAAATCACATCTTAACCCTTTCAATTGGCTGGAGGGATGACCACTCGGTTGGATATCCCCGCTGCATTGAACTAAGGCACTCCTCCTCACAATTCTGCTTCCTCTGATCTCTTCTCTTGGTCAGAGCTTACTGAGCCCTCTAGTGGCAGAAATCAAATTGGACGCAGGGTTGATGTGGATCGCTCTTTAGCTCCTTTTTAGCCAGTTGTGATTGAACCCCCCTGTCTGTCAACCCCCTAGCTGTCTGCAAGGACACGCTGAGCTTCAATCCGATCCAGGATGGCTCAGCCATGCAGTAGATCCCGCAGTATTGACTTGGACTAATCTCAGACGGGCCCAGCAGTGTCGTTCTACTCACCTCTACCTCTCCCCCCCCCTCCCTTGTGGGCTAGAGTTAATGCAGTGTGCAACTTGAGCGTCAGTCAGGGCAACTAGCAAAATAATCCAAAATACAAAAAAAATCCAATCACATTTCATCGTCTCATTGTTGTTGTTTGAGCTTGTGGTAGTCTTAACAACAATGGGTTGATCTCTCTGCATTCTGTTCGTGTGTGATGTTGTGCAAACTTTTCATTCTTGTCGTACGACCCAAATAGCGCCCTCTGTTCCGTTGGCTGTGACGGTCGCTGTAAATGTTTCTCTTCTCGTCGTAAGGCTTTGTCTTTAACGTCAGTGGATGTACTATTCCTTTGTGCTCGCGGCTTATTGTATGGCGGCAGTTCTTTCTGGACAAACAATGGAGGTGTTTTTGTGGTGGCTGGTGTTGTGATGTTTCCTTAAGCTCCCCCTCCAGCTTCTGATTGATGGAAATTGTACTTTTTTTTCTTTCTACGCTCTATGTTTGCTCCGTAGATACGACGAATGGATCAAAGCAGACAAGATTGTTCGCCCGGCCAATAAGAATGTCCAAAAAATAAAGCACCGTAAAAAAATAAAGGTATGACTTTGTATGGATTTGGACTTTTTGGCTTTTGTGACATGGATTAGAGCTCCCGATTCTTATTCCGTTCTGGCAGAACAAGGTTGAACGGGAGCGTGACCGATTGGAGAGACTCAATGATAGAGAAGCGCTCAGTCCTTCACCCAACAATAACCACGTCCCTCGGTCTAAGTGCGACCTCAGCCAGGATGTCTTTTCCAAACTGGATCAGGGTGAGGACCAAGGCAGTCAGCAGCAAACTCCAGCCAAGTCGATAGAAATCACCTCGATCCTTAATGGCCTGCAAGGTAAGAATATATTAACGATTCAAGGCGTCTTGAATGGCACATGGACCTGGTGGCACAATTTGTCTTTTCTTTTGCAGCCTCTGAGTTGTCCTCAGATGAGAGTGACCATGAGGGTGAAGGCGCGCAAAATAAAGAGGACCGTGACGCTTGCAAGGACGTAAAAGGGGCGCCGGAGCTTCACAAAACCTCCGAACGGAGAGAGAGTGGTACTCCACCCAACGGGTCCAGACCTTCCGCGGTCTCGGGGAGGAACCAGGAGATGATCGGCGGCGAAGCGGGGAAACGCAAACCAGATTTGATTGGGGAAGCCAGCACCCGGAAGAGGAAATCTGAAGGAGTCGTCGAGAGGAAGCTGAAAACTCAGTCTAGGGTTAAGAGGGCTACGAGGAGCGCAGATTGGTTACCGTCGGTCTCTCCCAAGAAGTTGGACGAGAGGAGTGCCAGTCTCCTGGATGAGAGGGTTCCCTCGTCGTCTAGCTGCAGCTCAGACGACGACGGAATCCCACTCGCGGAGGCCAGCGAATCCAGCCACCCAAAAACCAAAGCTTCCCCTTCCAAGAAGTACAACGGGACAAAAGAGAAGAGCAAATCCAGCCGGCAATCGGGCTTCTGGGACATTCCCGACAAGAGGAGCAAGATGTCCGGCAATGGAGACGATAAACCAGCCGTACGCGCCACGGGCCAAAAAGACGTTTGGTCCAGCATTCAAGCGCAGTGGCCAAAGAAGACCCTTAAAGACTTATTCTCAGATTCAGACACGGAGGCTGCCAATTCTCCCCCGGCGCCCGTACCTTCCAGCCTGGAAGACACGAGCGTCGAACGGGAAGCCGAGCCCGAAGACGACGCCTCGGAGGAGCACGCCGATACCGACAAACTGCAAGAGTTTCCCAGCAGCGGTAGTAACTCCGTACTGAACACGCCGCCCACCACGCCGGAGTCCCCCTCAGGTCGAGGCAGCGCATTGGAAGACTGCAGCCAAGCGCCGCCGCCTTCCCCGCCGGCGCCGCCCACGCCCCCCGGTCTGCTTCCGGCGTCGTCCTCCGCGAGTCTCCCGCCGGGGCTGACGCGGGAGGAAGTGGCGTGCCGGCGTAGCGAGAGTGACAGTAGCACGGTTGAAGTGGAGAGTCTGGGCGGGGAGCTGCCAGACATTCCTCAGGGCGAAGGGGCGGGCTCTCCGGCAAAAGTGTTCCACGCCCCGCTCTCCTCCAATAGCAGCAGCAACTGTAGCTTGGAGCTGAGCGGCCAGCATGAGAGCGAGCTCAAGTCCAAAGGTACAAAATGCAAAAGTGCATCATATAAAAATCAACTTTTTCATTGCCAACTAAGCCTGCACACGCCCTGATTTTTTTTAAAAAATACACTTTCTCATTGTAGTATCCGCGAGTCAGAAACGACAAAAGGAATCACAGACGGGTGGAGTCTCAAAGAAACAAAAGCCAAACCGCAAGAGCCTCGGAGTGCCTCCCAAAAAGAATAGGAAAACAGGTATTGAAAACTCCACACAGACGAGTTAAAACAAAGTCCCTTTTAGGTCTTTCACGTCGGGTGGTGCCAAAGTCCGCTTTTATCTGTGTATCTTTTAGCCAACAGCAGCGACAGCGAAGACCAGTCTCTTTTGGAAGGCTCCGTCAAACCCGCTGCCGCCAAGAACGACACGTCGGAAGTCAAGGTCGCCGTTTCGCCCAAGTGTCGCGGACGATCTCCCCCGTCAAGCCATAAGTACCACAAGCAGGGGGACGCCGAGCACTCGCAACATCGGGAAAACCACGGAAGATCACCACGAGTTTACAAGTGGAGCTTCCAGATGTGTAAGTGTCACCAAGACCATCAACCAAATCCTCATATCACCCGCGATCATTTTTTCCCCCTAGTCTTACTTCACTCTCCCCATGTTACGCTAAAAGTATTTTTTTGATGACACGTGGTCAAAAATTCTGTCAAAGAACAATTTATTTAAATATTCTGATTTCATATATCCACCAGCTGATCTGGAGAAAATGAGCAGTCTGGAGAGAATCTCATTTCTTCAGGATAAACTTCAAGACATCAGGAACCACTATCTCTCCCTCAAGTCTGAGGTGGCCTTGATTGACAGACGGCGAAAGCGCATGAAGAAAAAGGAACTAGAAAGTGAGTTCTTGTTTATGTATTTTTTTGAATTTTAAAAAACAGTTTTGATTGGTCTGTTCATTCGCCCCAGTCAAAATGGATTGGACGTCTAGTGCCGTCAATGGCACTGACAATTGCGCATTTGCGACCATTCTTCCACTTTAAATGAATTTGACTTCTAGTGATATCAATGGCATGCAATGAGTTCAATATTAAAGTGTTATTTGGTGCCATAACCATTATTATTTATATTAATGTCATAAATTTAGCCCGTATTAATGTGTAAGTTATTTTCTATTTGCATAAAATAATATTAAAAATGCTCCGATCATTAATAATTTCTAATATATCTATAGAAATATACAAAATTGCCCATATTTATTTGAATGATCAGAGTTCAATATTAAAGTGTTAGTTGGGGCCATAACCATTGTTATTTATATTAATGTCATAAATTTAGCCTGTATTAATTTATAAGTTCTTTTCTATTTGCATAAAATAATATTAAAAATGCTCTGATTATTAATAATTTCTAATATATCTATAGAAATATACAAAATTGCCCATATTTATTTGAATATTAACGCTTTTACGTCAACTTGATTTCACGTGGGCCGGACCATTTTAGATATAATATTTTGATTTTTTTTTTTATAAATGGATTAAAATCCCTGAATATTCAGTTTTTTATAGATCTAGAACAATATTTATTTTAGCTTTTTTTAAATATATTTTTAGATTTTACAAAATGATTTTTGAAATAAAAACACAGAAAAAAATGGATTAAAAAATTACAATTATTTATTTAAAAGGGGGAAAAATCAGCAAATTTAATATACATCTATACTCTTCATTTTAAGTTGATCCTAAAACAGAAAATCGGCACTCATGATTGACTTTCCCGGGCCACACAAAATGATACAGCGGGCCAGATTTGGCCCCCGGGCCGCCACTTTGACACATGTGACACTTGAAATAATCCATCTGCTCGCCAGGCACCGTGGCCGCATCCTCCTCTTCGTCCTCCTCCTCACCGTCTTCAAGCTCACTGACAGCGGCAGTCATGTTGACACTGGCAGACCAACCAGTGTCTTCATCCTCATCCTCTTCGCAGAACTCCGGGGTATCAGTGGAGTGCAGGTGACAGGATGTAGCAGCAAGCCGCCGCCGCCGCACTAAGCACTTAACCAGCACGCCGGGGCCACTGCCCCCATTCCCATCCCCTTCCCACAGGATGGAAAAGTCAAAGTACATACTGTAACGACTGGGGCACAACACCAGACCAGAGACAAAAACAAATCAAGAAACAAGCACTATTTTCTATTGACAACTGTTTTCTTGGCAAGCTAACGGCACTTAAGTGCACTTTTTTTGACGATCGCTTATAGGGGGAAGTAATTTGTCTAAAAAAATAATAATAAGAAGAAGAACTACCGCCATTGTCTTTGTGCTCTACTTAATTCTAATTGAACATTTATAAGATTACATTTTTGCAAGCAATAACTGTTCCCGTTTGATAGGAATTGCGTCGCTATGGGATGTTTTCATTCAACTCCCTTCTTTGCTCTGTCCTCGTTGTTTAATTAAGGAAAACAAATTGCCACATTGGCATTAAGGGCAAAGTATATCTGTAATTTAACCATGTTAACTGTCCACCACCATTCTAAAAAGGCCCACCCCCGACTTAAACTCAATTGAGAGTGCTTATATCCGCTACGCGTTTCCATTGAGTCCTCAAAGTCACCGATTGCCGCAGCGGACGGATTATGGTATGATACTGTAGTGCCTTTTAGTTCTTTTCCATGTGGCAGTTGGAGGAAGGATGGAGCTTTTTTTCCTCCAATCAGAGGGTCGCCTGAAATTCTATCTCTTACAAAAACATACAAAAAAAAATCAACTTAAGAATGCAGTGCGATTATACGCGTGTATGTACGTATTTGAAGGACAGTGATGGCTTTTTATCAGAATATGGTAATATTTAACTAAATGTAGAAATATACTGGATCACATGTAATTTACTACTGAATTGGTATCCAGTTTGGATATAAACCGTGCAATGATGATGAACACAATGGCTGCATTACTTCACTCATCTGCCTTTTTTATTTTTTTAATTTGTCTTCATTTTTAGCAACTTGTCAGTCGTTTTGTCTTGACTGAAGACTGCATGTTTCCAACTGGATCATTGACTTGAAAGCAGTCATAAAAGGTATTCAAAAGCCTAAATGAAGCTGAATCCCACATGTACAGTGTTCCAAAAACAAAGTTAATTCTTTTTTTAATCTGCTTTCATTAAAAACCAATCATCGATTCCCCTCTGTTATCATAATCATAAACACTGTCACTTCTTCTCACACTCACCCTTACCAAAAATACTGTTTTTTTGTGTGCTATGACCGAAATAAAAGGTAAATATATTGTAAATGTGCATTTATATTATACAGTGATGAGTATGGATACATTTTCTCCAGTGTTTCCTTTGTATAGATCCCTATTCACTGATAACCTGAAGTTACATTTTGTTTAGCACTTGTATGTAATTGTATGCTTTTGGAATAGATTTGTATATCGAGAAGTGTTTTAAGTCAAGCTATTTAATATCTTGCACTGTTAATAATGTACTTTTCTGTACAGACAGTTTTATGGTTTGGATTGTAGTTTGTGTAAAAAAAATATATAGTTACAGCATGTTTGTTCACCTCCTTTGTCCCCCCATACATGTTTTTGGGTGAGAAGAGATTTTTGGGGGTAGTTTGTCTATTTGGTTTGTACTCCTATTCTTTGAAATTGTTGCGTTCGTTTAATTTCTCTTTTTTTTTTATTTTGCTGTTTGCTTTGTACTCAATTTTGTTCTCATTAGCTTGTGCTTGTAAGGGTTGGTTTTGAATGAGGAAAATGGTTTGGATCATTGATTATGATACAGGAGCTTGTTGAAATAGTATTTATTAGGCTCATCTGAAAACAGTCGTTATGTAATTTATTGTAAAAATGCAAAGCAAAAGCCTCTTTGAAATAAATGCCATAGTTTGTGAAGTTCCCAGTTGCAATCATTTATGAGTGTATATTTTGCATGGTTTTTTTTCAGATTTCCGTATTTCATTTAAACATCACCACTTAATTGTAAAAGTCAAATGCCTTTTTCACTCCCATTTACTTTTGTCTACCCAACACTTAAACGTCCCACCCACTTTTTGTGAATGGTATGACGTGTAAGTAAGGGTTGTATATGCTCAAATTTGATTGGTCACGAATGTACTCCCTGTATATAGAACCAGCCAATCAGATTGAACGTAAGGCAAGCGTTACTACCACTTGGCTAACTGGCTAGCCAGTCTACACTGCAGCGCATACCGTCAAGACCTTATTTGTTTAAAAAACAAAATCTATAAAAATATGGGCAGCTTGCGATCTGAAGAAGAAGAAGAAGAAGAGGCTCTATTTGACACGTGTAAGAGAAGGTAATTTTATTTTTTAGTTTAGCCAGTGCATGTTGAAACCATCGGGACCACGTTAACACGTGGCCGACCAACCGCATGGACGACTGCTTTTTAACATTTTTATCCAACATTCTACATCTTAAGTTGTGTTTAATTGCCTTGATTGGCATATGAACCCATGTGGCTTTTCGAGATCGAAGCAGGGACACGGCGACTTTTTTTCATTTTACAATCATTTATGATTACGAATGACGCTCCTTGATTGCGTACAAAAACAGTCTAATAAGAATTCATCCAAAATCTAGAATAGCATACCTTTACAAATACGTGTTGTTGGTTATTCTGGCATCTTTAGTAAACCCCCCAGTCGCCATTTGTGGCCTCTGGGACAAGAAAAGATGCAAGATCAATTTTAGGAAATTCAAAACTGAGAGAAACTTGTTTGACGCTCTCAGTTATTTCACCTCTAAGACACAATTCTGTGTAATGAAAATCTATGTGTTGGTTTGTTTTCAATTGTGCAATTTTCTGATTAATTATTATTGATATTTTTTAAACAGATTATTTCCTAAAGTAAGGAGGTACTAACCTGGCTCATTTAATATAAAAAAAAAAATAGATAAGATTCGCCATCTACAGGTTTTATTATAATTATTTACTTTTGCTGGTCTATAAATAGGCCTTGGATTGTTGATGGAAAAACAATGGATGGATCTGAAGTAACCAGAAAAAAAAAATCACTGCCCATGTGGTGCATTTGTAAATCACATTAACCTAAATTTCAACGTTTTTAATATTATTATATCTTTTAAATTGTATGGCTTTCAAATGACTGTTCCTCCCTTGTAACAGGTAAACTATCTGAACACGGAAACTGAGCTCCAAGTGTTTCAGATATGCACTGACACCCTAAGACAGACCAACCAGGTGAGTGTCTCCAAAATTCTTCAATATCGTGATGTTTTTATTCCTTCTGGCATCTTTAGTAAACCCCCCAGTTGTCTTTTGTGGCCTCCGGGACAAGAAAAGGTGCAAGATCAATCTTAGAAAATCCAATACCGAGAGCTGCTTTCTTACACTCTTGGTTATTTCACGTCTAAGACACAATTGTGTGTGACTCATCTTATGAATGGCCCTGTTCACTCAAGTGATAAACTAGCATTCCCTTAATGGCATTTAACATTTGCTTTTCAGTGTTTCATATTAAAGAGAAAACCAGCTAGCTGAAGAGATACTGGTAAGTTCTGCGGCGTATGGCAGGTAGGACAAATGTCCATCAATATTCACAGTACCTCTATTTGTATAATTTGTAAAATTCCCTGAGTTGTTTGTTTTTTTATTTATATAAAACCATTATAACTCAAAACATCAAAATCATGAGTGAGAGAAATACAAATGTAAGGCCCTGGTTTTAGCAATCAACTATCAAGCTATTATACTGCACTTAAATATGCTTTTTTAAAAATGTCTGGCAACATCCAACTCGGTGAGGTACAAATATGTAAAGAATTACTTTGCCTAATGGTTAAGATGGACGAGGAGGACCTGAATTGCCCAAACATAAATGAATGAGAACAGCAAATTATGGCGGAAATGCCCATCCTGGACGGGACGTCCATAAACACAAACTTTGTGCAAGCAAGCACCAGGAAGAAAACTGTCTGTTGATGAAGATTGTCAAAAAAAATTGCAGTTGTGCCTTCAGTGCTCTTTGCCCAGAAACCAATGGACACAAATTTAGTAAAAAATAGTTCCCCACATTTGAACAAAAGATGAACTCACGGCATTTTTGACCAAATGAAATTGCAACATTGTGTCTTTTTGCTTGAAGGACGGGGAAGTCAATGAATACTTGAGTGAGAGGATGTTGTTTTTCGACCTACAGATGGCAGTAGCAAAGCACAGTAGTGTCGCCGTTTAGGTTTTTTTTCTATGAGGGAGGAGAGCCTTTTTTTTTTGCTGGAGGGGCACAAATGTTTCTGGGAATTTCTAATTAAGCCCACTTGTATAGTACAGTGTGTTTCGTTTAGCCGGGTTGAACGGGGTCATTGTGTTTTCAGTGGAAGGCAGCATGTCCGCCGAGTGTCTCCAAATAGAGCGGTAATTATTCCCCCCCTCCCGTCTGCAGCTGTTTTTCTCTCAGCTCTCAGTCTCGACGTTGCCAGGAAACGGGAGGAAATGGTAAAGCCGCTTCCCCGATGAAAATAAAAGGAGGATGGTGAAAAGTGCGTGCGAGATGTTCCGCTTTCCATGAGCTCATGACTGCATAATGTCTGGCACTGAAAAATTGGTTTGTTGTCAACCATTCTCTCAAGTTGATGAGGGACATCATCCAAAAGTGGAGACGGTATTTCTGGAATCATAATAGGAGTGCTTGTGTCTTCCCTTTGCATAAAAAGAATTGTGTCCCAGTCAATTCACAGATCTTGGAGATCCTATACATTAATGTAAAAGAAATGTACTTTTTGCTTTGATAATAAATTGTGTGAAAAAACTAATTTACTGGATTCTATGCAATTTTTCCCATGTCGACTGACTGATTCCTCAAGTTCTAGAATAGTTCAAGAAAATCGCTCTAAAGTGGAATAAAATTAGGTTTGATAACATTTTAGAAATGACATTGCATTAAACAAGCGGACGCTAAATATTTAATTGCATCAAAATCTCAACTAACGTAAGCTCTGGTTGTGAAAGCTTTTTCCAGATATGAAGTTTGTGTTTTTTTTAAACTATTTTGTTGAATGCATACATTTTTGAAGTTCACAAAAATGCATACAACGCATATGATGAAGGTAGCCATGAAGTCTCAAAATTGCAAGAGAATTTGCACGCAGGTAATATCAATTCTGCAAGCTGTTTTACGTACGTGTACATATTTAAATGCAACATTATTGATGCACAGGTAGAGAAGAAGCGGAGTGACCTTTTGCCCAATCAGAATGCAGAAGACTGCACGATGCAAATCGGTGAAGTCGTGAAACCGGGAAAAGTAAACCGCGTTATAGCGAGGGATCACTGTATAATCATTTGTCATTTAAAAACAAAACCAATAGGGGGTGTAATTTTTATTCCTATTTGGATGTATGCATGGAATCTTAAGGCCATACATCTGCATTTAACGTTGAGTGTAAAGGACGGAGCGCAACGGCACCCACATTCAGCAGGGGGCGCTGTTGTTCTGCGCAAAGACCCTCAACTAGGCGGCCCACTTTTTTGGAAGGCGTGAATGAAGAAGGAGATCAGAGCAACTCGCTTTGACAGCTCTAAAAACCTCTGCAGCATGTGTTGGTGTATCTGTGATACTTTTACTTCACTGCTTGCAATAATTCTTTCAACCCGAGGACATAAACTGTCAGGGACTGACTGCTATGTTTAAATCTCTGCAGTGAGAAGAACACGGGGCCTTATTTAAAAAAGCGACCATCTAGAACGCGTAGTAACAGACATGGCTGGGGAATGTGTCCCATAAGGACGGTCAGCAATAATTACCGTCGGGCGGCGTGAATGTCAGGTCGCGATCTGGCGAGCGGAATGCCACGCGTGGCCGAGATTGGATATCTGACAGGTGGGGATGACTGCTAGTGCGGGAGCAGCTGTGTTTGGGAGTGGGGCGGCCAGAAATAGCTCGCTAGTATGCCGTTGCCATGGCAGCCTCGCCACCAGTCTGATGAGCTTTGGAGGAGATAGCGTTGATCTCCGGCGGGCCCTCCCCGCACTTGCGTTGTTAAGCGTTCTAACACCCCCCCCGGGCCAGAGTCGCCGTGTCTGCGGCTGATGTCACGCTTGCGGCCCTCGTCAAATATATACGCAGTCACGAAGGGAAACATTAGAAGCGTGCCAGTAGTTATAATAATAAACAGGGCTCGGGCCATTACCCAACACCTCTGTCATTCACCAAGTGAGGGCAAAGACGGCCTAAAAATAAAAGCGCCACTGTGTGTGCCCAGAGTATTAACTTGCACACAGATGACCCATTTTCCGTCTCGGATGGGCCAAGGAAGGATGGAAAACGAGAGAGGGAGACGAGACGCTGGAGAATCCAAAGCAGAATACAAATCTGGCGGATTTCGCTTCCACTAAATCCTCGCCCTCGTGTGTTTTCCCCCAGTATTGTGCCCCCTCGGCAGGGATGAAACCCCCCGTTTCTTCTATGTCAACAATGCTGACGTAGCATGATAATGAAGTCGGAGGTGAAATTGGAAGTTTCACAAAGAGAATTGATAGCAAAACATTAGCACAGGGGTCGGGAACCTTTTTGACAGAGAGAGCCATAAACAATTCATATTTTCAAATATTATTCCTTGAGAGCCATACTCATAATTTAACATACATGAAAAATGTGCACCTTTTTTTTTTACTAATTTCATCCCTTTGAAAGTACAAAAACTCCCTGAATTCTTTTGCCAACATTGTTACGCTGTTGCTAATCACTGTATGCATAAAGAGTCGTCGAATTAAAAGAATAATGATTAAAGCGGCGCTAGATGTAGCGTCAATGCCACAGACTTGATGCTCCTATTGGTGCATTCAGAACTCCATATATTAACTGACAGGTTATCTGGGAGCCATATGCACCAACCAAAAGAGCCACTTAAGGCTCCCGAGCCATAGGTTCCCTACCCCTGCATTAGCATATTGCTTTGCTTTCACTTCCAACGTAGGGGTGTCCATACTTTTTTTCAATTTTGTTAAACAGAGGATCGGAATGGGTTAAAAAATGTGTAGAACATGATCCCTCAATGCTGGGCTTCCCAGTTGAAATCAAATTGACGTCTATGTATTAGGCATCAATATTTAATTGGCTGCTGGCCTATAATTGGGCCGCAGTTGGCCCGCGGCCCATAGATTAGACACCCCCTTACGTAGTCGTAAACCAAGGCCAGATAGGAGTGGGAATTTCATGGGATTTTTGTATGAAAGAGGCTCACATTCTGCAGCCTTTCTCTTGTTTACGTTCCTCTCCAAACTGCCGCGCCCACCCGACCATCTCCTAACGCAAGGGGTGGGTGGGCAAACGCTTCCACAAAGGGCCGCAGCGGGTGCAGGTTTTCATTCCAAGCCATCAAGAGGACATCTTTTCACCAATCTGCTGTCCTGCAAGTGCAATCTTGGATCACAGTCAGGTGCTTCTTGTTTCTGCACAAATCTCTTTGGCCCTGGATCGGTTAGAACAAAAAAAAAAAAAAAACCCGCCCTCGATTACCGGTTTTCCCACCCTCGTCCTGACGTCATCGTCCCCAACCTCCGCCTTTCTTTCTGTTCATCGCCAGATCGCCCCCCTGATAAGATTGAAACTCAATCCCACCACTCTGGCCGAGTGACGGACTAGACTAAGTGCATCACATGACTCGCCAATCCTTGTTTACGCCGAGCGGCGTTCTAGTCTTCCCCGTCGTCCATAAGCATCATTTACGACGGCCAACGTCAAAGAATTTCGAGTAGCCGGTTGACGTGAGGGTTAAATGAGGGCCCCCCCACCCCAATTCCTTCATCTGCTCCCCCGTCTCTCTTTGGCATCGCCACGCTTTGAATAGCATGAGAGAGTCAGACGGGCTTGTTTTGCATACTGTCGCTCTCCTGCATTGACTTGTAGCAAATCCCTGCCCTCGGGAGGCATGTCGGAGGGGATTAATGGGAGGGCTTGGGCCTCACAGAGTTCCCCTTTGTGGCGGTGCAGCCCCGCACTGTATTTTCATCACGCCAAGTGAGAAAAGAGCGAGCTGGTGAGAGGGGGGGTGTTATAGAACGGTGTTATTTCTCACTGTCCTGATTCTTTTGAGTAAAGGGAGGGGGTAAATAATGTATTTGGAGCAGCAGGGAGGTGGGGGGGGGATTGACCGCACTAGGGGCGTGCAAGGGAAAAGGCAAGTAAGCATGTACAGGAAGTGGCGGGCGAGCCGATAGGGGGGGGGGGGGGGGTGTTCCTACAACAACCCGGCTGTGGTCCTCTGGGGAATGCGGGGCCTCAGGAAGAATGCTGCAATCCTCCACTTCCGCTCCTTTCTGCGTTTGACAAAAACAAACAGTGTGTAGCGCGCTGCTTCTGCTTCCTGCCATTCTTAATGAAAGGCTCTGATGAGTATGTTTACATGAAGATTGGCGAGGCAGTTTCAGTGGAAGCAATATAGATGGTTAGTCAGTTGGAATTAAATTGCAGTTATTATGATTACTGTTTTATAGGGCCGTCATTAAAATACCATGACGTTGTTTTAAGAACAAATCTTGGGGCCATCACCGTAGTGCAAGGGTGTCAAACTCGGGTTAGTTCGCGGGCCACATTAACGTCAACTTGATTTCATGCGGGTCGGACCATTTTGGATATAATATTTAGTTTTTTTTTAATATAAATGGATTAGAAGAAATGGATTAAAAGCCCTGAATATTCAGTTTTTTTATAGATCTAAAACAATGTTTATTTTAGCTTTTTTAATGTATTTTTAGATTTTACAAAATGATTTTTGAACTAAAAACACAGAAAAAATGATAAAAAAAATACAATTATTCATTTAAAAGGGGAAAAAAATCAGGAAATTTAATATACATCTATACTCTTCATTTTAATCCTAAAACAGAGAGTCGGCACTCATGATTTACTTTCCCGGGCCACACAAAATGATGCGGTGGGCCAGATTTGGCCCCCGGGCCGCCACTTTGACACATGTACCATAGTGTGTTTGTTATTCATTTTAACCTTGTTAAAAGTGGTTCATTATTCTATCAATTGTAAGAAATGGTGTAATAAAAAAATAAGTCATTATGATTGAGGGAGGTTCGTCAAATTTGACGCCGGTTTGTAAATTCAACTGTTGGACTATTTTTTTTACTCTTTGTACTCACAAACTCCCCCAAATGGATTTCATCACTCCAAGTTTTGCCGGTTATTCTCCGGCTCCAAAATAATTGAGTGTCAACAAATGCGATTCTCACTTAAAAGCAGCGTCTCTAAACAAACGGCTCCTAATACTAACGCAACGAGCGATGCTTTGATCCGAGCAAGCCTTCAACTCGTCAGCCTTCAATCAGCAGGACCACGGTCTTAAAAACCCGAATCCGCGCATCGACTTGCCCAACGTGTCTCTATGCAATAATCTGAGATGAAATGCTCTTTGAAATCATTTCTTTTGGCGTCCGGATGTCACTCTCCCCTCGTCTGCCTGCGTTTGACTGTGATGAAACCCGCGCTATTATACCATCATTTCCTTATCTCCGTACGTCGGCTCTTCCTCTCTTTCTCCCACGCCGGCTTTCCTTTTATGGGGAGGGATGAAGGGGAGCGTAACCTTGGAACACGAGCGAAGCCTTCCCGACTCCCGCCGCTTCGATAAATCGGGGAGGGGTCGACGCCTTTCTTTGCGCCAGATGTAACCTTGGCGCAACTTTTGGACGCGTATTGTCTTCCCACTCGCTCACCTAGGAACTACAAAGTGGCTCGGACGCCTTACATCTCGCCAAAGCGTGGGCTTTGAAGACTTAAGCTTTGAGCCGTGCGCCTCATCAATTCCCCGCACAAAAAGTTACTTTTGAATCGGGGGCCCGGCACCCCGTGTGCGGGCGATTGGTCGCCGGTCTTTTGGTCGCCTGTCTTTTGGTCGCCTGTCTTTTGGTCGCCTGTCTTTTGGTCGCCTGTCTTTTGGTCGCCTGTCTTTTGGTCGCCTGTCTTTTGGTCGCCTGTCTTTTGGTCGCCTGTCTTTTGGTCGCCTGTCTTTTGGTCGCCTGTCTTTTGGTCGCCTGTCTTTTGGTCGCCTGTCTTTTGGTCGCCTGTCTTTTGGTCGCCTGTCTTTTGGTCGCCGGTCTTTTGGTCGCCGGTCTTTTGGTCGTCTGTCTTTTGGTCGCCGGTCTTTTGGTCGCCCCGACCGCGACAACGGGCGACCAAAAGACCGGCGACAAAACAAGGTAAAACAACACGGTCTACGCATCAATAAAAGCCAACAATGGCCATGAGCAGTTTCACTGAGCTGACGTGTAAGTGTATAAGGGTTTATGTACATGCGCTGTCCCTTTAAGAAGCTACGTCAGTCAGGGTCTTAACAAGTTCTCCAACAAAAAACAATAAAAGTCCGGGAAATTTTGAGCTTTTCTTTAGCCTAATAATTACTAGGGCATTAAGTATGACTAAATAGTAATTTGCAGTTTGTATTTAGGGAATTTGAGCAACGATTTAAATGGTAATTATTACTTACCTTCCGGGCGACCAAAAGACCGGCGACCAAAAGACCGGCGACCAAAAGACCAGCGACCAATCGACCGTGTACCCGGCACCCGACGAGGGGGCGGCTTATCGGACCGACTCCTTTAATGTTATTCATTCAAGCGCGCTGTTTATAGGATGAGCCGGGTGCTTGTGTGCTTACGTAACATAAGGATGCGATGTGTGTGGGTGTGGACGGCGGTATGGTATAGCTTTACCCTCGGGGCACGTTAGGCACCGGTTGCTTATTTCTGGGAACGTTTGGAACACTTGTTAAGAGTTTCTGTTCTTTGTCGGAACAGCTTGTACTCATTTGCAATGAAATGGTTTTGGCGACGAGGTCGATTTGGCTGAAGCTAAGAATAATCGGCAATTGTTTTTTTGAGATGACTGGAGTTTTATGCTATAAAGATGAGGTCGTTAATTTCCGTGGGTTTATTTGTCTGGCGCTTTGTTTGTTTTCATGATAGGGGAAGAAGGAATAAAGGGACTTAGTGAACTTGTTGGGTATGTTTTGGAAATGAAAGGGATGGAGGATTACATTTTGGGGTAGTGAGGTCAATTTTTGGCGGAGAATTGTGCTCCTAGTTTATATTAGGTTATTTTTAAGCTCATTGTTTTCCCTCCGCAAAACTAGATATCTCATTTCGATTCATCCTAAAGATAATCAAGAAGAGGATATTAAAATTTTAATTTGTTTTTATTTCATGTATTTTTTTAATTAAATCGAGAATATAGCATATAGATGAAATAAATATCCCAACATTCTAATTAACGGTCGATTTGTAAAAAAAATTAAAGTATCAATAAGACAATTTGCTTTTTTTAAAAATTTATTTAACAAATAAATTTAAGTTTAAACATGAAAAAAAATCATGGAAAAAAAATAGTATTTGGACAATTCTTAGGCCAATTTGCTTTTTTAAAATTTATTTAACAAATAAAATAAAGTTTAAACATGAAAAAAAATAGTATTTGGACAATTCTTAGGCCAATTTGCTTTTTTAAAAATGTATTTAACAAATAAAATTAAGTTTAAACATGAAAAAAATGCATGCAAAAAAATAGTATTTGGACAAATGTTAGGCCAATGTCAACTTTCAAAATATCTGCACATTAATACTATAGTTGATTTGTCGTCAATGAATGGTGGCAGCCCTAGTAGCAACGTGCGGAAATGAAGTAGCCCCTCCCCACTCTGCCGTACTATCAAGTGAGTGGTACTTAGCAGAGAAAATTCCTGATTTATTTGTCATTTGGGGCCCTGGATTTGTCACATTAAATCTGCTTTACTCAACAAACCGGGAAGGGAGATTACAGCCTCTCGTAGGCCGTGAGATAATGACAGTGGCAAGTCGGGCTTTGCCTCTCAAACCAAAGTCGTCGAGAGGATGATGCGGAAAATGGAGAGGGCATCGTGAGCCGCAACTTACGCCCGTACTACGATCGTGGCAGCAATTCTCCGGACCTTCTGCGTCCGAAAAGATGATTTCATATGGCCCCCGATCCAATTGAAATGGCGATCAGGCTTTGAATTGTTCACGGAACCTAAGCTGCGCTTTCCCCATCCTTCAGCAATGGCTTCTTACTCGCCACCAAAATGTATCGGGCGACTCGACACATTGGCGGAATGCGTGCAGAAGTTGGAGAAACATTTTCAGGCCTCATTCCATCACATTTCTGTCCTCGCAGTTTGATTTTTATTTTATTTTATTGACAGTAAAGTGTTCCCAGTGGGTCTGGAGAACATGAATATCCACCATTCGACCTATTTTACAAGACGCTTTGATCTACTTCCTTTTTGGCTGGCGGTCTATTTACGGCAGCTGTGACGCGCGTTCACATGCGAGATGTGAGCAACTCGCGCCTTTTTCAAAGCACCGTGTTTATTTCCATTATATCATTGAAAATAAATCGGCAACTTGTTTTCTTTTACGCCGGGAGGATTTTCAATTCCGAAATTTTGTGACATGAATATTAATGCCTGATTTGGGACATTTTCAGTTTTAAATTATCCTTGACATTGTAATTTCAATGGATTTTTTTAAGCAAACTTAAAAATAATAATATTTCAAAACACTCGTGCTAAGTGTGAGATGAAAAAAAAATTCCACATATCCCAAATGCATCTTATCAACTTTTTTCACCTTGCGTTCACACAGTCCTAAACTCAATTATTCAAACATAGAAGTTCATTCACATTTTAGCTCCATTCACATAAACTACATCGCTCACGGTTTTAATTAACACGCACATTCTGTTGACGATGAAGCGGCTATTTGATGTCTTTCCTGAAGTGAGCAGCTATGCAATTTAAAAAAGGTCAAGACACACTTACTGTCACTTCAATATGCCCTTTGCAATTAGAAATGCTTGAAACAATAGAAAAACTCATTATGCGAAGGGTCATGCGGGGTCTTTGGCTGAAAATTCTAATTTCATCTCAATGCTCCCAAATTAGCCTTGTAGCTAGCCAGAAATACTCTGTGGATGCTCTTAGTTCAACAGATGATGTTAAGTAGAAGCAAGGCATCTTTTTTTAAGGCTCAGCACACACACACACACACACACACACACACACACACACACACACACACACACACACACACACACACACACACACACACACATCCATTAGGAGGTTTCCCATCATTGAGCTAGGCTCAGAAAGAAGAACTAATCATGTCATCCAATCGGTGAGCACATTAAAATGTCAAAGTGCGAAGACCTGACATCATCCATTTTGCACAAATTTGCCAATCATATACATTTGTTTTGTCGCCACCTGCGCTTTTAATTGTTGTGGACAGGGAGGAGCCAATGAACATTTACTTAAAATAAAAAACAATATGAATTATTGGTACTTAAAATTGTAATACTAATTGCTAATATGCAATGTTTTTAACCCTTACATGCATGAATTAGGATTTAATTTTTCCTAAATATTTTTATTACATTAAATAGGCTCAGGGGCAAATATTTTTGGACCCCCTATTTCACATCTAATTGTAGTATTAGTGTCGACTTTGTGTATTTTGCAATGGGAAAAAAATATACATATAAGAATAATTTTCACCAAAATGAAGGAATTCATTCAAGAAAACCTTTTGTTATTATTTGAAACGCAATACAAATAAAGGCAACTTAAAAAATGAAAAATATAAACAACACTAAATACAATTTTTCAAAGTATAACTTCAACGAATGAGCTAAAAAAAAACTATATAAACTATAGCGACAAATTCCATTAAGTGTGACCGTCGTGTTTTGGGAATTAGTTTCATTAATCTCTCGTGTCCTCCCATAGCTTAATTCTTTACCTGCCATTGACCACAATAGACGTCCAATCCATTTTTACTGCGAGTGGCTAGGGCCAATCGAATTAAAAAAGTTGATTTGAAGGGAAGAACTAATGGACTATATCACCCCCCCCTATTTACAAAAGAAAAATACTATTCCTTCCTTCCCAGACAACATTGTAAATGCTTTCCAGGGAAAACGTATGATGTCAATTGTACTTCCACAAGGGAGACGTGACAGCTTTTTCTCTTCCATCCCAGCGAGTGGGCAGGCTTTCACTTCAATAATGGATGTTAGCCGACGTGAACTGGAAGCAGAGATGGGGGCTCCGCCTCGCTCAATAATGAATCAATTGATCCCCTGCAGATGATGGATACGGTTACTATGGCGACAGATGCAGTGTTACCCAGGGCACGGAGACGAGAGGTCCGTTTCCCAGAACGGCACTCAAGCCCGCGAGTGCTTCCAATCGGAAGTGTCGACGCGTATCGTCAGGCGCCTTCATCCAGCTGAATGGATGCTCTATCACCGTGAGGAATTAGCAATGGCAAAAATCCATCGCTCCAGCTACAAAAAAAAAAACGACCTGAATTAATCAGCTGTAGCTGCATTGGCGTAGAACCGGCGCTTCATTCCTGATCTCAGCAACACACTCGCCTTTCATGTACGGCGCGGCGCTTCCAAAAAAAAAAAAAAAAGTGTTTACCGCGTCTGCATGTGTGCGTTCTGTTGTCATGGCAACTTGGCTACTTCTGGTCCAGCCGGGACCACGTTGCCAAGTAACAGCTGAGATACGAAAAGAGGAGGCGAGAAGCGTGGGCGCCGGGAAGGAAGCGAGTGGGAATATGGCGAGCCGGGGACCGAACCATTTGTACAAAAAAAGGATGAACAAAAGAGGAGCGAGCGAGAGGTGAAAATAGAACACCGGATTCAAAAAAAAAACAAAGGGTGGATTCAATTATTGCCTCATGCTCGACATGTATTTCGGCCCGCTTGTTTTTATGCGCTACTGCTAGAGAATATAAATGCGCTGGCCTTTTTGCAAGGAAAAAAACAAGTAATCGTAGTAGCCTTTGGACCGATTGTCTGGCTGCACCTGTAAGCTCTTGTTGCTAGGCAGAATTGCTAGGCTTCCATTGTAATTTCTCCGAGAGGCAAATGAAGGCATATGAAACATAAACTAGTCATTTGAACAACAAAAACAAATGAAATTATTCCAATACCAGCATTGCGTATCAGCAGTTGATTCAATATTTTGATTTTAAGGCCTTTGTGTGAGGTCCAATCGCTTTTGTTAGACGCAGATGGCATTTTATGCTCAGTGGTCACTTCCCCTGAGAACATCCTGTTTGATGTCTCACAATGACAAAGGTCTACTACGTTCAGACCGCGGCGAGAAGTGACCTAAATTGTCTCTTTTTTGACATTAGTGTATGAATCGAGTGATGTTATACAGTGAAATGAAATCGGGATGTTCAAAAGTTATTATTTGATCGCTTCGGGCCCCTCCCAGTTAAAATGGATTGGACTTCTATTGCCGTCAATAGCAGCCAATTAGTGAAGCTATGTAGGGTCACGACAGATTTATGAAAGAAAACTAAATAATATTATTAAATCATTTCCCACAGCAAAATACACGTATTCATGGTTTAAGTTTCATTGGATTTAGAATGATTTTATATGAATGGCTCGTTTTAATTACATACCTGTCAACCTCTGCCGATAACTGCCCTTATAAATGATTATGATTCCCCTTACAAACCCCCCAAAAAACCTTACAAACACCGTACGGTGTTTGTAAGGTTTTTTGGGGGGTTTGTAAGGGGAATCATAATCATTTATAAGGGCAGTTATCGGCAGAGGTTGACAGGTATGTAATTAGCAGTGTTTTTAAATGGCATTTTAGCATGAAAGGGTTAAAGTAAGAAGTATGCATTAAAATAAACACAAATGAAAGAAGCCAGAAGTTGCCCGGCATAAAAACCTTGAGGGAACAAAAAAAAAAATCATGATTCTTGAAAGAAACAGTCAGTTTTGAAAAAATGTAACAAATAAAAAATCCACTAGTAATAAAAATGAATCCATCCAAAATAAAACTCTTAACAATGTATTGGGAAGAAAAAATGAAGACAAATTCCAACAAGTGCGCCCTCATTTTAACTGCGAGGTTCTGGAAACAATTTCCCTCTTTTACAAACTACCAAAACACACTCTGGACCCGGACGGGCGGCGAACGAGTTAAACTAATGAGCACTCTGCGACAAAGTGTTAAACAACCGTCACGGCAGAGCATGCGCTTTTGTGCAAGGCGACCTCTCGGGCATCGAACCCCCGCTTCAAAACGAGAGCGCGCGTCCCGGTCGGACCACGAGGCTCTGGAATGCAACTGCCTGCACTCAGTGGCCCCGAGTTGAGTCAGCACTGTTTTAGCACATGAATGGGGAAGGCTTGCGTTGCGTGAACATTCCCCACATTTTTTTTCACGCTTGTTTATGTCAGAAATCTCTCTCTCTTTCCCATTAAGTTTGGCCTGCTTTTTTTTAAACCATCGCTCTTTTTCCCCCCTTAAGATCCCTTCAAGGCTTTGAGTCACGTCATTAAAGACGAACAAAAGAGTGTTTTAATCGGGCACGTTTACAAAGACTCATTAATTGTCAGCATCTGATTATGTCACCTTGCCATTGTCTCGGACCGCCGGTTCAAACGCTTCCTTCGGTGCTCATTAATAACACATTTTTTGTCCCTCGCCACCCGAGCGCGCCGATTTGTTGCCGTGGAAACGCAGGCCGTGACGCGCAGCGCGGGACTAATTGTCATAGTCCCCCCCCCCCCCAAAAACACGCTCGTGGGCTCAAGTCTCAGCGCTCGCTAGCCGTCTTTGTTACGTGATCCTCATGCTCCAGTACTCCTCCACAATCCCAAAAAGCCAAAACAAAAGAACGCTGAAATCCAGTGCGTGAGTGAGTGACATTGCGGAAAACAATACCCGAGAAAAAAAAGGCAACGCCAAACAACCCGCCCATTGAATTTCCCCCGCAACCTTTACCCCGGCGCTTTGATCCGAACAAAACGGCAGCCTGGGAAATGAGAAATTTGACACCGGGAGATGTTCTTGTGTAAAAAAAATTGGATGGAGAAAAAAACAAAAAAAAATGGCAAACACCAGCGCGGTGGGAATTACAGGTGGCGAAAGCAGGAAAACAAAAACAATAGAGCTTTATATAACCGGGCTTGCCCGTGGCTGGCGGTTGTGCAACGCGGCGTTGTTTGTCTACGCCGATGTAAACAGAGCTTTTGGTGCCTCTGGAGGCTCGGCCATGTTCCTTGATGCAGCAGTTATGGGCACATGCCCTACTTTCATAAATCAGACCTGGATGAAAAGGAAATAGTGTGAGAGGAGAGGAGAAGGCGAGGAGGGATGAGAGGGGATGCCGTGTTTGCGAGGGGGGGTGTTGTGGGAGGGGGGGTGTGGGGGGGGACCGAACAAGGCTCATATTGATGTTCCAAACACAGCTGCGGGCGTCAGCTGACTCGCTGGCCTGAAGCTCTGCCTCCCACCTTTATCAGCTTACACTGTGACCTTTCTCTCTCTAGTGGAATAGATTCCACCCCCGAGCCCCTCCCCCTTTTCTCTGTGGGCTATCTGACCCTTCACCACTCGCCGTCCACATCCCCTGATAAGTTCAGGCCCCGTCCTCGTTGACATCCACTTTCTGAATGCTGTTTGTTTTTAAGGTGCTTTACGCAAGAGCTAGTAAAAGCACCGGTTTATAGCAATATACAAAGTAACTGTCCGTCCAAAAAACAACAATGTAGTATCTAGCTCTCATTTTTATACTCTAGATCAGGGGTTGGGAACCTTTTTGACAGAAAGAGCCATCAAGAATTCATTTTTATTTTTCAAATGTGCTTCCTCGTGAACCACAGTCAGAATTTCAAAGTCAAAATATATTTCACCCCTTCTATAGGCCAAAAAGTCCCATATTTATTTTAAAAACATCATTACACTGTTGCTAATTCATGAGTATGAATTCAGAAGAGACTAATTCCAAAAAATAATTAATAATAATTAGATAGCCATGCTAGAGATAGTGTGACACTCCTATTGGTGCATTTGTGTCACCATATTTTAAACTCACAGTTTAGCTGCACATGGCTCGTGAGCCATATGGACCCATCAAAAGAGCCACATACAGCTCCTGAGCCATATTTTCCCTACCCCTGCTCTAGACTCTACCGGCTTCTTAAAAGCATATTTTTGTCTCCTTATTTTTGAGCTCATGCAGCACCACTAAACCAGTAGTTGACATACCATAAAAACACCAACCACACAAGTTCCTCTATTGTTTTTGTTGTTGTTGTTGTTGTTGTTGTTGTTGACACGCTGTCTCATTTTTGTGTTCAGAGTGACAGCACAGTCATTTTGAGAGGCCATTTTTAAATGCCGTGTAGACAAACCAGCTAAAGTCATTTTCATTCTGTTTTCAGTCGGAAATGCTGACATGTCAGCGGCTTGCGGTTGAAGTTTATGTGAAAACAATGCCCTTAAAAATGGAAAGTATTTGTGCTTTCACAATGACTCACGTGCAAAATACCAAGTGTGTCACAGTCTCTTGGAAAAAAAATGAATGAAAACATGAATCCAAATTCCAACCCATTCCAAGCCGTCTTTAGAAATGTGATGTGTATGGTCGTAAAAGACTAAAACAAATTAGCAGTCCATACAATTTGACTTACATGCGGTTATGTATGAAGTGAATCCCTGTTTATTATCGTGGAAACATTCCAGAGAAACCCACAATAAACAATTCCTTAGTTCATGCACTGCATTTAGTTCCAGCTTTTTTTTATATGGCAAGTCAGATGATCTTTCAAGGTCCACATAGTTTGGTTCTATTATTATATAACCACAAAGTTTACCCAATTATAGAATACATTCCCTTATTGCATCAGAAAGGAAAAACCCTTGACTGTCTCCTTTCACATTCCTTAGTTGTCGGCCATTTTATTTTTTAATTATAGATGCTCAGGGGTGTCAGACAGATATAATATTTGGTTTTATTTTATTTTATAAATGGATTAAAATAACTGGATTAAAAGCTCTGAATATTCCGTTTTTTATAGATCTAAAACAATGTTTATTTTAGCTTTTTTATATATAATTTTAGATTTTACCAAATAATCTTTGAACTAAAAACACAGAAAAAATGGATTAAAAAATTACAATTATTGATTTAAAAGGGGGAAAATCAGGAAATTTCATATACATCTAGAATCTTCATTTTAATTTGATCCTAAAACAGACAGTCGGCACTCTTGATTTACTTTCCCGGGACACACAAAATGATGCGGCGGGCCAGATTTGGCCCGCGGGCCGCCACTTTGACACCTGATCTAAACAGTGGTTTCATTCTGAAAATAATTATGGCGAAAACAGTATGAAACACAAAATATAATCCTACAGATTACTCATCCAGTAGACATAGCAAAACACGCCATTACTATTCACTTGGGCTTAACTAGGGGAAAAAAATCAATGCAAATATTAGCTTTAAAAAAAATCTATGCTATAGTGTAAATGTGAAAAATAATATAGTATTTGGCGCCTAGTGTCTGACTGGTCTACCGTCACCGCCCTATTTTTGATGCATCAGCACTTTCGCTCGTCTCGGCTTTCAAGCCTCGCCTGGGGAAGCTTGCACAACTCCCGTCACGTCGCCCTTCCTCCTCACGTCCACCCACGCCCGCCCGTCGACGCGACGGATCAGCGGGGCGTCACGGCGCTCGCTTTCGTGCACTTTGGCGGGATTATCGGGCCTCGCAGCGCGCTCTTGGTAAACAAAAGCGGCGCGGCTCATTTCGGCGGACAAGTTAGGACATATTTAGCCGTCCTGAAGTTAGAAACAGCTTCAGGGTCAAAATGAAGGCGGCAGCTGTTTCGAGAGGGCTCTGTTCCACAGAGGTAACTGTCAATCACGACACTGAAGGCCTTTGGGGATTTTCCTCACTGTAAAAACAAAACAAAACAAACAGGCAACACGTTCTGCCTTGATGACACTCAAGTGTTATTGAATGGTGTCCCACTATGACCTCAGCGGTACTTTTTCTGAATTTGATAGATTGGTTTTGTTGTTCCGTCTCGTTTCATCGCTGTTAATGGCCCACAAAATTCTTCCATGTCAGAAACGTTCTCACTTAATGCCAAGTTTTGCTGAATGTGGTTTGAACTCGTATGGTAAAATCTCCCCGCTATTCTATTCGTCAGGACTTCCTTCCTCCTCTCACCCACTTTCAATTTCCTATTTTGACTTGTCGCCCAATAAAGAAGCGTCTCGGTTATAGTTAATTGAGTCATACGGCCCCTGCTGTAATCCCAGCCTTCCACTATGTCAGGGGTGTCAGACTCGGGTTGGTTCACGGGCCGCGTTAACGTCAACTCGATTTCATGTGGGCCATTTTAGATATAATATTTAGATTTTTTTTTTTAAATAAATGGATTAAAAGAACTGGATTAAAATCCCTGAATATTCCGTTTTTATAGATCTAAAACAATGTTTATTTTAGCTTTTTAAAATATATTTTTAGATTTTACAAAATGATTTTTGAACTAAAAACACAGAAAAAAATGATTAAAAAATTACAATTATAGATTTAAAAGGGGGAAAATCAGGAAATTTAATATACATCTATACTCTTCATTTTAATTACATCCTAAAACAGAAAGTGGGCACTCATGATTTACTTTCCCGGGCCACACAAAATGATGCGGCGGGCCAGATTTGGCCCCCGGGCCGCCACTTTGACACATGTGCCATAGTGTCTTTGTTATTCATTTTAACCTTGTTAAAATTGTTTCGTTAAACAGAAAGTGGGCACTCATGATTTACTTTCCCGGGCCACACACAATGATGCGGCGGGCCAGATTTGGCCCCCGGGCCGCCACTTTGACTTATGTGCACTACATCATTAGTTTCAACTATGCAGAGGCGAGCCATTACATAAGTATTTTTTATTGCGCAATTTCACTAGTTGGGAATCTGTGTGGGTCTTAATCATCTAGTTTTGAAGACTCTTTGACAAGATTCTATCATTCACTAATTCGTGTTTAAAAACCCATTATAGGGCCTTTTTACCCGAAACTGTCACGTACACACACACGCACATTGACATCCCTCGCCGACTGTTCGCAGGAAACACTGACGTTGCCCGCGGCCACTCAAAAATCCCTTCCTGGGAAACGAGGGGCTTAGAAGACGCGCACGTACACACAAAGGGTGAACGCAGGCCACGACGCAAATGCCATACGCAGCTCGCCAAGTCTATCTCCAGCGAAGAGGCCGGATCGAGTGTCCGCCTCCCGCGGGCGGCAAATAAGGAACATATTCTATGCCGGCCGCCCTCCCTCCGCCTCGGTAACCATGCGAGAGAATTTGAGACGACGCGGTATCCGGGCAGACTTCGGTGACGGCCAAAACATCAGAGGAATGGCGAGCGAGCGCTCGGCGGCGAAGGACAAAGTGGGAGCAAATATGAGGGAAGGCAAACGAAAGAATAGAAGCGTTTAAAAGCAGGTCGGCTTCAAATGTCATTCGACGTTGGACAATGCCACGCAGCTGTCGCGCGTCTTTGAACTGCAGCTGTTCGCCGTCCGTTGAAACGTAGACGCTCGCCGGCTGCAACGTTAGCATGTAACGCATACGGGGGTCACGTAAGAGGTGGCGAGCGCGATCCCCATTTAGAAAGATGCCAAGGCCAGGCGCGTCACAACCAGACCGACGCCGCCTTCAGATCGACCTTGTTTCGTCGCCCAAAAATGCGTCGCCAAAAATTTCAGCACGCGACACGAAACGACTTCCGGCAAAAATAAGCCCCAAAACCACTGCATCTCGTAATATTACAGTTGTAATAATATGCGCTACAATCTAGAGCACAGGTGTCAAAGTGGAGACCCGGGGGCCAAATCTGGCCCGCCGCATCATTTTGTGTGGCCCGACTTTCTGTTTTAGGATCAAACTAAAATGATAGATGTAGATGTATATTACATTTCCTGATTTTCCCCCTTTTAAATCAATAATTGCAATTTTTTAATCCATTTTTTCTGTGTTTTAGTTCAAAAAATATTTTGTAAAATCTAAAAATATATTTAAAAAAAAGCTAAAATAAACATTGTTTTAGATCTATAAAAAACGGAATATTCAGGCATTTTAATCCAGTTCTTTTGTGTTTTTAGTTCTAAAATCATTTTTGTAAAATCTAAAAATATATAAAAATATTGTCTGTTTTCCACTTTAATATTGAACATAATTAAAAAAAATTGGTTTCCTTTTGAAAAGAAAAACAAATGATTAAATAAATGATTTTCCCTTACTAAGAAAAAAAGCTCAAATAAACATTGTATTAGATCTATAAAAAATTGAACATTTAGGGCTTTTTATTCATTTATAAAAAATAATAATCTAAATATTATATCTAAAATAGTCTGGCCCACGTGAAGTCAAGTTTACGTTAAAGCCTGTGTCTGACACCTTTGATCTAGAGCGACTTCATTCTGGTAATGTGCTATCTATAATTTCATATATGACGCCTTTCATTTTGTAATATGAGAAGTATGAAGGTTACAAGCAAAGGACATCTCGTCGTTTTGATCACAATTGCCTTCTTTTTTTTAGCCTTTTGACGAAAAACCAACGCCGAGTGGCGTGATTGCCTCAGAACATGTCATCCTCATCTCGCCCACTTTTTGATCCGATCCGAGACAATGCGCCATTAAGGCCGAGACTTGATTTTCTAAAGCACGGCTCAATTACTGGAAGCAAGATTCATTATCATATCAGAGAGCGCAGACGTGACTTTGCAAATAAAAGAACACATTAGACCGCTTCCCATCCTCGTGGACGGCGCCCAAATTATTCCTATAACGTAAAGAGGGCACCTTCATTTCCGCCGCCGTTGACCAATTAGCATTCGGAGGCTGTCTTACACTCCGGCCAATGCGTGTAGCCTTTTATTTTGACGAATATTTTCCAGAAATGTTGTTTGGCTCAGTAATCTTTGCACAAAAGCACCCAAAAATGAGGATAAATGGCCCTCGGCATGTGTGGTGCTCGTGTCCAAAAGACAAATAATGAGTTGGTTTTGATTTGGCGTGTTGAAGCTTGAAGGCGCAAACGTTGGAAAATCTTTAACCGCACAGAAGGTACTTGGCACAACATCATTCAGCTAATTGATACTTTGGATTTGGCGGACATGAGCACTACGGGGAACTACATTGTCATTGATTCATCATATTTTATTCTTGTCCAATGCATTTTGACTAGGAAGGTGTGGCAGCGACATTTTTTTCTAAAGGCAATTTCTCTTTTCATTCATTTGGAGGGTATTCATTGTTTTTTTCATTCTTTGGCTGACTTTGACATCAGTAGACGTCCAATTTATTGGAAGTAGGAGTGACAGCGAATAAATAATTCTTATTTTTCAAAGGGCAACCAGCAAAAAAGACAAAGAAATCTATGCAACCTTATTTTGGTTCTGCAAAAATGATTTCTATAAAAGGGATTTGACCAGTGGCGGGCCGTCAGGGCCTTCAAGGCTTTCTCTGCTGGCCTAAGAAATATCTGAATCGTATATTATATTTTGTCCATCAATACTTATTAAATAATTCCAAATTGTCTGTTAGCTTCCTTTCATTGCTTTTCCCCCTGGTTGCACTGCTTCCAGATGTGTGTTTTCATATTGAAGCATTTAACCAATCACATTTCAGCCATTATTTGTTGCCAGGGTCAGAAATCTGCCTCAAAGCCTTCACAATCAGTTCTGCGGGCTCTGCTGAATTAAACAAGCGTCAATAAGACTGTTGCTTTAACCAATCAGATTTTGAGTTGGCAACACCACAATGTATTTTCGCGGGCGTAGGGATACGTCATTGCCTTGTCGCAGGCGAAGGGATACGTCATCGCTTTCACCAACTATGATTGGCTAGTCATTAGCCAGAGCTACCAAACTGTATTTGGAGCTAGCTGCACAAGCAAATATATTGTTGTGTTGATTTAAAGCCATTTTCAAGACGGACTATGGCAGAAATACGACAGGACAGGCTCGACTTTCAGCATTAGCTTCGTTGGCGATAGAAAAGAAGGAAGAAAGAAAGGAGGATGGATATTGTGTACAGTTAAAAAGGATTTTGGTGAGTAAAATATGGCTATATTCCTAAATAATATTTCAATTGTGGGCCCGGTTCTGATATCTGAAAAGCTCCAGTGTTTGTATTTAATCACTAAATGCTGCTAGGAAGTGGATTTTACCCCATTTTTGTGCATTGATTTATTGATTATTTTTTATGTGTCGCAGCTGTAGCTGCAGTCGAGGTTTTATAGCCATAAGATAGTTTTTGAGGGTTGGATTTATTCGTTGAAGGCGCTACGACTAAATGCACAAACCGCCACTGGATTTGACCCTTTTGTTGCCATAGCGCTTCAATTTGTTGAAAAAGACATTTGAATGTGCTTTTTTTTCCTCAATAACAGAACAGTACTCCATATTGGCAGAATCAGAAATCACATGCAAATTACGTGATCCAAATTTTTTTTTAAAACATAGCCTAGTTGATAAAACGGCATCGCGTGCAACGAGGTTACAACTCGCTGCCTCGTAACCCTCGGCTGGAGTAAAAAAAGGGACTTTCCTTGAATAATATATCAGCCCTTTCATTCAACTTGCGCTTTACTATTTTATTTATTTCTTTATTTTTTTGCTTCCACGCATGAGTAAATTCCTGTGCGTGCCCGTCTCCGCCTGAGTTATGCATGGCCTGTGTTATTGTGCGTGCAGAGCGCGTGCGCACGCACGCACGCACGCCAGCCAGCGACTTTGTGTGCATTCCACGCTGAATAGATCTGGCTCGCTCTCTAGACTGGATGGAAAAGGGCCCGGGGCGAGCAGCGTACAATGCATCAGCAGATGGGAGAGCCCATGTTGCCATCACACGGCATTCCTCGTCACTGGGCATGCTCAGTGGGCTTCTCCTGCCCCCTCCCTCGCTTCCCCTTGCGCACACTGCCCCCTTTTTTTTCCTCCCAGGGCCTGTTTGAACCAGTCAGTCGGAGGTGGCGTCGGCAATGGAACGGCTGCTCTCCCGTTTCCTATTTGACCTTCACAAATGGCGGGGGGGAGGGAGGAGGGTGTTTTTTTTTTCCTTTTTTTTTCCTTCCCTAAAAGCTCTTTGGCTGATATGTCACTCATTATTTCCACTCGGCACTTTTACCCGCCCGGGCCTCCGATTTGCAGCCGCCGACGACGCGGCGGCGCTTTGCACGCTCAGCCTGATGCGCACTCAGAGACCTTATTACGCTCACACGTATTTCAGTCGAGCTAAAAAGAAAATGGAGTCCTCACGGGCGAGAGTTAAATGCATGTGTAGTATTTAAACTAGGCGTGTCAAACTCCGTTTCATGCCAACTACATCTCATCTTTGACGGGGAGTGCAATAACAATATGCATGTATATGTATATATATATATATATATATATATATATATATATATATATATATATGTATTCATATATATATGTATGTATGTATTCATATATATATAAGCAACACGCTTATTTATTTATATATTTATTTATTTATTAACTTACTTCTTACCTATCTATCCATTTATGTCTACAATGTATTTTTCTGTGTCTGTATTCTCACCCTCTTGCTACTGTGACAATGAAATTTCCCAAATACGGGATGAATAAAGTTATCCAATCCAATCCAATATCTTAGATTTTGCAATATTTTAGAATTTACCTTGCCAGGTGGTGACTTTTTATATTTTTATATTACTTATTTATGTTTTTACTGGGAAAACGCACTTTGTGGAGTAGCACCACCAATTTCGTTATATGCAGCTGTGTAAGATGACAATAAATGCTTTTTATTTTTTATCTTTTTTATTTTTATTTTGAACATATACATGTAAATATGCAAGATTATAGCCAAAGGTTAATTTATCAATAAAAAAAAAATATATCTAAAGCCTTTATTGTCATCATACACAGCTGCGTATAACGAAATTGGTGGTGCTACTCCACAAAGTGCGTTTTCCCAGTAAAAAAAAACATAAATAAGTAATATAGAAATATAATCTTTAGTTTCTTGAGCAGGTTAATGTTAGAAACACAATATAAAATCATTAAGGCAAGAGTAGGGAAAAATATGGGCTGGTTTATTTATTATTGCCCCAAAAAGTTAACATTCATTGGCACTGAAAGTTGAGCATTCACAGACAGTTTAAGTGAATTGAACATCTACGGTTGTCAATTAGTTAATTTTACTTCGTTTTGGGATTGGCTGTTTCAAGATTCCTTCGCGAATGTGACTGCAGATAAGAAATTCAGCTGGATCGGACCCCTAGTGGGTCGTTTCCAGCCCGTGGGCCGTACGTTTGATAGCCCTGATCTAATCGCTACGCTAAAATGTACAAAGATTATTGTCAGCGCTTGGTCGTCCTAAAGAAGGGGAAGCTGCAGTGTTTACAAAGGTTGAAAAAGGGGGAAGTGAGATTATTTGTCACTGAAGCGTCGGTTGCGTTGAGCAAGTTGATGACAAAATCACAACATGGCGTTTCGCGTGTGTCACAATGAAACAACGGTGCAACGTTGCTGCTTTCACACCACAATCTGTCATTCTATTAGTGCGCGCTTGCAGTTTTTTTTGCAATGAGTTAACCCTTTAGCAAGCCTTCCTCCTATTTCTACACATTGTGTCACGTTGAAGGGTGTCGTGTACAAAATACATAAATCACGTCATCGTGTAGCTCCGAATTGCTGATCCAAAATGTCTCTTAACTCATTCATTCACTGACATAAACAGCGTTTAATGTGTGAAAATAGTATCATTTTCAATCACTTTCAGTGGCCACTATTGTGGAATTCTGTTGAAAAAGTTGGGGTATGTGTCGTGATAGTTAGTGAAAGAGGAAAATTGATACTGCGAACACTTAATGGCAATAATAGCCAAAGAATTAAGCCATGCGAGGTCAACAATAAATTAAATATGAATACAACTGGAAAAAAAATACACATATTTGAAGGATATCTTTAGGATTCTTTATTCTTCTAATTTTAATCCATTTTGTTTAAATATATATATACATATATGTATTTTATTTTTATGTTTTTTTATTCTTTTAAATTTATTTATTTATTTTATTTTACTCCAAAATGGATCCTTCAATAATTGAAATTATTTATGTACTGTGTCTTTTTTATTCTTTTTTTTTTTTAAATTTATTTATTTATTTTATTTTTATTTTTTATTTTTCTCCAAAATGGATCCTTCAATAATTGAAATTATTTATGTACTATGTGTTTATTTTTTTCCCCCATTGCAAAACATGTGAGGGCCAAACTAACACTACAATTAATAAGTTATTTACCCACAGGCCACACTTTCGACACACCTTTTTTTTACATATACCTAATTAAACATTACAACAAAATAAGATCCATGCACGAAAGTGTTAAATAAAAGAATGTCATCCTCAGCACAATGTACTAACAAGTCGTACTATGATTAAACGCTGCGGTTATTGAGTGTACAGTGGCTCGAACTGAGTCGCAATGTTATGAGGTGACTCATTTGTCTCCAAAAACTATTCTCGTATATTCTCATTACAAAAAGCCTGCGCTTCACACGCAGTATTTTCATTTCAATCTTTATCCCGACCCATCCAAAATTAAAATCTCCCATCACGATGACAACAATTCTCACGGTCACTGACCCACTTAAGAACTAAATCCCTCATGCCTGCGCACCATCCGTCTTTTTACCTTTTTTTTTTCTTCCGGCTACGATCGGTCGACCTCTTTGACCCACGGCGAGCACGGGTCCACTTCCTGTCGTAGGCCTGCGAGAGTCAAACCAATCAGCTGCGAGGACCGCGGCACTCCTCGCAGCGATTTACTAGCCGACGGACCGCTTTAAGAAAAAGAAAAAAACCCGTAGGCGGCTTAGCCTGCTGAGTAATCACACTCGTACTCACACAAGTGACCTATAAAGAGGCCTTGTAGTAGTCTACCTGCCCGTGTATGTGTGTATGTGTGTGTGTGTGCGTTTTTTTATGGTACGTTGCTTTCTGACATTTTTGCACCGCCGCAAAGAACAGGAATGTGCCGCTTTGCAACTTTTCAAGATAACAACGGGCGTTTGAGCGTAAACTTCGGATGAGGTCACGCCCCGCCAACGCACCACACGGGTGGGGATTTTGTTCAGGGTTCTCCCCTGGTGGGCGTCATTGCCTCAGACGTTTTAGTTTTTTTTTTTCCCTCCCCCTTGCTTGCACTTGCTTTATTTATTCGCCGGGTGCTTTGGATATAATTGACGGTCGCCAAAACAGCCAAGTGGCATCTGTTATTATCTGGTCAGAGTTAAGCGTGGCGTGTTTGTGTTTGAAAACGGCGAGGATAGACGACACAGAGGCCAGCCAGTGCGGGTTTTTTCTCCGGCGAGTTCGCCGTGGGCAAAAAAAATCTAAGCCGAGCTCGTTGGGGCCACTTGAGTTCAGCGCGGGCGTTACGCGAGTACTAATACCCGATTCAACAGCGTCTCGGGCAAACACGCTTGACATTCAGCGTTCACGCCGGCGAATGAAAGCTCCTAGTCAGGCCGTCCCATAGTTTGGCCCGCAATTCGATTCGGGAAGTCATGAGATTTCCAGGTGGCTGAGCTTTTCTTGGAATTGTTAAGCAGGGATTTTTCAAAGTCTTGCCAACTCCGCCTGTGAGGAATCAGGCAAATATTCCCCTCTGCGTGCCGTCTCTGCCCGTAAATAGCGGCGGCGTGCCAGCGAAAAGTTCCCACGTGGCAATAAGAGTCTAATGAAAGTGAAAATTAGCCGCCGTGGCCACGAGCGAAGGCTCTCTGGTGCCATCGTTTGGTACACAGAAATGCCCGAAGAAAGAATCCCTAGTGAACTCCCGCTGAACTCTCTGTACGAGACCTAGAGCCGATAATAAGAGCAATAATGGCGCACACTCTGCGACCTCCACAAGGCCGCAACTGCATTAGGACATGTGAGTGTGTGTGTGTGTGTGTGTCTGCCATGTGAATCATTACACTGTAGCGCACCTGGTTGCAGTCGGAGGACTTTCCTCTGATAACCCTGACGGCTGTTGAAAAGAAGAGGCGGGGCGGAGTGGAAAGACAAACACAAAGCAAAGGCGAAGCGGTTGATGCAGACCCGCCCATTTTTGCTTGCCCAAATGTGTGTGTGTGTGTGTGTGTGTGTGTGTAAGCAGTTCAATGTTTAACCCTTGTGTCAACAGGCAGCATGTGCCGCAAAGGCATTCCAGCCAAGCGTCCGTTTTGTGACAGAGCGCTTTCGTAATGGCGTTGTGTGGAATGACTCGTGGCCCGACGGGTTTCAGCGTTCGCGCATGTCAGTTAATGAATGCAAACGGCTTCCTTCTCCAGCACGTCAATGTTTAACTCTTACGTAGTGTTCATTTTTCTGCGCACACGTCGTATGTTCCGGGGGCATTTTGACCAAGGTCAGGAATGGGTTTTTGAATTTAACGACCTACGCAGACGTTAATAGCCTTACCGCGCTGTATAATTTTCATATTTGGTGTGTGCTTTGATTGCTATGACCTCATCTTTGGTATGCGCTCTCATACTTGGGCTGTTTTTGGCTCTCTTAACTATTGTCATTAGGTCATGAAAAAAAAGGCAGTAAATGATGTAAGACTGAACAATGTGCCCTTCCTTCCGCAATTGTTTTTCTTTCATATCATCCCTGCTTGATTCTTTTTTTATTTATTTTGTTATACATTTTTCACAAGTGGCTAGCATTTCTATTAGCGTGGACCCTTTCAAAGTCAGGGGTCATCGCAGTTACAAGTTTTGGTACTTTTGGTCATTCTTTAAAATATAGTTTTGATGATTCTAAATATATTTATAGATGTAAATGTTAACAAAAACAATATTAATCTAATGAAAATGAATAGGAAACAGTGGTTAAGGCCTCAAGTAAACACGCAGAAGTTAAGGTATTTTTTTTGTATTTATTGACGCAAGAACACGTCCAATTTATTTTGACAAAATAATTATTAAGTAGTTAAATGAGTGTTTAAAGAAAAAATCATAACACGTGCAAAAAAGGGTTAACCATGTTTTATAGTGTAAAAAATGTGACCAGATTGATATAAATCAGTCAAGGTAAAAATAAAAAATAAATAGAAAAATAAATGTATAATGTATAAAAATAAAAATTAAATATAAAAATAAATTTATAACGTATAAAAATACAAATTAAATATATAAATAAATGTATAACATATAAAAATAAATGTATAATGTATAAATACAAATTATATATATTATTATAAATAAATAACAATGATTAATTATTTATAAATTATTATTTATTTTTAAAAAGCAAAATTGAAATTAAATTGATATTTATTTAATCATTTTAAGAGCCAAGCCCACAATGCGATTAGATTCTCACCACTACATTTTCAATAGGCTCCCCCTGCAAACTTTTTTTATTGGCAAACTTTTTCAACCCAGTATGACATTTTTTAAATATTGCATTTTTATCATATTGGTTTTACACTTTGTAAGGGCTCGACTGATCGTTTGACAAATACAGAGACACTTTTTTGGCTGGCCTTTACTTGCCTTGTTGTTAATGATGTTAGTTGTCCCTTTTTTTTCATTAGACTGACATTTGTCATGCGACGAATGAAAGCCAAGCGCAAGACGTCACATAGCCTCGGGAAGGGGGAAGATATTAGCTCAGTAAAGTCGTTTCGCAAGTCGACGAGTGCACGCCATACCAATAAAAGTGGCGACTTTGGAAAGGGTGTTGTGTTTTCCCCTTGAGGCAAGCGAGGGTGGAGCCAGACTTGTCAGTCGGCGAGAAAGCATTTCCTTCTCCTCAATGGCGTCTGACTACGCCCTCCGATTGTGTGGCAGAGCCGCGTAGGTGAACTTTATTCCTCCTCTGTGGAGCGCGCCTTCGTTTGATTTGTATAGAAAGAGGTCGGGTTACACATCTGCACTTCCGCAAAACAATGCGGATCCAATCACTTAGCCAAGGGAGGGGCGCCGTTTGGCATGTTACTACAGTTAAACGGCTGCCTTTTAAGGCTATGTTTACACGACACCCACCTCGCAGAAACTGAATCGTTTGGGAAAGGTCGGAACAATAGGCGTTCACTCGCACTTTCGCGTAGTGTTTGTCATTCCTGTTCAAAATGGGGAAAAGTCAAGTGCTGACTTGAGAGACTGTGTTCAACCATTTCATTCTTGAGTCGAGAACTGATCGACAATACGTTGTTTTTCAGAACAGTATCGTCATGGCTGCCATTTCCCAAATATGCATTGTCATTTGAATTGAATTGAAGCCTTTTATTGGCATTATACAAGTGTAATGAGATTTAAATTCAATCACACGCTTTCAGCAGTTTCAAATTGGATAAGAGCCGTTTATTGTTGTGTATTTCGATTGGTGAATAAACTCTCTCGTCAAACATCGTTTGAAACTTACAGCGTACTTTTGTAAGCACGCCCCAAGGTTCGTCCATTTTCTGTCAGTTTTTGTCATATATCAAATATCAGATATAGATAGTAGCGCTAATTTTCTGGGAAAAATGTTCCAATTGACCTTCCATAGTCTGTTCATTTGATTGGAGCACATTTACTTACCTGTCAACCTCTGCCGATAACTGCCCTTATAAATGATTATGATTCCCCTTACAAACCCCCCAAAAACCTTACAAACACCGTACCTCGTACGGTGTTTGTAAGGTTTTTGGGGGGTTTGTAAGGGGAATCATAATCATTTATAAGGGCAGTTATCGGCAGAGGTTGACAGGTATGCATTTACTATGAACTTTTGTAACACGGGCAGTTTCTCAACTTTGATAACCTTGAATTTCCTCCAATTTGAAGGAGGAAAATAGGTTTGTGTTGCAAAATCCAATTGCATTTGAAACCCCCTACATTTTTGGCAACTTTCAACTCTCAATTGCCTCATTTTGGAGTTAAAAACTCCTCACTTATCACCTCCAATTAGCATTTTAGTGCCCTAAATCTCCCTTTTATTGAACAATTGGCCTGCCATTGCATCATTTTTGTTGTCAAACAAGCGTGAAAATCCCCTTCAAACACCGCTATTGTGTTAAGAAAGTGGCAAAACGACAGTCGTTACTTAGTCGACAGTCTCTAGTCAACAACTTCTGCCTAAACCGGTGCGCCAACTCTGCCGAACGAGTCTGACATCACAAAGTCAGATCACCTAGATAAGACACTCCCTTCTGAACATGACTTTTCAACCCTTCTTTCCAAACGTGTTTCTTTCTGTTTTTTTCCAAGCTGGCCTCGTCCCCATCCGTCATTGGCACGCTCGCCGTCATTAACGGTGGTGTTCACAGTACAAACAAACTCGGCGTATATCGCCTTGGGCTTATCGGGGCCCTTCAAGGGCGCTGAACTTTCCCACAGCGCTCCGTGCGCTCCCCGTCCGTCCCCCCGGGGCCCAACTGTTGCGTCAAGGCCTCTTATTTATTCCACGTGCTTCCCACGGGACGACAGTTACGGCACATTCGCACCGGTGACTAAACCGCGAGCCGTGCGCCGGCCAATGACGACGACACGTGCGCGCGCAGCTCGAACGGTTCAGCGTCAACAACTCGGCGATAATAGCGAGCGCCGGGCGACCTTTAGCTCTGACGCCAACATGACTCATCCCTTTCGAGGGCGCTCATTTAGCCGTTCTTGGAATTTGAACATGTCAACACTGGAACATCAATGCAGTACAGTTACAAAATAAAACGGGTGTATCATTTCCTACTGCTGTGCTTACAGTTGTTGGATCATTGATTTAATAACAGGCCACGAGTTGGAAAAAGAAAACTAAAAAGACAGCAGGGGATATTTTAACATATCCTGAACGTCCTTGAAATCAGACACACACACACACAGATGTGCTTGTCATTCCAACATTTTCCATTTCAGGGCTATTTCCTAAAACGAGCCTATGAAGTGGTGGAAAGTGTGTGTGTGTGTGTGTGTGTGTCCAGATGCCCAGACAGTGTGGGTAGGGGGATTTTATCACACAGACAGCGGTGGGGTGGCGGGAGTAACGCTCATCAACTGCCCTCCATCTTTCGCATCCGATTTGTGTGTGTGTGGGTGTGTGTTTTGGGGGTGGGGGGGTGCCCAACTGTGACAGGCAACGCTATCCAGCCGCCCAAGACAGCCACCAGGCTCGCAAAACCGCAGGCAGATAATGAATGGCACACCATGATGACAACTTGCACTTTTATGGAAAGGGGAGGAAGGACATGTTTGGCACGGGCGCCGGCTGTGCAATGCGATGAAAGCGTCTCCATAAAGCAGGCAATCACAGAGAGGGCACTCGTGTGTGTGTAGGGGAGTTATGGCCGCCACCAAAAAAGGCGTCTTTTCAAGGGGATGATTGAAAACTCCTGATTGACTTTCATCATGTCCACGCGGGCTATTTATTGGAACTGTACTTGCGGGAATGAAATATTTCTCCATTTCAATTATCTAATAAGATAGGGCTTGGGCCAGACCACTCACTATTCCTATAGAGCCATTTATTAGAGAATTGAACCGATTGGCTGCCATTGGGAGCCATGATATAAAAAAATATTTATAAAAATAATCACAATCAAGAGAGCTTCGTTTATCACATTGCATTATTTCTTTTCAAATAATCCAGAGGCATATTAAGAAAAAAATACATATTCAGTATGTTTTATAATCTATATTTAGGATTCGTATAGACACATTTATTAGAGAATTTAACTGATTGGCTGCCATTGGGAGCCATGCTATAAAAAATGATCAAAAAAATCACAATTAAGTTTATCACATTGCATTATTTCTTTTCAAATAATCTACAGGCATATTGGGAAAAAATACATATTCAGTGTGTTTTATAATCTATATTTAGGATTCGTATAGACCCATTTATTAGAGGATTTAACCGATTGGCTGCCATTGGGAGCCATGCTATAAAAAAATGATCAAAAAAATCACAATCAAGTTTATCAAATTGCATTATTTCTTTTCAAATAATCCACAGGCATATTCATAAAATACATATTCAGTATGTTTTATAATCTATATTTATATTTACACTAGTGAAACAAACTTTGCAGAACAAATACAGCATAACAGCCAAAAAACAAAAGAACACTGAAGAAAACTCAACTCAATTTATCGAATTTTTTAAATTATTTTTATTTATGAGAACCAAATGTGCATGAAATTACAAATGCATATAGTAAATATAATAAGTATATAGTACAAATATACATTAATTTAGAGCATCTTCGCGAGATCAAAATTAGACGCTGTGTCTCGTTAAACATGCGGGCGAATAAAACTGAAAAATCCAACCACATCAGACAAGAGCAAAGGAAGCATCTTCTAAATTTCAAACGACTTCTCGTTTTATGTTTGACCGTCTTTCTCTCGGCAATGTCATTTGACGTCGTCGCCGCCTTCACTTACGTGCTGACAGCCAGCGCCTTGACGTCAGCAAATATTTGTGACGCCCCGTTTGTCGCCTAGTTTGTCCTCAAAAGATTCATTTGAAAGAATTTTCAATGCTTCCTCCATTATTCATGCGTACGCATGAAATGAACAAGGTGGTGGCAGCCCTGCAATTTCATTTACTTGTTGCATCGACGGATGCTATCCAGGAATATTTTACATATTTTACGCATCAGCTTAACCCCCCCTCGTTTGCTTTCATCTTTTCCCAACCCTGAAATACCCTCCAAATAAAAAATGCTATAAATATGCATGCCCACGCATATTTTTATGCTTTATTTACCAGGGGTTTATGCAACTGTTTGGTTAGGCAAATGAATACATGCAAAAGCGCGTGCAAAAATCATGAGGGTACTCCAGCTAATAACACTAAAGGGCAGTGGGAATGTCAAAATATGAAATGAGAATAATATAAACTGGGAGAAATACAGTTTGGCATGTTAGCGAGCTAGCTAGCCACCTCCGATGAAATTCATCCCCCGTATTTGAGTGACTGTTTGGCTTCTCAAAAATAGACGTGGTCATAAAAAAAAAGGCTGCAATGGAAATGTTTTATTTTAGCTCAGAGGAAGAGTGCTTGCAGAAAGCATGAAACAGTCCCGTTGTTTTTATTTTCTCGTTCAATCGAGTGGGAAACAAAGCAATCACATCTTTTGGGTTTATTTTAGAAATTTGATGTTCATTTTTTATGGTGTTTGTCACGTAAGAAGAAAAGGGCTTCTCTGTTTTGCATTTTGGGGGATATTAAATCCTTAATGCTAAGCTAAGTGACAGTTATGTGACAGCCAATAGTGCTTGGGTGTCAAGCGTGTGGCCCGGGGGGCCAGATCTGGCCCACTACATCATTTTGTGTGGCCCACAAAAGTAAATACCGTATTTTCACGACTATAAGGCGCATTCTCAATGAATGACACATTTTAATTTTTTTCCATATATAAGGCGCACTGGATTATAAGGCGCCCTGTCTATTTTGGAGAAAATTTAAGACTTTTAAGTGTGCCTTATAGTCGTGAAAATACGGGATATGTGGATTTTGTTGTTGTTGGTTTTTGGCTTTCTGTACTAGATAACAGAAATGTGATAATATTTACTTAACTTACCAAGTGAAGGATCACTGTGAGCACTCAGTCAAAACGGATTGGACGTCAATGGCAGCCAATGAGTTAAAATGTCAGTCACCAGGCCCTGTCATACTCTAATCTTCCCTGTCTATCCCTCTTGAATGTATATTGCCATCAGAGACACTGAATGAGTTAAAAAAAAAAAAGTGGATTTGTACAACAACAAGAAGCCAGGGGCGTTCACATCGTTTATTTGCGAGTGAAAATATTCGGGGATTTCCGCAGGACGGGAAATGATGCAGTTGGCTGACAAAGCACGCCATTCCTTCCTGTACCTGCTTATGTGAGCATATGCGCACTCACTCAATCATGTATGAAAATGAACCTGCGCGTTATTTTCATTCAGATTATTTTTTGCCTTTGTTTCCCCCTCGGAGGGCTTGTAAAAATGTACCCGGTGGCCCACCGCCGCCGCCGCCTGACTAGGCCAGCAGATTAAAGGGGATGTATTGCCGCCTTGTTTTTTTTCTAAACGGATACACATGTGGCACATCTGTGTCCAAGCCTGACTCATTACTCACTTTTCTTTTTTTTTTAATGTTCCATTCTCCGCCGCCATGGCAACGGCTGCGTGTTTGGCAGCGGGCTTTTGAAGGCAGTGGAAAAAGAGAAGGAGAGAGAGAGCATAAAGGGAGTGTTGGAGTGGGGGAGGAGGGCCCTCTCTCTATCTCTCTCTCTTTCTCTCTCTCTCAGTAGTTGGCCTACATCCAGTGTAATCATGCCATGGAGCCCAAATGAGGCCTTTGGCAGCACACCAGGTTTCTGAGAACAAAGATGTGAGCTTCTAATGTTGGCGGTGGGGCCTGCTTGGCATCCTTTGCCATTTCCCAGCAGCCCTTGCCTTGGCCCACTGCCAGGACACCCCCCACCCCCATGCACACACACATACACACACACATATACACACTACCAGCCGACCGCCCCTCCTTCATCCCTTTTCCACCCACCGCGCCCCACCTCCTGCGGGGACTGCAAAGAGGATCAGAATAAAGAGGGAAACTTGTTTTTCACTCTTGCTCCGGCCCAATGACATCACCTCTGCAGCCCCCAGATTCCACTCGACCGGCACATTTTTCCTTCCCTTTTTCGCCGACGGACCCTCCATTTTACTTGAGTTCCTCCATTTTGCACATTCGCTCACGTGCATCAGTGCACTTCCTTGTTTAGGAGGAAAAACCTGAATGATAGGAATCTCCGCATTAGCACGTACACACACCATTTGACCTGGATTTAAATATTTAATGTTCTGGCCTTGGCAACTGATTTCATTGGACTATATTGTTGCTGTTGGAAAAAAAAACTCAGTTCCTCAAATCGTAGTTTCCCATTGAATGAAATTCAAATACGGATCAACACTTCATTCATTCCAATCCTCTTCGTCAATGTAGCCTACCGTGCATGTTTTTGGAATATGGGTAGAAACCAGAGGAAAATCCACACAAAACACGAAAACATGGAAACACTAAATAAAAAAATAACATCTGACAAGCAGCAACTAACTCAATAAACTCCATCTGACAACTTTTTCCAATTTTAAGTCTTTTGAATGGGACGGCATGGAAGTAAACAAATGCAGTCCAATAGTCACATATTTTCTTCGTCTTATTGTTATTTTTAAATCATCGTTATGTTGCAGACAGGCCTGTAACAAATGAAAGGGTAAATGAAATGAACTATTTCTTTAATAATATATATATTTTTAATTGCCGTCATACCCGAATTGCACGGTGCATGTACAATTTTTGACGTGCCACTTAGTGTAACATGATTAATATGTTCCTACGATTTATTGCTAATTCCCGACCAATCGCATTACTTAATGGCTAGCGTGCTCTCGCTCTTTTGACAGTGAGTGATGATGTTGGCTATTTTTGACATCATTGTGTTGAACAAACTGAATTCTTAGATCATTAACTTGACTTTTTTTTCAAAATTGCGCCAAATACATTGAAAACATCGGTACAAAGATGGAGCGTCATTGTTACTGGTCACATGACTTCTGTTTCTGCTTTGGCATGCGCCGGATAAATCAAAGATTTGTTTTGGTCAATGGTCATTTCATTTTTTTTGTTCATTTCAATTGATTTTGCGTGCTCACTTTTGCTTTGAAGCCTCGTGTCATTTGGACCATTCATCACTATTTTCAACCATAGTTCAGTTTGTGCTTGTACCAGAGACATAACGTTCTTCGCACTGTCCGTTCATTTCAGCCATCAACAGTAAGTTCTTTTTGTATCAGAGTATGTATTTTACTCTGGTAAGTATTGTTGATTGTGTTATTTTATATATATATATATATATTATATTTATGTATGGACTTTCAAATTCACTTCTTGACTCTTTCCCCATTTCCACCTTCACTATTATAAGAGCTTTGTCAGATTTCTGACTATGAAGTAAGAAAGTGAAAGTCAAAATTCAGAGAATAAAGTCAGAATTCGGACTATGAGTGTCTGTAAAGATGTTTATTTTCCTGGAATGAGAGAAAACTAGAAAAACCAGGCAAGGAAATTTGTGTGCTGATCTAGCATAAGCGATTCACTAATGTAGTACAATGAAACCGCCTGTGGAACAAATTGAACAAATATTATAAAACGACCTTTTTGGCCTTAATGTTGCCTCGGTAAACATCCAGAATCCAGATCAAGAATTCAGCAATTGCCAACAATAACTCTTTATTTTCTTTCGTTAATTTAAGGTTAATTTGGGGGGGTTGGTTTGATCATATTTTTTCCCCCACTTAAAAGTCACTTTGATTTTTATGATCAACCCCAATTGCTTTGTAATCCGAAGCTTTATTTGTCAATGGTCACGTGATATCTTCCTGGCCATGACACTTCATTTTGCACGCCCACTTTAGCTTTGAAGCCCCGGGTCATTTGGACCATCCATCACTACTTCCAAGAAGCACACATTTGCTTTGTGGCCACTCCACTTGTCGAAACACTCTGCATCGTCACTTTGCATTTTGCCCATCACTAAAAGTATTATTTTTTATTTTTAGTATCCAAGAGTTCTCTGGTAAGTGTACCTGAATGTGCTCATTTAGTTGTCATAATTCCGATCACTCAGCTGTCACTACGAATTTCTGACTTAAAGGTCCGAATTCTAACTTTCACTTTCTGGCTTTCAATACAGAATTATAATAACAGTCAAAAAGTGTCAGAATTCTAAAGTCATAACGATGACTTCACGATCATCTATTAATAAGCTTTGTTGAAAGGGGAGAAAACTGGAAAAAGCAGGTTAGCAAACTTGCATAAGTGATGAGCTAAGTTGATTCCCTAATGTGTTATAATGACACTGACTTGGTACATTTCTAACAAAATTTGCACACAATGCCTCTAATATCCTTAGTTACTCCAATGTCATTTTTGGGGAGGTTTGTTTTGACCGTATATGAGGTGTTCTTTACATACAGCACACATTGCTTGTTGTGATGAGCACCAATAGCTTCATTGCTTCATTCTTAAAGAGCGCCTCACAAACTGAAGCTTTATATTGTCAGTCAATGGTCACATGATATCTTTCTCAGCATGACGCTCCGTTTTACACGCCCACTTTTGCTTTGAAATCCCCTACCATTTTGACTCTCCATCACTTCTTGGAAGCACACTTAGCTTCACTTGTTTCTCTTTGTAGTCTGTTCATTTTGCTTGTTTTTTGGTTTTGTTTAGGGTTTTTTGTTGTTGTTGTTGTTGTTATTTTTTAGTAGTGAAGAATTCTGGGAAATAGTAAGCAAGTATTGTTGACTGTTTATTCAGCTTGTGTTCATTCAGTAGTCGTATTTTTGATGACTGGTTTTCTGACGTGGGCTTTTTCTCTTATTTTTTTTAACTTAGGGTACGAAATTGCTTATTTTACATTCTGGTGAGAATGCAATAATCAAGTACTAAAAGAGATATTTTGTATCTGTTATGGAAAATAAGATGCCGATCAGCTGATAGCAACGAAATCAAATCGAAGCCTAAAAAATCTTGTCTCGCTGCAACACGAGTTAGAACCTCCATTTATGTCTGTCTAGCATTTCATAGTTTGATGCTCGCCTCGGCGGCTAAACAGGTTACATAACACGAGGCTGGTGGGGAGAGGGAAAGCAAAACAAATGCAAAAAAAAACAAAAAAATGAGGGGAAAACATTTTGTGTGCTCCATTTCTACGGCAGAAAACTTCAGAGAGAATCTCAAATGATTGCTTCCCATGAATAAAAGATTGCTCGTTCTAATATTCAAGAGACGGGGGGTGGGGGGGGGTGCAAGAGTACAAAAATAATGTCATCTCATCAGGCGTGTGATGTTGTCACATGCTGGGTATTCCCCGGCCGTCACTCTCATTGGCGCTCGCATGTCTCACTTTCCATACTGCTGAAAAGCAGCATTCTGCAGCCACTCCATCTGCTTGAGCGGCTCCTCTGAAAGTAGACAGCCGCCAGCCGGGTCACACACTGGTGATTTTTACTGTATACATGGCGCATATTGCCACTCGGAGCCATCTGTGAATGTCTGGCTTCCTCATTGTCGCCTTTGTACCATGTGGTTCTGCCTGCTTTCGTTTTACGCAGTCTGCCGCTTTCTCCTTTCGATGTCATTGAAACCTGCAAAATATGGAATCCCATCGTTTAGGGTTTAATAGAATCTCAGCGTGAGGCAGTTTTGGGTCGCAAAGTGCGGCTATTTGCTGGCACGAGCATTTGCTTGAGCGGAAACTTAAGGCCTCGGCGCATTAGGCAATTGTTTCCCACCCATCTTGAAGGAATATTTGTTTATTTACCTCGCTAAGCCCCCTCCTCCCATAGCAGTCATTTCCTAACTGTGTCATAAAGCCCAACGACACTTCCTACTGTTGTTCGGCTTGAGAGAGCGCAATGATGGGAAACGCCGTAGCTTACCGTCAGAGAGACACGAAGCACACAGGCGTGTTCGTTCACATGTCGATGTCTTGACGTAAGCAATCGTCTGAGGCTGCTTAAGTGAGCCCATTCGTGATTTTTCCCGCCCTTATCCAATTCGAGCGAGACACTTTCTTGGCGGTCGCAAAGGGACGAGTGGCACGGAAGCGGAAAGTTCCAGATCGCATCTCGGCTGCTTTTGTATGTGGTTTTAAATTGGATTCGGGCTTTTTTTTCCAGAATCTGGCAACGGTCTGAACTCGCAAGTCTCCAAAATCGGAATTCGTGCAGCAATTACATCAGCGAGAGAGTAGATAACAGTAGGATGCGCGACAGACAGCCAGGCAAGGCTTGACGTAGTGTTTCAGGCTTTCAAACCACAGTCATAAAACAATAATCATAATAATAAAGCGTTGAATGAACCTGAGAAGGCCTGTTTTTATTTCCGTACACGTACAAGGGAGCTACACCATCAGATTTACTCGTTAGGGAAGTGAAAGTTAGCTAAGCTGACCTACTAGCTCTCAAGTCTTCATGTGTGCATGCATGCACATTCTTTCCATGCATATAAAATATTTTAAAACAATGAATCTGCCGATAACCGGCGTGCATCATTTAAGTCTTCTTTTTTGGAACTCGGAATATGGTCCGAAAAAAAGGAGAGCCAGCATGTTTAGTCATTTGTTTTGATGTTAGCACGTGGTGGACTGCAAGCTGGTGTGCATGCGTAATACTTAATGGAAAAAGGCAGTGTGAAACGGCCGTGCAAAAAGACCAGATATGACCAAAAAAATGGGAATTTTGCATGAAGACATGCGGTCTGAAGCTAGCCTATGATCACATCCTAAGAGCTTAATTATAGTGCTTCGCTGTGGCATAGCTGCTGGATTTGCTTGGTGGAGAGCCTTTGAAGGAAGCCAGCGTGCATGATTCACGGCTGCAGGCTGCCAGCCAAATGGCCTCACGTCCCATACATGGGTGAGGCGGATGAGGGTACGTGACTAAACATCCCCCCCCCCAACGTCACATGGACTTGCACAAACACATTCTGCTTTGTGTCTGCAGGTTTCAGACGCATTGCCTCACCCAAAGCCTGAGGCGAAAAGCTGCAATGAGTTGGAATGAGCCCAGATGAGAGGGAGGAATCTCAACTACCGAGACACTCCTCCACTTCAAACCTGTACTTTTACTTCAGGGGATTTTGGCACAGTTGCAGCATAAGACGACACGTGTCTTGATATTTTTTTCTCTCTCTCTTCCGCTTGGTAAAACCGCTAAATAACAGCAAAGTGAATCACCTGCCGTGACCAATATTTGGATTTTATTTTGAAAAGCACGCGTGAATAGTTGAATCCTTTTGAAATGTCACGTGGCTCCGCATGCCGTCGTTTTTTTTGCCCGCGTTGCAACATATTATTGAGCCGAGGACTTTATTCTCTTGCAAAGAAAAGTGAACGTGGGGATCACATTAGTGTTTTCAAGTATTGAACCGCATTCAAGTTTACAACTCTCTGGAAATCCCCACCTCATGACACAAGAGCTTCCTGGTTAATGGCTAATGAAAGCCCCTCAATTCCCCTCCCACCCCTTCACTTATCACCACATGGTCACAGCAGAATGTGAGCACATGTTGAGCGCATGCCCGACAAAAAAACAACAAAAAAACGTATTAATGTGTGTCGTAATTTTTAACTGACAAGTGACTGTTCTTTTTCTGGGCTTTAAACCACCTCATTCAACTCTAGTCGTATTCGCGTGAAGAAAAACAAGCTGCTACGCAACCCAGAAGCAGATAAAGCTCTGAAAATAGGACAAAGCAGCAGTCAACTGGAGGAGCTGGAGAGTCGCTCTGCTCTGTGTGTGTGTGTGTGTGTGTGTGTGTGTGTGTGTGTGTGTGTGTATGTGTGTATGTGTGTATGTGTGTGTGTGTGTGTGTGAGAGAGAGGGTTATTTTCCATCCCTTGGCGCTGTACTTGGTAGCTGGACGTTTTTTTTTTGCTGAATTTTGTCGATTTGCTGGAAAATTGAGGCACTCCTTGCAGCCAGTTGAACCCTTATGAGAGCAGACAGTCTTTCTGTTTTGATTGATTTCATTGCTAATGTTTTGTCATTGGAATCCTTTGTCGTTTTATAATAATAGTTTAATTGGATAACTTTATTCATCCCGTATTCGGGAAATTTTGTTGTCACAGTAGCAAGAGGGTGAGGATGCAGAAATAGGAAAGGCATTTTAGACATAAATAGATAGGTAATCAGTAAGTTAATAAATAAATACATCAATAAATATATATATATATATATATATATATATATATATATATATATATATATATATATATATATATATATATATATATATATATATATATAAAATAAATTAAACAATCATAATTCAGACCAGGTGTCAGGACTTAAGGGGGTTGTTGTTTTTGTTAATGCAATAGACAACACAGAGTGTAAATGAGCATGTAAAATGTGGTTGCGTAAATTAAGTATGCAAATCGTGCATTTCTTAGACAAATGGACTAAATAATGTTTATGGTGTGACAAATGTGTAAAGCACATGAATGCTAATGCTTAAAACAGGCAGGAAAAAAGTAGCTATGAAAATAGGCAGATAATCTTTGTATGTTGTAATATTTCTCCTGTCTCCATCTGAGACTGCCCCGTTTTACTTCCAGGATCTATTAAAACTTGTTTCTTCCATTAACCACGCTTAGGCTAGCCAATACGCATGACGCGTAGGCGGTACCATTTTGGGATCCTCGCATTTGATTGGCTAAAGTATGACCGGTATTTAAAAATGTCCGCCATGGGCTATTTTTGCTATTTCCGGTACATTTTACGTTTTTCTCTCCACTATTACAAATGGGGTAATTTACAATTGAATGAATAGAGCTTCCAATTTAATGCACGTGTTCAAGACGTTATGCCTTTAAATGAATCCAACTAGCCCTATAAAGGGTTAATGAGGAGTGTAAATAATGTTTTGTCTTGGTGCGAAAATGTTTTAAAAAAATAAAAAGCGGAGTGAGTGGCAAGAGGCTGCAGTAGAGCGAGGGGGAGGGGGGTGGGGGGTGTTCTGTCGAAGAAATCAAGTCAATAGAAGTGGAAGCGGGCGTGGTGACGTCACTGGTCCACATTGAGCCAGTAGTACATTGAGTCAGCGGCGCTAGATAGACGAGCGCCCGACTAAAGTACACACCGACATGAACTTCTCCCTGTGAAAGTCCGCCGTCGTCACACGCTAAGCCGGGAAAGGACCCCCTTTTCGGCTCCTTTTTAGCCACACGGAACTTGCTTTTTGACCCGCTTTCCGAAAAAAAGGTGGGGGGAGAAGAGAGGAAGAAGCTCATTTTGGCTTTGTTTTCAGGGAGTCGACGACGAGCGCCATGTCGTCCACGGCGGTCGCTGCTTCTTCCAGGCGGCAGTCGTGCTACTTGTGCGACCTGCCCCGCATGCCTTGGGCCATGATTTGGGATTTTACCGAACCCGTGTGCAGGGGATGTGTCAACTACGAGGGAGCGGACCGCATCGAGTTTGTCATCGAGACGGCCCGCCAGCTCAAGCGGGCGCACGGCTTCCAGGAGGGCCGCTCTCCCGGGCCCGTCAAGTCGCAGCTCTCCGGGAAGGAGATCCAGGCCATCAACCACCACGCCGCCGCCGCGGCGGCCGCGGCGGCGGCGGCAGCGGCAGCGGCGGGGGACCCCGGCTCGCGGCCGCCGCAGCCCTTGGATCGCTACCCGCTCTCCACCGAGCGGCCGCCGAGGCTGGGCTCCGAGTACTCGTCCGCGCGGCAGGCCAACGGCATCCCCGTGCCCAATGGATTTCCTAAGCCCGACGAGCCGCCGGAGCTCAACCGCCAGAGCCCCAACCCGCGCCGGAACAGCGCGGTGCCACCCAACCTCGTGCCTTTGGTAAACGGGAGCATGGCCCCCGTGCACGCCGTCAACGGGCGGCCGGGCCAGATGGGGCTTCCCTCCGCCCTGGCGTCCGGGAGCCCCGCCGAGCTGGGCAAGAGACCGGCGTCGGTGTCGAGCGGCGGCGAGCACGAACGCGAGCGCGACTCTCGCGACGGCCGAGACGTCCGCGACGCTCGCGACAGCCGAGACGGCCGCGACGGCAAGGAGAAGCACAGGGCGGACAGTCTGACGCCCGAGATGGCCGAGGCTCACAAAGGCCGAGCGGAGCCCGACTGGATGGGCAAGGGCAAGACGGTGCGGGACCTCATGGCTCTGCACACGTTCGACAGCAGCCGCTTCAAGAAGGACCATGCGGCCATGCAACAAAGAGTGATGGGCTACGACGGCAGCGCCTCGGCTTCCAAGTCAGGTGGGCAATATTTCCTTTTTTTTTTTGCTTTTTTATTTTTAAATTTTGGGCTTGGTTTGTTTTTGTTTTGATTTCTTGTTTATACTATGTCACCTACACCCCCCTCCTCCCCCCTCTAATGGAGGCAAACGAGTTGTTTTCGCAGCCATAACACTGTTGCCAGCAAGCCTTCCTTCCTTCCTTCCACCGCCACCCACTGTCTGTGTGCGTGTCCTAGTATGAGCTCAAGCACTCATCCCTGCTTTCTGTTTAACCCTTTCCCCCCCCCCACCCCAGACAGAGGAAAGCACCCGCGCAGCATGAAGAGAAAAGCCTCCCCCGAACCGGAGGGCGAAGCCACGGCGGCCAAGCTCAACGGCGAAGCCCAGCCGTGGTTACCGCCGCCTTCGGACGGACTGAAAATGCCAGCGGTGCCCCCTCCCAGCTTCGCCTCGCCCCCTTCCACGATATCCCCCCACTCCCGCACCACCCCGCCGGAGGCGGCTCAGAACGGCCAGTCCCCCATGGCGGCGCTCATCATGGCGGCGGACAACGCGGGCGGGAACAGCTCGCCCAAGGACGCCAACCAGGTCCACTCCACCACCCGCAGGAACAGCAGCAGCCCCCTGTCGCCCTCCTCCATGAGTCAGAGGAGGCTGGCGCAGAGAGACGCCTCGGGCGCGGGTACCCCTCACGTGCCGGGCATGGACCAAGTGCACCCCCAAAGCATTCCGGACACCTCGGTACCGGGCAGCATACCCTTGTGCTGCACGCTGTGCCACGAGCGTTTGGAGGACACCCACTTTGTTCAGTGCCCGTCTGTGCCCTCGCACAAGTTCTGCTTCCCCTGCTCGAGGGAGAGCATAAAGCAGCAAGGTGCCACGGGTGAAGTCTATTGTCCCAGCGGGGAGAAGTGTCCCCTGGTGGGCTCCAACGTACCGTGGGCTTTCATGCAGGGGGAAATCGCCACCATCCTGGCGGGGGACGTCAAAGTAAAAAAGGAGAGGGACCCCTGATTTGGTTCCGAGCGCAAGAAAAAAAGAAAAAAACAAATGAGTATAAATATATAAATATCACATACATACCATTCAAACCAACAAAAACAAACTAACAGCCTTGTACATATTGGACCCAAGGGAAGAGTATACTTCGTAAACATGGTTGTATAATTTTTGATTTTTGAATACATTTTCTTTCTATATTTTTGAAGATAAAGGTATGTACTCATTATAATGGACTACGTTCCTCTTTGTTGATGTTTAACAAAATTCTCGATGTACTTCTAGGTCTGGTGGCAGTTCCTGTTTAACGTAGAATGTGACTAATGCTACTCTACGAGCACTTGGCAAAACTGAAATGCTTTTAGCTGTACTTGTATGCACTTGTTTAAAAATTGCCAAATACAATTTCTTGATCTTGTATGAACTGATTGTCTGAGCTTGCTTCATTCGAGTCGTCGAGGGCCGCTGGGCCGCCCGCCCGCGTACGCGTCCCTCTGCTTGTTGTGCCACCTAAGTAGGCTAGCGAGCTGGGCTGCACAAAGGCGCCCTGTCTCGCCGCGCATGACTCTCGTAGAGAAGAAAGCGCGCTTGGTGAAAAACAGGGGCCTTCGTTGCCCCTTTCTCGCCGCCACCCCCCCTTGAAAATTGCCTCCGTATTGTGAGCGCTCTAACTGACTGCTGCCAACTGAAATATGTGCCAAGTCATGTTCAGTCAGATGGAATCTGTTGAGTCAGTAATGTGGGAACGCCGACCGTTCCCGGCGACGTGGTGATGTGTCGATGGATAATGCCGATTGCGTCTGAATCGCGCGAGCTGCAGCTTGCAATCACGAGTGGCCAATGAAATTCTTGCACTAGGCAAGAGTGAATCGCCCGACCCGACCAGCCGGGTTTTCCCACATTCGCGTAGCTTGGACGTGACGAGAGCGAGAAATCGGGTCGTCCAATGTAAACGGCGGGTCGCCGTGCTTATGTGTGACGGCGGCCCGTCGCCCAATGACGAGAGTGCCTTCTAACGACGGGCGGTGTTGACTCGTTTGCCGCCTGCAGACAAAGGAGTCTCGCTCGTATGTAGCTGACGCTGCAGCGAGCAGGCGCTGGCTTGGGTGGGAGTGCTGCATGTGCGGCTTAATGTAGTAAGTCGTTGCGTCATTACGTGAGACGCAATCTGCTTCCTGCTTGGGGTTTATGGAGCTGTCAGTCGCAGTGGCGAATAATGCAGCGAGGCCACGCGCAACTTAGAGCCATTCTTAGCTCAGTGACGGGATTCGGAGAAATGCTTTTCTCTCTTTGCTCGTGTGTCTTCAAGAGCCATGGGAAAAAATGTGTGCTGTGTCTTTTAATACGCGCCATTTCAAAGAGCGCGGTTCGTTTATAGCCCCTTTCCGTTTACTGCTCTTCTTATCGGGCCACTTATCAGCTGGACTTTAAAACTAGAAGCAGCCTAGTTTGATAACGTTCACGTCGTTACTCGTCCCATGTAACGGGCAATGTGCACTTTATTTTATGAATCGGGACTTTGACCCACTTGTGCTTGGCCGTGTGCGTGTGGTCGTTTGCACGTTAGCGCACAAAGGGGGATTTGTACCCGGTGCAATTAAGAGTTATCGGAACTGAGCTCATGCATGTTTGTTCACTGAAATAGCGTGTCGTGATAATGTGTCTTGCCGTAATATACGGTATGCTGGGGTTGCTTCGTGACCGGTCTGATAAGTACACGGCAGATGTTTGGCTGATTATTATGCAGAGACGAGTAAACGGCTACAAAAACGTAGTCAATTATTATGATGTTGCTTCTGTTTATCCTACCTGAGCAGGCTGGGACTATTTGCACTTACTGTCTCTCTGGTCTTCATTTTGGCTTTGCTTTACTTAGCTTGGGGGAATTTGACTGTTTAATCAACTAATGAGACTTTGCCGTGCTTATTTATTTATTTTATTTATACATGACAAACGGACACGTGACGTTTTAAGATTACGCTGCAGCTGATGTCGTATGTACGCAATGTATGTTTGCTGTGAAATGTGTCTTACAGCCGCACGGTTGTATTTTTTGTATTTTTTTTTATCACTGCGGAGTGTTGTTTAATCAATGGTTGTAAAATCGCTCTTTGGCTTTTTGATGGATATATGTGACAGGGCCCTGTTCATCAGGTTAAGTGAAAGGCAATAACAGATTGGCGAGCCTTTTTCCTCACCGCCTTGCCGTTAATGGTTAACTAAACTGCAGGTCAGCGTGCAGCCTTACGCAACCGTGTTGATTGGACAGCCAAGCCGCGACTTGGGTCGGTCACAGTTCATATTTGTTGTCACAGGAAAAACACTTAGAGCAACGAGTGTTCTCGTTTACTTGACTAAACAACCTGCTTGTGTTTGCCTTTTTCACGTGGTTGCCGACATCTGTATAAGTTCTATTCTTTTGGTTAACGGCAGACGATTTGGTAGGCATAATACAAATTAGTATCGCCAAAATATCTCTGGATTTACGGTATTTCTTACGTGTGCATATTTGCAATGTACTTGTTTTTGTTGAAAAGATTGTTTTTGCAAATTTTGTTTTGGAGTTAGCATAACATTAAGGGTCGCTAAAGTGGTAACGTGCCATCGCGTGCACCGTCTGACTGTGTTAGTGATTGTTTTTGCAAATTTTGTTTTGGAGTTAGCATAACATTAAGGGTCGCTAAAGTGGTAACGTGCCATCGCGTGCACCGTCTGACTGTGTTTAGTCGCGATATACATTTATCGTCAGTCATCTTCTGGAAATGTTAAGTTCTTAATCGTGGGTTGTCAGATCTGTGGCTGGTCTCCAACGCCGAATGAATGAGGGGGGTGTGATCGTAAGAGGAAGTGGATCTTTTGAATGTTGCTCCTGGATGTTGAAACATGTTGTTAGAAAACCAGTTTGCATTGGATGCTTTGCATGTGGGAGAAGAACTAAAAATGCAATTATGTTAAAAGTAAAAAACCCCATTGGAGAAATTGGGGTCAGTGGCCCTTAATCCACGCGGAACTATAATTCCTCAGCATTTCTGTCTGCGAAATTGCCGCTGGTCGAGTGTTAAAAGTGGGTAAATGGGTTGTGGACTAGGAGGGAGGGCTGACCCATGTGGGAGACAGTCAAGTATTACATTTTGCCAGCTGTTTCACTAACCCATCCACGTTTAGCAGGATAATGTGCCAATGGGAGTATCTGGACCACATTTTCTCGCTCCCGGTCGAAGCGATCCGCTTGGTTTAAATTTAGAGCCGTCAGAGAAAACAAGGTCACAGCAAATGTTGTATTGAGGACACACTCCTATCGGCCTCTTTTTTTCATCAATCAAAGTTTCCCCTTTGGAGTTGGGCTCAGCCTCCTGCGAGGCCTTTAATGAAAGCCTCTCGCCGCTAAGGAAGGAGGAGAAAAGCTGGAGCTCTAACCGGCAATTAGGAGGTGCACGGCTACGTTTGTAAAATGTCCATTCGTTGGGATTCTTGGCTGGCTTTTCGCTGGGCTGGCTCGCCCGTAAAAAGCCAACCGCGCTAAGTTGATTGCAATGGCGAGAGCCAAACGGCCTTTGCGAGGGTTCGGGCAGTTGAACGTGAAACCAAGGTCATGCAAAGACACGATTTGACTGTTTTTCTGCAAAGGCGTCAGTCTTCTCTTTGCATTTCTCTCTCGACTTTGTCGCTAGCCATTCCTGCGGTTGATTCTTTCTTTTGCCGTGTTGCTATGAATCGAGTCTGTGAAATGGAAATGAGGACTCTCTCGCTCTCTTCCTCTCCCTCCCTTCCTCCCTCTTTTTTTCCAGACATCAAACCAAGCTATGCCTCAATGTTTTTCTCAGATCTTGGAGTGCTGCCAAATCTTGTAAGTGGAGCAGCTGAGAGAAGGAGGGAGCGAGGCAGCGAGGGAAAGAGAGCAAGAAGGAAAGAGAACTGAAAAAAAACAAGAGAGGGGATGAAAAATGAAGATCGCAAAGGCAACGTGAGAGACGAGGACAAAGGATGGGGCGCTTCCAAGAGCGTTAGTGCTTTTGAGCACATTTCCATTTCTTCCTTTATTTTATTTTTTATTTTTTTTCGCTGAGCAACAAGCCATCAGCTGATAAAATGGCGCACAGCTGCCGGGACGCCGGATCTTCGGATCTGTCCGTTTTGTGGATACGATGCTGAAAAACTCATGCTGTCATCACGTTCCACAAAAGATTGACTCTCCACCTGCCCTTGTCTCCGGCACCCCACCCACTCAATGTATATATTTGGGCTGTGTTGCCTCCTCTCACATGCCAAGCTAAAGTTAGCTTTACCGCCCAGCATGAGCCAAGCTAAAAGTAAACATGTGGGAAGCTAGCGCAGCTTTTCCTTTAGAAGGATTCTCGCAGCGTGGCCTTTTTTCCCCTTCTTTCTACTTTTTCTTTTTCAATGAATAACAAAGGGCCTCATTCACCAACTAAGTTTGTTTATCCTCATCTTTCTCTTTTTTAAAATGAAACTAAGTCTCATTCCTTTCATTGACAGGCTAACAGGCATTAGCGACTGGGTGAATTTACGATTTAAATCAGGGGTCGGGAACCTTTTTGACGAAGAGAGCCACAAACAATTCATATTTTCCAATGTTATTCCTTGTGAGCCATACTACGAATTTGAAAGTCAAAATACATACATGTAAACGAGTGCCTTTTCAATTTTTTTTGTAATTTCACCACTTTTAAAGTGGAAAAAAAGGATTTTTTTTAAAAAGATTCTTATGCTGTTGCTAATCAATGAGATGATGCATTCCATAAGAGTCTACTGCAAAAAGAAGAAGATTAAAGCAAAAAAAAAAGAAGATTAAAGCAGTTCTAGATGTAATATCTCAGTTCTGTCACCAGCGATTTCCATATTTTAGCTCACAGGTTAGCAAAGAGCCAGATGCACCCATCAAAAGAGCCACATGTGGCTCCCGAACCATAGGTTCCCTACCCCTGATTTAAATGGTATCGAGTGACCTTGCGAGTAGTGGAGTTAATGTTTTAAACGTATTATTTTGCTGTTATTCTGTTGTTTTCAGAGAATTTCAATCTGTTTCTATTGTGATCTGGCCCGTGTGTCTTAACTAATGCTGCTACCCGCAAAGTCCATTTAAGGTAAACACCAAATTGAGGAGACACAGGCGCCGTCAAGTCATTTGTTAGCAGCTTCGGCGCGGCAATTGTAGTTAAAGGTAAAAAGTTACAATCTAAACGCAAATGTCAGTAGCGTCTACGGGACGAGGGAGCGGCCCGCCGGGCTGATGAATGGCTGGCTTTCTGGGGTGTGTCAGCAGATCTGCGGTGATGTATTATGGGATGCTCGCAGCAGCTCATTTCCTCCCCGTCCTTGTCTGTTCTAGCCTCGCTCCAGCTTAAGGCCTCGGCCGCACATAATTATTGGCCTTTCAAGTCGGGCTGCGGCGCGGCGAGCTCGTCCGCGCGCTAGGAAAATCAACCTCCGCCGCAACCGCGCAATTAAACTTCGGGGTCGGGGAATCACAAAGCACGCAACTTCGCTCGCCGAGTTCCTTCTTTCATCTCGCTGCCGTCGGCGGATAAGGGCACCCGTAGATATGTTGTCACTTTCGTTTTTATCCGTGGGATAAACTGCACGCGACTGTTGTTTTTTTGGTATGTTTCGAAACCAAGCGGGCGGTATTCTTCCTGCTGAGTGCCAATGCCGTTGCCAGTCTTGACGACGCGCCTCTTTCTTTTGTCTCTATTTCCCGGATTAGCGTTTGTGCCCGCCGTGGAACGTTTGGCGAGAGCAAGTCGGGCCTGCGTTTGACAGGTGGCGGCTATTACTGGAACCGGTGACTTCGAGTGTGTTACACAACTGTCGCTTGGACCGTTTTATTTCGAGAGCTGGCGTTGCTTTGCCCGATTAGCCGATAACTCTGCCCGTGCGTTTGGCGACAGGTGGGCCAACTGGGAAGGAGGGTCTGTCATGGAAACGGAATCAACCAAAGGCAGTTGCGAGCCATCATCATACACTGTCAGCTTTGTTAATGACGGGTTGTGTGGGGTACTGTATACAGGGCTTTGTAATGATATAATCACAAGGCAAAAAGGGCAGCCGCTCCCCTCCCTTTGGCTGGAATGCGCGGGGGGAGAAAAATGATCCAATGTCATCCGGAGTGATGGAAGCTTCGCCGTTGAGCCAGAGGGATATGTTCGACGGAGGGAGGATGGTGGGGGGAGTGCGGATATTTCGGTTTCGGAGCGAGTTGGAGTAAGTCCGGGCGCCGAGCCAGGCATGCTGATGGAAGGGACGGGAGGGGCTGCATTGGGGGGGGTGATTGGAGAGAGAGAGAGGAGAGAGGGGAGAGAGTCGGAGACCTTTTTGGGCTGTCAGCTTCATGAGCACACAGCTGCTTCTGGAAAATTCTGCACCCCGCCCCACTAAACCATCAGGCATGACATGAATAACAAGAGAGGCCGAGCCATCCGCAGCGGATAGTTTTTCTTTTGACTCGGGCCTAACGGAGCGCTTGCAACGCCCTGGCCTTGCACATAGTGGAAAAATCAACAATGAACGGGACACCGGGGCACAATGCGGAAATGAAATCCAGGCTTTAGAGGGCTTTGTCTGGACACGGACGCCGTCAACACAGACCCCGAAGGGCTTTGGCAAAAGCCGTGTAGCAAAATGCCAAGCCATGTGTTTTTCATGGGGTTACTTGTTCACCAGCCAGTCACTAACCGGAGAGTACCGAGCCACTAGACAGACGACTTTGGCCCAGCGTGGTGCTTTTGCAGAATTTTTTCCCCCCCTACGGATTCAAAAACAGCCAGTCGCCTCCATCGCGACCAGTAACTACCGGCCCGGGGCTTAAGTACAACCTTCACGTCGTCGGCGTGCGAGGGAGATGAGATAATGCTAGCCTTTATCGGCCCGTGCGCTCGTTAGCTCGGCGCGGCCCTGCCCGCCCGGTGTTGACATTTCCCTCCCCGGCCTGTCTGAACGCATCGAGAGATGGCGGCTCCTGTCAGGCCGCTTTTACGGCGGCGGATAGAAAGATGAGTCACACTCGCTCATCTCGCCTCCGCCTCTGCCTGGCAGCGCTCTTCCCCTTAACCCCCGCCATTCCCGCTCTCCAGGCCTTATGTGTACATGCGGCACATGGTGGATTATATAAATAGCGGGGAACGCGTGGCTCGTCGCTGACGCCTGACATTTTCATGCCCCAGCAAGCCGCTGATACAGTTGGCGCTTGGCACGCATTCCTCTCCAGGGTTTATCCATCTGTTGGTGTTGAGCCCGGCCCATCCCCCCTCGTCCAGCCGGTCGTATGTTCTTGTAACGTAACAGGAGCGTCACCTTTCACTCGATTCATCTTTACACGCCGGCGCCGCGTGATGTAAACGTCACCGCTGTTGCTCGCTACTATGTTTTTCGCCCTCTCTTCCTCTTACCTTCCCACTCGTACCGTACAAAAATGACAACAATAGCCCAACTTGCACAATTTGCTTTATATACGATCATATTCAAGAGTTCAGAGGCCATTAAGTAACGCCGGATTTGCGTAGAGCCGAAAGACAATGCAAGCTCCTTTTGTGCAAAGCTGGGTGCTTCCTGGATGCCCGCCAACTTCCAGTAGCACGGCACTGCAGCGTGTCAATACGCCTGTTGCCTAGGAAACAAAGAGCGCACATACTGTCACGTTGGCAACCGAAAGCCTTTCTCGTTACTCTCCGGTGCCTTTCTTTACAAAGAGACGGCAAAGTCGTACGGCACTCCTGCAGATGGATCGACCCCTTAACGCGCACACACCCGCATGCCTGCGCCATTCAGTCACTCAGTGACTAGGTCAGGGCGTGACCCCATCTGCGCAATTGTGTTTGTTCAATTAGCTAACACGTAGCCTACTTCATGCTTGTAGAACTAGTGATTTGTTTTTCTTCGACTTGAACAAAACGAGCGTACGTGTGAAGGAAACTTAAGAGTGTCGGCCTCCCCTAGTCGGTTTCAAAGAGACGATCTGTCGGGGGACGCCCCTCGCAGTTGCACGAATCACCGCGTCCTGGCGGATGCATAGTGATTGCGTCCTGCGGCAAGCAACTGGGAAGTGAGTTATTACCGGCAGGTCTATAGTCCTCCGTCGGGCGTTGTGAAAGAAAGAACAACCTCGGCTATGACACGCAGTGCAGCGCTTCTGTTGCAAAGTCACAACTTGCAACAGAAGTCATGTGTTTGAGACACAAAGTGCTGCAGCAAGCTCATCCGTCTTTCCTGAGCTGCGACCTTGATCGGAGGTGGTGCTTCTTTGCTCACAGGCTTGAAATTCATTTATTTGGGGGGGAAAAAAGACATCATGGATAGCAAGCCGGTGCGAGACTGTTTAGTTTATACAAGCTTATGTGGTGTGATTTTCAAGACAGGTTTTTAATTTATATCAACAACGGTTAGGCATGCGGTTCAGCGGGTTGTCCTTTGATCGAGGGTTCGGATCTGGTTTTCACTTTGTCCTAGTTTGATGTGAGTTAATAATGAAATCTATAGGGTCTCTCCTTGTTTTGAAAAACTACATACAGTGGTACCTCGACATACGATCTTAATCCGTTCCGGGACTGAGATCGTATGTCGAGCTTTTCGTAACTCGAGCGAACGTTTCCCATTGAAATGAACTAAAAACAAATTAATTTGTTCCAACCCTCTGAAAAAACACCAAAAACAAGATATTGGATTTGATTTTTTTACAATTTCTTCTAATTCGCCATCTATTAACAAAGTAACACATAACTAGTGGTTTAATAGTAATAAAATGTGTTTAATATAACTGAAATTGGGAGGATTTCGCCGACGGGAGAGAGAGACGCACAGAGGGGGCGGGTTGGGGTTTCGGGGGGACTTTCCACGACAACGCACTCGTAACGGAACAAACAAATTTAAATTAACTTTTAACTGTTATACACGAAAGAGATGCGGCAAAAAAGACTGCGCTACAATGATAAACAGCCTCTCATGTCATGGCCACCTGGCTTGGTCGCATCTCGAAATTTTGATCGTATCTAGGGCGAATTATTCGATCGAAATTTTCATCGTACCTCGAGCATGTCGTAGGTAGAGCTGATCGTAGGTCGAGGTACCACTGTATATATATCCAGTGGGCAAAAGTGGCTGAAACCATCAGGAATAAATAGTCCTCTTTGAATGCAAAAGTCAACCAAATTATCGTATTAATAGTTGACAGACAGCTCCCATTTCGTGTACTACCTCCATATTATGTATATCTGAAGGACAGTTAAAGGTTGTCCCTGTCACCGGGCATCTTATCCAAGTCTGGCTCCATTTGAACTTGTATCACTGGAGGTGAAAGGTCGTCTGCCAAATATATATACCCTGTAAATCCTCCCCCTCAACTTGGTTTGTGCCTTGAGTGGTGTCGAAGCAGCTGCACGAGAGTCACAGCTTGCTCGGGGATATAGATCAAAGTGCTGATACGCTTTGTTATTTTGGGTTCTGTGCTGCCCGGAGGACCCCGGAATATTTGGAAGGATGGCGAGATGGTCGGCGTGATAAGCGGCGCTGTGGCCAAGGGGGATCTCAGCTCAAAGGTCCTCCCGGCGTGCAACGTGAGCCCTGCTGCCACATGGCATTCTGGGTATTCTGAGGGGAAAGAACTGCTGACATTGCCAGGCACAGACAATGTTGGCTCAATTCTTCTTTTTGACAGATTGCTCCACTTTATCTCCATTGTCAAAGTTCATTGGTGCTTTGATAAAAGCACGTCATATGACCTCACCTCGCACACCAATTAGATGTCTCGCTTTGTGTGTTCATATGACCTTTTTACAATGGCGTTGAAACGCTTTGCTTCCAAAATAAACAAACCTCAGGACGGGAGATCAGAGTAAATATACATGGTTTGTGTTGTAAATTATGTCAAATATTTCTACAGGTGACCTTAAAAGTAAATGATTGCAAGATCTAAATCTATGAAGCGTGCCATAAATGACCATCAGTTCTACTACCAATATGTCTACATCAAAACATGAGATCACCCGGTTATTCAAAACAATTCTTCATGTTCAAACTGTCAATGTCGATCCATCTCCAATGGATGTTAAAAAAGGTCTCTCACACGACAGCAAAAGTTAATGTCAAACATTATATTACCCAGTGGTGGGCCGTCAGGGCCTTCAAGGCCTTCTCTGCTGGCCTAAGAAATATCTGAATCATACATTATATTTTGTCCATCAATACTTTTAAATAATTCCAAATTGTCTGTTAGCTTCCTTTCATTGTTTTCCCCCCTGGTTGCACTGCTTCCAGATGTGTGTTTTCATATTGAAGCATTTAACCAATCACATTTCAGCCATTATTTGTTGCCAGGGTCAGAAATCTACCTCAAAGCCTTCACAATCAGTTCTGCGGGCTCTGCTGCATTAAACAAGCGTCGATAAGACTGTTGCTTTAACCAATCAGATTTCGAGTTGGCAACACCACAGTGTATTGTCGCAGGCATAGGGATACCTCATCGCTTTTACCAACTATGATTGGCTAGTGATTAGTCAGTGCTACCAAACTGTATCTGGAGCTAGCTGCACAAGCAAATATATTGTTGTGATGATTTAAAGCCATTTTCAAGACAGACTATGCCAGAAATACGATAGGACAGGCTCGACATTCAGCATTAGCTTCGATGGCGATAGAAAAGGAGGAAAGAAAGGAGGATGGATATTGTGTACAGTTAAAAAGGATTTTTGGTGAGTAAAATATGGCTATATTCCTAAATAATATTTCAATTGTACGAGGTTATTATTGATGATTTTTTATGTGTCGCAGCTGTAGCTGTAGTAGAGGTTTTATAGCCATAAAATAGTTTTTGAGGGTTGGATTGATTCCGATAGAAGGCGCTACTAGAAAATGCACGGACCGCCACTGATATTACCATTACCTTTCTGTGCTGCCACTAAATGTTATCATAGATCTTCGGACGGGCAAAAAAAAATTGCCTTCCCATTCACGTAACATGAGGCAATAATAGCATACTGACACAAAAGAGAAAGATGCCATGTCATTCACTTAATTACACGTCGCCCTGGGCATACACGTTGAAAACTACTTGATTAATTTGTTTGCCGCTTACGAAAAGCCATCAAGGATTCCCGGTCGTCTTGTTCTAAAGTTGCCTGCCTACGTGATGACACTGTTGTAATTAAGAGGGATATGTCGAGATTGCGCCATAAATCAATTCGCTCATATTTTCATGCTTGGTCTACCGCTGGAATTCGTTACTTGTTCCTGTCATAACATTGAGGCTGTCAGGGAGGAGGCAGACGACAAACATCAGACAACTGATGTATTTTAATGTTACTTTCTGAGGGTTTTGACAAAAGTGGAAAGGATAAATGACTTGACATCTGGAACACTAAAAACAGCTAATTTGCTAGATGGCTTGGAAATCCAAAGCTTTTGTATTTAGCCTCTGTTTAAGAGCCTGGATTCAGGCTGTTGTATTATTTTTTTGCTCCTTGAGTAATCGCCGTTCAACACCAAATTGCTTCTTTGGGCTTTTCGTCTCCGCAGTAGCCACACAGGCTGTCTTTTAGCAGAGAAAAGAAGGTCAGCGCTTTGTGATGTCACACTTCCAACTCATACGACAAATCCTGGGATCCAATCTATGAAAGGATCAAGTGTCCTTTGTTTTGGTTAAAACAAGATGACATTTGTTGTTGCATTCTGGGCGGTGATGTCACGGTCATGGTCCTTCATCTCTTTCACTTCAGTCAGTCTCAGAGCCGCACCCACGCTATTTCCTACACAGAGAGAAAGAAATAGCGAAGAAATAAAATGATACAAGTGTGTGTTTTCACTCCGCATCACAAAAATAGATCAGTTCTTTCATTGTTATCCGAATTCAGTCAAAAGGTGGGCGGGGCTGCAGCAATACTTTCTATTTACAATTTGCGACATCAAAAATAGGACAATGGCAAAAAAACACGGTCCTCTAAGCGCACAAGAAAAACGCACTGCAAATTAATTTGATATTTATACTATATATTTTTATTTCGGTATCATTTTGCTGTGTAATTCATGGAGATGTCCAGCCAATCGTAGGAGACGATGCAATTACGCTACGCAGCCAATCACGGAATTGACAACATACTTGCGCATCTACAGATGCTGAGTTACGTGATGTTAATGCTAACGCTACTTGAATGAATGTGACATGTCGACTCCCCAAACTAAAGTTTTTAAAAAAGAACAGGGCTTCTTTTAAGTTGGAATGGCTGTCGGAGTAGGTGCAAATAGCAGAACGAGTGGTGAAACAGGTTGATGTCTTTTTTCTTTCAAGTGAGAATGGTCAAAACATGCAGCGAAGCCAAAATTGTATACAAGTTAATCTGACTACCTAACGCGACAAATTCAGCAGAAAAGTCATTTGAATAAGAAGATCACAAGTGAAAAATAAGGTAAAAATTCAAGTCCGATTCTTGTGACGATTATTAAGATGTTTTATTTATGAATATTGTCATTTTCTGAACCACTTCATCCTCATTAGCGGGGGGTGCTGGAGCCTATCCCAGCGGACTCTGGGCCGATCGCAGTGCACAAGGAGACAGACAACCATGCACACTCACACCCATACCTAGGGGCAATTTAGAGTGTCCAATCAGCCTAACATGCATGTTTTTGGAATGTGGGAGGAAACCCACGCAGGGGAGAACATGCAAACTCCATACAGGTGGACGTGACCTGGATTGGAACCCAGATCCCCAGAGCTGTGAGGCCAACAAGCTAACCACTCACGTCACCGGGCCGCCTATTATTTATGGATATTAATCATTAAATCTCATTATGACCAGAACAGGGGTGGCAAACACGTGGCTCTTGAGCCGCATGCGGCCCCCGGCCAAAATGAATGTGGCTTTCACATTCATACAAAATATGATATGAAGCAAATGCTTCTTATCATATTTTGTATATACTGTGGCTCTTTACCTCGTATCATGTTTCTCTTATTTTTTAATTATCTCTTAAAACACCCTCAAATTCATCAGGGCCAATCAAAAACAAATAATAAATTATGTTTAAAAAATCAGCCATATTGGATTTTTTTATGCTGCTTCCGATGCAAGTTCTGCAGTTTTTTGTAATTGGTTTAGTTTTTTTTGTAGGTTTCAATCCTTTTTCTCCTTTTGTAAAACTAAATGTATTACATAATTTGTGTGGAATTACTTATAACAGTTGTACTCGCCTGGCTTTTCTGAGCGAGTAGTAAACCAAACTTTGTTGTCAGTAGGCAGATCGGCCAAAAAAAGCCTCAGAAAAAGAAGACAACAGACATGGAGAAACGTCCAAAAGGCGGTGGAACTGAGTAAGTTTTATATTATGTCTAATAGTGTGCGTGGGATCATTTCATGTGTTTTAATGTTGCATTATTTTGTGATTTTTCGTATTGAAAGAGCTTTTAGTTTTGTATATATTTTTTCTGATCGTGGGTTTTTACTTGCGTATGTTTCCCATGTATGTGTATGTGAGCTAGTTTTTATTTAAAAAATACATATATATTGGATCATCATTTTTAACCCTTAGGTAAATATGCATTATTTAGCATCACACTGGAGTTTTTGGTTGAAATGTTGCCATGTTGTCATATTTCAGTTTGTGTTGATAGTTATACTTTATAGCAAAATAGTAAATCAAGATGTATTTTTGATATTTTTCCGTGTCATGGTTTTGAATCTGATGCATAGCAATTGGGTGTTTTACATTTTGTCAGCAATAAGTATCTTTTACTGTCTTTGTATTTCTCATATTTCATTTCGCACCAGACTGTTATTTGTCATGAAAATATCATTATATTTCAGTGATGGAAAAACCTGAACAAAAGCACCAACCTAGAAATTACAACTGCAAGGTCTAGACTAAATTGGATTCAAGAAGCTATTTTTTAATAACGGTCTAATGCCATTGTAGATAATCTTACTGGTGATATGGTGAACTCTCCCACACTTGATTGATAACCTCCAAGTCTAAATGAGTCACAGCAGCTTTCCTCAGTAGACGAGCTAGCGTTCATTATGTCGGTCTCGCAATATGTCGACAGTCCTTTATCCAAACGCTAAACAAAACATGTACTTTGCTACCTAATTACCACAGTGTGGCCCAGATGTGATTTAGCGGAGACTGTGTGGCATAGATGCTAAAGATTGAGGAGGTACGTGCACCTGTTACCGGGATTAAAAATTCAAATACATTGTGATCAAAGTAGGATTACTGTGGTAAACCTGATGAATATGAATGTTGAATACCTCCAACTCATAATGCAATTTCTGTAGAGGGGGGGAATGGTTTGATTAGATATTTCCATTGACCTTATTTTCATGGTTCTTGTCTTTTATCTAGACCTGGAACCATGCTTCGATTGAAGTGTAACATTAATCATGCAATCAATGGTATCGTACTCTTGTATGTAATATAAATGCACAAAAAAATATGAATATTCAAGTAAACATCAGTCACTTTCCTGTCTGCAAGGGGCTTTCATGGTTTGAAAGACCCTCCAGTAGGGAGAGTGCTGATGAATAATGGTGGCCTCCAATCTTGACCTTTGCGTGACAGTAGCAGCTGCGTGTGACGGCCACTAAAATATGTCTTGAGTTTATATGTGAGTAAGCGGGCCGACGCATTGTGTGACACTGCTGAGTCCACCATAGCTGCAATTTGTGAAGGTGTAAATATGCAAAGGCCTGACAAGAGGAAAATAGTTGTCCCTTTTCATTGCCATGGCAACATCATTCTGGCATCCGAATAGATGGGCGGACCCGCCTGGACACCACGTGATAGCCCAAGACGAGCTGCTGTTATTTTGTCCTTTTTTTCACATGACGTAATGTAAAAACCATACAAGCACGCCTTGTTTCCTGTTTATCACGCTGTGTAATGGTCGCTAGCTTAGCCGCATAAACAGCTGACATGATTCAGGGGACAACATGACCTCTTTATTTATTACGACTTATTTTGTTTTGGCTCACAAACGTGTGTGTGTGTGAATGTAAGTATGAGTCAGCAAAGAGGGATACCAGATGAAAACTGTCGTGATAACTCAATGTGATGGTTTATTGAGGTAAAGCCAAATTCTTTTTAACTCAACTCAATGAATCTTACAAAGGCCATTCGTACTCATTAGCAGACAGAACCATTAGAACCCAGATAATCCTGTTTCCTCTTCTTCTTCTGTTCTTTTTGGGTAATTTCCCACTATTTGGAAATTCCCATCAAATTTCTGTCCATTTTACTTCCCCCTCAATAGCCTTGGCTTTGGAGAAAACATTCCTAGTTAATGAGTCGCACCATTTCCTAACGTTACACCATTTACTGCATAGTAATCAAAGGGATGTTCCAATTCCAATGTTAGAGGTAGACAAAGCATTGTGAATCCATTAAAGTTGCACCTGAGAAAATGTCTTACACAATGGAAAATACGGTACATTGAGTTCTTTGAATGATGCTAGTTCATCCATCATTGCAAAAAAGTCTATAACGCAAGTGATATGATTATTATTTTGAATACGATTCTTATATTCCCTCGTAAACAAAAAGACGAAACACGATTTTAACGCTCGTGTTGGGGAACGCGCAAAGTCTTAGCATCGTCGTCTCGACCGAAGCTCGGCAAACCAGAAAGCTTGAATAACCTGGGCATAAAATAGGTAGACGAGAAGGATTTGCAGTGGGGGTGTTAGAGATGGAGGCAGTACCGGAGGCATGTTCTACCAATACATCATTATTCAGAGAGCAGCTTTGATGTTTGGGTTGGGTGGATCTCAGTGAGCAGGCAAGAGGCACTTCTAATTAAAAGAGTAACAATGCCAGCTTGATATCCTAAAGAAACCGAGGCTTTGAAGAGTCACCGAATGCCTCGCAGCTGGCTGCCCGCTGATAAGCTCCGATCCCGGGAAGATGGACTCTGAAGCGTGTTGTCGTGAAACTGCTGGTTTTACTGCCCTAACCTTTCTCCCGAAGCCTGTGAGGATGCGACAAACTAACTGCGTCCTACTTTTGGGGCTCTTTAGTGGCACGGAAGGACAGAGCGAGAAGGACCGCCGTTGCTCGGCGGCCAGGCGGACACGAGAAAGCCCAGGGGGCGATCTGGTGATGACAGCTTGAGAGACAGAATTTTTATGTAAGGGTATAGTAGCTAACTGCTGCGTAGGGGTGGCTTCAGTGTCTCATAAAGGCGAAGAATCTTGAACTCCTAAATTCTTATGTTGTACCCAAGACAACCCAAGACCACAGCGATGCTGCCGCATTCCGACTTGTCTGCCAGGATGTTTATGCCTTTGCTCATATTGACTGAGGATTATTGCAGTGAGAGGCACAAGTGGGCTGTTGGAGAGAGAGAGACAGAGAAAAGAGCGATGCTGTGAGACAGTGGCATCTCAAAGAGACTGTCTGCATGGAGAGAATGGTCTAATTTTAACTTGGAGACATAGGGCCTCGTGAAATGGCTCCCCGCTTGACTACAGCTCAATTATTCATCAACACAAGAAGACTCTCAACTAAAAAGCCTGACACGATATTCCAACCCCCTCCCAATTCGCCCGTCCTTTTCTGCTATGCGGTTTCGTTCAGACACACATCACCGACACGCACGCGCAGCCACCCTACTTTACCCTTACCATGAACTGTACACTGCCCCGCAGAAATACAGGCTTGCCTCTGTAAAGATGACAAAACAGATAATGAGGCTTCTCTATGTTGAGGAATTTTATTTCAGTTAACCAGAGTTCTCATTCAAATTGAACATTTGGCTTGCGTTGACTCTGGGCCCACAAAAAAATGCACCATTGTTTGTCATCATTTTTATGAAGTTGCTTTGTTTTAACCAAAACCTTATTGGCAATACCCCATTATCAATGGAAAGTTACCCAGAATGGGCCCAAAATCATCAGGGAGTCTCCAAAAATCACCTTGTAACAGCTTAGAATCTGCAATTTATAGTAGACGTTTTTTCTTACATTTTTAATTTAGTTCCTTTAAATTTGTCTCTTATTTTTTTATTATAAAAAGGCTCTTCTTGTATGCAAGATTTAACAAATAAAAACTCAAGGGTAAATTAAGAAAAAGTAATAGAAGTACAATTGCCGAGCTAGCGCTAACACAAGAACAACAAAAAGTCAGTCTATTTACTGGCAATGGAAAAGCATCATGTCAAATAGCTCTTGTGCAGTGAAAGACAGAGACAAATGGATCCACTATAACATCTTGATTACTTTCAAGGGCTTCGTCGCATCCACCGTATATATTAATTTGCTCTTTCCATTCAGCGTCACTCCATTGGCCTTTCAAAGTCACGACAACGAATCCCCGCCACTGGCATTCAGCCAGTCGCCACCGATAAACGAGGGCAAGCGCCAAAGAAAATGGACGGATGAAGGAACTAATTCTGCCCATGTCTTTTTGACTGGTCTCTGCAAAACCCCATGTAACTGTTGCTGCTTATCCCAGGTCAATTTGACTGGCCATTAAGCCCCCAAGATGTATGACCGATGCGCTCACGCAGCAACTTGAGTGGTCCGTAATGCGTTTACGGCCTCGACGGCGTAGCCCGCGGTAAGCCTGGCAACGTCAGGTTATCTTGCTCCCGTTGTGATAATGGCACCACTTTAAGAGCGATACAAGCGAGCTGACAAATTGGTGCTGAGGGCGCCGAATTTTCTTGTTGACTAGCAACCAAGTGCACACAGCAACACCGTTAACAGTGTCTCCCCGCGTGTGAGCTGCTGTGACAATACGACAATGTCGGTCTATTTATGGTTCATTTTGATCGCTAATATAAAACGGAGCGCTCCGCAGGCTTTGCGTCAAGTTGTCGACGTTGCATGTTTGGTTCCTGACTAATTCTACGGCGGATCGACAGGATCGGAGGGAAAAACACCGTGAATCTCTTTGTTACTTGACAACGGTACTTCTCTAAACGTGCGTCATGACGAAAAAAACGGAACTTATCATTGATTTCCTTTGCGCCGCGTATAATCCTGCCCAATCGTGTCGCGTGTTGGCTCTGATGTGGACAGCCTGGCTGGATTTACTATTGGCCGTGTATATCAGTGACAGGCAGCAGGTGCTGTAGATCATGTAGAGTGCAAGATAAGGACTTGCCAATGACACTCAGGTATGGTGGCGCTTGTAGATAAGGGTATACTGCAGCATCTGAGTCAAGAAAGAAAGGAAAAACCTGGGAACTGTTGCTCACAAGCACTTCTTGTGGACGTGGGCGTGAATCTCAAACAGCCTTGTCCTCCTGGGAGAGACATCAGGTTTAGACAGGACTTCAGAATGGCTGCTGAACACTTATGTCTGACGTTTTGACAAAATCCGCCCCCAAACATCAATTGTTGAAGTTGGCAGCTTAGCAACCAGGTAACTGGGGCCTGTCAAATTTCCGTTTCCTCCAATCAATAGGCACTCCAGGGGCTGATGCACAATACTCTACATTATAGCATTGTTTTTCTGAAACAAAAACACCAAAGGTTTTGATGTTTTTATTATGATTGTTTGCTCATGGTCGGTTAATTCATTCAAAATAGCATCATTTATAGGCACAAGTAAAAATTTGCTGGCTATAGGGCACAGCCGATAAATCACTCCAATCCTGTGAAGTTTTGGGGAGAATACAGACGTTATACAGAAATGAGACTGATCAAAAATCTCTATCAAACTAATTAAAATCATCATCATGACCAGCTGTATCCATGCCCCCTATCATTGGTGCGTTCACAGCCAATCCAAAACCAGATCGCTACAATTACAAAGGCTAAGTCTAACCTAACAGCTTTGTCTTAGGTTAGGTTAAGTTAGAACTTTATTTCATCCCGTATTCGGGAAATTTCTTGGTTGCAGTAGCAAGACAGACACAAGACACACAAGACATTGTAGACCTAGGTAAAAAACTGAATACCAAAATGCAATAAAAAAGACAGAAAAGCACACTATGGATGTCTTATGTTCTTGTAAAAATCTCTCAAACCACTCATGTTAGCCTTAACTTGTTCTTCTGTATTTCTAGTATAGATCGGACAGAGCTTTTTTTGACGATAAAATCCCGTACTGCCCAACAAAGAGGGGCGTGTATTTTTTTTCCGGCAGTCTATTTTTACCGTCTGGATAAATTTGCCTCGTGGCAAGCAAAGTACTGCGTGATCTTCTGACTGCAAAATGGCACATGCAAATGACGCGTTCTTTGCCTCAGAGATATCAATGTTTTAGTCGTTGTGAAGCTGCTTTGATGTTTCGCTTCAGTTTTCAGCGCTAGAGGAGTTCACACAGAGTTTCTCGAGTTTGTTTTTCGTGTGTCGAATCATATGTGATGGTTTGGCAAAAACAAAAAATAAAAATACATCTCTCTGAGCCATGCATCATCGCTTTAGAAGCTGAATTCAGCAGTGCCAGGCAAGCTAAGTATTTAGCTGCAGGCAGTGAAGCCTAGAAACTGTTATTTTTTTCTTCTTTTTTTTTCAAAAAAGAAAATTCAAAAGACATTGCATTAATTATTCACCCTTTCTTGCTCTAGACTGATATTCTGATTATGGCTGGAGGTACTTATACACTATCAGTGAGGTTGCAGAGTAGTCACTCTAACTTGTTGTGGACTATCAAAAATAATGATCTCTGACAGAACGCACTGCATAAGGAAAGTACTTTTGTCATTATATCTTGTATAACAGCCATGATGTGACCAATTACTGGGTACATCAAACAATGAACCGATGCTTTTAAAAGGTGGACTGCTATAGTGTCACATTATTTAGTCACAGACACCAATCTTCCCAGCACAAGTCTGAAATTGGTCTACCAAACCGAAGGCATATTGTACTTACTACAGAACAGAGAGAATTGGAGGTGGTTAAAATAGACACTCGCTAGAAAATGGTTTGTGTAAAGCTGAGTACTCTAGGTGTGTCAGTTTCAACAAGGCACTGTAGTTTTATAGCATACACGCTACTATTTGTGACAGGAATCACATTGCAATTACACCATTTGCACTGTTTTTATTTTCCCGTTATACAATACAACCTCACGTGTGCCTGGCATCAATGAGATATGATGCAACAGCTCTGACACAGTATCTGATGCCAGTAGGGTAGGACCAAATCAAACACTACGTTATCTTTTATCCGCAGATGTGATATTTCTTCAGTACCAGAGAAAAAAAGCATCACACTCTTTTCCGCGGTGAAATATTGCAGCAGCACTTCACGCAAGTCTTTGCTATAGCCTACGACTCAAAACCAAATGTCGTGAGTCTTGGCAGGCTTGTAAAAAAGAGGAGTTCACTGTGAAAAGTGGCATGTTGACGCTTTCATGCCGCTGTCACGCTGTTCACAAGGTGCCCCGGAGGGGTGTCACAATGCATTCTTCTCACTCAGCTCACTTAGTAGAGCATGTCCCTGTCCGCAGTCAGACGACTTTCCCTTTCTGCCATCTGTCTCGGCTATTATCGTCGAATGCCATAGTTATTCTTGTCGGCCAGGTTTGAGCTACTATTAGCCCAATGCAGATGTTACCATTTTACGCCAGTTGCGATTGCCTTGATATGTTTGCCAGAAAAAAAATGGGATAATGGTATTGTATAATGCTTCTCTAACTGTAAATTTTAAGACAGTGTATGTTTTAGCTTATAGCAGACTTTATTTTTTGAGTTTTGCTGCTTGTCTTGAGCGGTGTGACAGTTGTGGCTTCCTCATTATTTTGTCTCCATCCCCGTAGTTTCACGGTAAAATTGGTTGAGAATGCCCCACATGGTTAGCAATCTTAGCGAAATGACCCCTTCATCCTTTGGTCCAAATAATATGTATACATCATTGGATAAAAATGAGAAGAGTGGATATCCAACAAACGTTATGATTTGATAACGTGAGGCGAGGGAATGGGTCAAAGAGTACAATGGGTTTTTCATGCAAGTTTCCTAATAAATCACATGGATTTTGCAAATATATCACTCATTGAAAATTGTTTCCCAGTCCAGAAGCTATTTTTGCCTCCATCATGTGATTGCTCAGTCTTCAAATAAGACCCTTATTTGGAGGTTTGTCAGAGCAGCTGCAGCACAGCAGTAGTTTAGTTGCGTATTGGAGATGAAAGGAAACATACACAGAATACAGAGAACCTTGCTGTAAGCTAAATTTAACTGCTTCGCTGCCATTGACAGTGTTAGACGTCCAATCCATTTTACAGGAAGGGCCGATGGCGTCCTCCAAGTCAAAATGGATTGGATGTCTAGTGTTGTCAATGGCAGATGATGAGATAACTTATTAACTCACAGTGATGTGCTACAACCATAGGAATGTTGTTGATCTGAATACTCAATTTCAGTGGTATAATTGGTCATTTGTCCTTACTTTAATACCCGTTCATTTTTAGACCGTGGTTTGTCTTTTACTGTTAATGGATGGCAATGACTATATTTAAAAATTGAGCAACTATCTTTTGTTTTTTCAGTCGCACAAGGTAAAAGATTGAGGATAAAACGTGATGGATGGATGGATGAATAAAAGTAAACCAAGCAGACTTCATTGCGCGTGGTACATTCCTTTTTTTTGGTCTTTGCACAATGAAGAGAAACCCCCCCCCAACATAAATCGCACTAGATTGTAGGTCACATTTCAGGAGCGAACTTTATTTTATCGGAGAGCAAAAATAAACATGATACATTTCTGTTATAACAATAAAATGAGGAACAACATACTAAATAGCAATCTGTTAACGTGACATTAACAGTTATCCAGATAACTACAGGTCTAAACAACACAATAACTTGTTTATCACATTCTCAATCTCACTTCCTATCACTACCGAACCAATATAATATTTTTCTCTGTATCCCTTTTGAACAACTCAGACAATTTGAAAAGAATTTCTGCCTCTCAGCAGAAATAAAAAAAGAACCAATGCACTTAGAAATGAGTCAGAGGCATAGCCAAACTATTAAAAAGTGTGATTTCTAGTTTGAAAAACCCAGCAATGTTATGGTTTCTCTGCACAGAGTTGTTATTTATTTTTGTGGGAAAACTTTGTCACCAAACTAATTGTGAAGGCAGGCGCTATTAATTTCACCCCTCTTGATTGGTTTGTGTCAAATCCCGTTCCCACTTTGACACACACTACAACCTCAAAGTCACACAATTAGAAGTGCGCTGACGTCAGTGCGAGCGTTTGAAGTGACATAAATCAGCAACAATTGCTCGCGGCGCAATTGTGGTGAGAAAAGTGCATGTCGGGTGTTGAACTTGGCAAGCCCGTCCAGGTATTGCAGAATCGCCTTACATAAAGATGGCTTCCAACTCATATAGTCATTCCGAAGCGGCAACATTTACATAACAAAGACTTGGGGGAAATTAGCAAGTGCAGACCTTTTACAGCCATTGTACACTCGTGGGCAATATCATTAAAAAAGTTTCCTTTAAAACAGTTGTGAAAATGTGCAGAGTTCTGCACTCTACTGGGCTTTTCCTGTGTTTGTTGGGAAAACAGGGGGCGGTCCACAGGAATCTTGGGTGGTCTCAAAAGTAAACATGAATGAGACAATATAGATAAGTGTGCATGAGGGGCTGTTTTTTTCCATTTGACGTGTCACCTTGGTGATGGCAGTTGACAGCTGTTCGTTGCGTAAGCCAGACTTAATTGGCGAGGAAATTAGCCTGACCTTGGCTATGGCGGCGCGGGCCAACAAGCGTCACCGCCTGCCACTTGAAATGACATTGTTGTAATTTCCAACTGCAGCGAGCAAACACTCACAGCATTAATTATACGGCGGAACGTGGCTCCACGTACCGGACGCTGGCGCTGAATACTTATATAAGCTGTCATTCCAGTCGCCATAGTAACTGGCGGCATTCAACGCACGCCTCCTCCGATCCGCCACCCCTAAAGTGGGCAGTTTCCATGGAAACCCGGGGAATTGCCTTTGATGATGGCTCTCATGAATTCGCGCCCGCTGATAAAGCTGGCTCCTGCAAGTCCAAAGCGAAGGAGGATGGGCGGGTGGGTGTATTTTCCGTCTCGGGGAAATTGAAGGAGAACGCTAAAGCAAATGACATTTGTGTCACGTACGCTGAGCGGAGTGCTTTACCTGGCGGAGGAGCAGGCAGCGCGCCAGATGAGACCCAAGAGATACAGCTTTGGGCCGTATCAGGGCAGACGTGATTCATATGCCTCATGTTGCTTCGAGTGTCATCAAATGTTTGTGCCTTGGCTGGGAAGAGCACTGCATCAAGCAAAGCTCATGCATACCATCTGCTAGTTGTTTTGTTTTCGTCTATAGAATGATTTCAAATTAACTCTGTAGAGCCCCTTTCAGACACACTCGGAAATGTCGTAAAGTTGCAGCTTTTAGTCGGTTTGGGCTCGTGTGAACATGGTGACTGAGGTTAGTACCCGGAAAAGTGGCAGGCATAATTATGGGTCGCGTTATTTCAAATTGCAAATGTGTTGGATTGGATTGGATTGGATAACTTTATTCATCCCGTATTCGGGAAATTTCATTGTGACAGTAGCAAGAAAAGGCATAGTTATAAGTTCGACAGTACAGTCGCAAAGGCCGCAGAACAACAAAGCAAAAGTACAAAGCAAATCAAGGTCAATGGGATCATTAAGAATCACCAAATCAAATCATTAAGACAGAAAAGCAGCAAAAACACAAAACGAGCAAGAGTGGACGGAGCTACCGCCACCGGCAGCCATTTGAACGGTGTTGTGTTGTAACCTTTATTTTAATTTGTTTGCATTTCCAGTCGTCCAGGAAACATATCAAGTGACTTCACCAAGAACTCTGGTGGGAAGAAAGGAACAGTGTCTGGTATTTGCCCTTCACCTTCCTCCAAAGTCTTTGGTTTGCCACTATAGACCCACTCCTTTAATCGAGCTCAATGAAAAAGGTCACGGTGTTAAGTCGGGATCCTGACGAGCCACTCGTTTGGCCAATCCATTTATCTCCCAGGGAAGTGGCCCTTTCAAGTCTGTCACAAACAACAATAGCATGCATTAAAATCCAATCTATAACTTTTATCTGCCCATTGGTGCGGAAAAATAGACTAATACCCCTGTTCAAAGACGTCCCCCACCACACCATTAAATTCTCCTACATTTTAAGCACAAAGATTTTTAAAAAGCGTGGAAAAATACTGCTAGTGACTTTTCAATCACCTTTTATTCCCTGACATGCCATACAGCTTTTTCACTTTAGCCTTACCCTCATATCAGAGCACATCTGTCATTGTACAAGGAGCTAACAGTTCGTGGTTAGTGACAGTTATTCACCGCTATTGTGTAACATCCTGAAATAACTTGAATGCGTCTTGACATTTGTAACTGAAACTGACCTAAAAGCGTGCGGCCCACCTGACAACTGTAATAAGCTCACGTGCTAGGCTTTAGTTAGTGCAGTCTGGGTGTCAGCCAAGTGCTTTGGGAGCTTTTTAACCCAAAAGTACGTCTGGCGCCCGTAGCGCCATGCCCTAAGCATGATGTCGCTTTGAAGGAAGGACTGGAGAAGATGGCTTTGCCCTTGAAAAATAGAAACTAACATCAAACATACAGGGAAGTCCACCACCTGTATGGGTTTGGCATGCCCCATGCTCCGTAATTAAAGTCTTCCTGCACACATGGCGCTTCAACATGTTCACGAACATCGGATTCCGCCAGTGTTTCAACCTGATCTTCCCTTTAGGTGACTGGGGAGTTAAAAGGCATTGGATAAGACATCAGAAAACCTTGCGAACTTTGTAATTTCCATTTTAAAGAAGCTGTGTCCCCACATGCCTGACTTTGAGCTTGGGATATTTTGGGTTTTGCCCACTTATTTCACTCTACAGTCTTACATTCTCATGATTATCCTCGTTATATACCACTTAACCGCATCCGAAGGTGGGAATGTTTTGAATAAATAGAGAAGGTGATTAAAACAAGACAAGCTGTGTTATCATACACTTGAATTCAGTCCTTTATTAATTCCATCTTGAAGTCAGCAAAGTCAGTTTGTGCCGCTCACGGTGGTCATATGACATTTTAACAGAGCGTCCGAGACGCTTTTTAATGAATTAAAAAGCTTTCCCAGGGTGTTCTCCGTCACGCCTTTGTGTCGGGATTACTGTGAAATGTCATTAGCTTGTCATTGGATTTGAATTTAACAGAAAGTCTGAGGGTTGAGGGTGGCCTCAGATTTAACCCATTTGAATGATATCGTAGCACAAAAAAGGCAAATTCTTTTTATTTTCATTCTTCATCGAATAATCCATTCCAATTCACCTCAGCTAGGTTTTCCATAAGACATTTTTACTAGGCGTATGGGACAAAATATTGATATTCTGACGCACAGCAGCTCTTGTAATGCACTATCGATACAATAGCATGTTAGGAAATATCCAGACACCCAAACAGACTGCTATGACTAATTCAGTATTCAATACACCGTGCCTTTTGAAAAACATCTCTATTTTAAACAGATACGTTGTTATTTTGTGGGTTCTGTTTTCCTACAATGTGCTTAAGTTTTATAGTTCTCCCATCATCACATCCATTATCACACTGTTGTGGTATCTAACCTCTGCTTTTTTGCCAAAATGATATCATACCGGGGATGGAATGCACTAACTTGAGAAAGCCGTGTGCTCGCACAGATGGTCGTAATGAATCACATCCTCCTTTCTGCTGCATAATCCTCATCAATTAGCTCCATCGTCAGAGAGTTTTTCCTCATTGCCGATGTTGATGTCTTCAAACGTGGCGGCGGAGAACATTGGCCCACATCCCTCTGAACGAGGACTCGCCCGTCAGGGAGGAAACATCTTTTATTATTAGAGGTTTGCGCTTCTCTCAGGCCGGATGATTTATTTATAAATCTGCAGGAATTGTCGGCTAAGCCCTCCAGATGTGATGTGTGCTGTCGTGAATTAAACCCCAGTTGCATCACACCGGTTATCACCAAAGGCACACCCAAAAGGATTGAAAAGAGCGCCATTGTGGGAAAGATGCCAAAGCGATGCCTACTTGACTCCGTCCTGCTTTTTTAGCCTTTGAATGGTGCTTTGTTATGACTGCGATTACTTCACGGTATCAGTGACAGGAACTGGATCTAGCCGCATGAGATGTTCTAAAGGCAGATGTGTTTCTGTCACCAACGTTTACAAAGAAGGTGACGGGTTCACACAAAAAGAGGATGTCACAGCTCAGTGAAAAAACACTATGTCACTTCCTGTGTTAACTGAAACCTCAAAATATGCTGCACTGATACTTGTGACATTTGCCTAGAACGGAGTGGACCTAAAATTCAGATCTTATTTTTTTGGATTTACTTTTCTTAGCCTATTTCTTAAGTCATCCTGAACCATAAAGTTTAACTATGTGCCCTTGTTATGATGACATTTGATGAGGAGAAAAGAGGAACATTTGCATTATGATTTTCTTTGGTTATGGACTGTCGCATTTCACTTGGCGATTTTGAACTTCTGCATAGCCAGAGTGCAAAATCCCTTCGTCACAGTTCAGAAGGCCATTCTTGCCAAGACTTGCATGTGTGAAGTAACGACTTGAGTAAAACATTCACCCTGCGTCATAAATGGTCGCTTTGCAACCTTGAACCCTCGGATTGAGGCAATCGCGACGTCTCTTGCTGTTGAAAGTGAACGGCGGCACTCCTCCTTGTATATTCAAATCGTGGCCCTCCGCTCTGCGCGAGGGAGCGGGAATGAATTTGAATAATGTATTGCAGCGGGGGCGATGGCGCAAGGCCTCTGAGGTCGTAAATTGTGCAGCTACATCAGCTCAGCTCGCCGGAACAGGAGGCAGTACAGGGTTGTTTATAAAATGCCCTTGGAAAAATGAGTCTAATCCCCAGCCAAAGCGTAAGCCACGGGGAGAGCATTAGATAACCCGCAAGCTGCAGAGTAATGAGAGTAATGAGCGAGATGGAGAAGTGGAGCCAGCTCGGAGAGAATGCATCCATTTATTGGCTGTGTGCTCTGATTGCCCGGACCATTTGAGACAAACCGGAGCCTGACACAGTGCCGTAGTCCATTTGGTTTGATCAGCAGCAATAAGTGCTGCCCGCAGCCAGTAAAAGCTGCGAGTTGCCCGCAGCGATACACGACGCACATGAAATAAAAGACCTTCCTGTTATGTAAGTTTTTCTCCTATCAACTGATTGCCCACTGTGCCTGAACGCATTGACTGGCAACGTCAAAACCAATTATAGGCTAGGATCAGTGCTTCAATACAGATCACAAGCTAGAAACTTGCCATTGTGTTGTTTCCAAGCACTCGGTTCGTCCGTTGCCTCGCAAAAGCAAGCGTACCAGGCTCAAAGGCACCTCGACAGGTTTTGGGAAGCTTATCCTGTGGGGGGTCACAGCAGGGGCAAGAGCTTATCCCCCTGACATAAGGTGAAAGGTGGCCGGCATGCCAGTCAGTCGCAGGGCGATTGTGTAAAGCGCATTCAGTGGGAATGGGTACCACGTGTGTCTTAATCACTACTCTACTCATCAAGCCAAATCAATACCTTCAAAATTCAGATGAAGTCCCAGTTCAAGGTTTAAGGTCCCAGTCACTTTAGCATATTTAGTTCAACAGCGTTTACATGAATGTGTACCAATTAGTGACTACGGTCTATTAGACTCGAGAGTTTGTGGACAATATGTTTGCTTAGTTTATTATTATTTTTTTAGCACACGAGCAATGTTTATTTTTAGCCTATTGTTTATCTTCGAATAAAACTTTCCAATTGTCATGCGAATTTAAGATTTAAAATAGACCAGTCGGTGACTCAGATTCTGATTACTGATTTACTGTTGACATCATAAAATGAGATGTATTAACATGAAAGATCTTAGGCACTTACATTTCGGAGTAGAATGAATTTGATATGCTAAACTGTGTGAATAGCATAGTCCTAATCAGCCATACTGTTTAGCTGTGGTTGCGGTAATACAGGTTTGAATCCCGCTTGATTTTAATTGTCGTGTACGTATTTGAATTTGTAACCACGATAATTAAACGTTGGACTTGGAACTAGTTAACCGATGTCAGTTTACTTAAAATGTTTTTGTGTTCCTTCAAAACTAGAAAATTCAAGTGAAATCGGTTAACTTGAATTGATAAGCGAAATTAATCCATCTGTTGTTTGTATTTGACTGCAGCGCTTCCTTTTCAAATCGCAGCAAGTACTTTGCATTTCCCATAAACATGTTTATTGTGTTACTTCAACTCTTAAATTACCCTTGGGTGCAAGAATGAATGATCTTTTGTCTCCAATATGTTTTCCTGGGATTGACTCGCTACCAACCCAGGCTCTCCTACGCCTCTTACATACGCAGTCATCTGGGATGGGCGCCAGTTCTCCTTTGACCCGAATGTGGAAAAGTCGTTATCTTACATCACCATAAGCGTATTTCAGTAGAATTCACGTAAATCAAGAGACGAGGAAAAAAACAAAAGCCACGGGAGAGTACAAAAGCTTCCGTTCATGTCTCATTAGCAGAAAAGCAGACTTGTTTGGCCAAAAAAAAAAATGAAAATGGGAGCGATACATGCGCGTATCTTTGATGTTCTTCTTCGCATCCCCCAATCGTATTCTTGTGGAAGCCCAGCCCATAAAGCCTGGGTGACGGAGCAGGTAATATGGGGCCCTGAAAGCAATGAGTCAGCACTTCAGCCCCCATTTAATTTCACTGGAATGCTGCACTAACACACACACACCCACACACATACACACACCCACACATACACACACACACCTCCCCTTACAGCACACACTTCCTCCCTACCCCTTCTGTCTCCTCATACCTCCACTCCTCTTTGCAGCAGACTTAACCCCTTCCTGCATCTTGTAGACTAAATCCAAAGCATAACTGAGCTTTAAACCTTCCACAAAGCACTCATTGAAATTATTGGCTGCTGTTGACAGTGTTAGACATCCAAAACAAAAGGCGTCCAATCTATCTTGACTGGGAGAGGAGACTGATTGCTTGTTCTTTCAAAATTGATTGGACGTTTCGTGCTATAAAGGCATTAAAATATGAGCATTCACAGCAAGTTCTTTCAGTTTAAATCAATAGGTTTTGTATTGTTGTCATTGCAATGCAATGAGTTAAAAACTCTGGAAAAAAAATCAACTTCAGTTTTACTTTTGGGCCGTAATCATTTTTTTTAATTCATTTGAATTTAATTTTTGTTTTAAAGTGAAGGTTTTTTAAATGACGAAAAAAAGGCACGTGCCTTGTCATTCTTTTACTGTATACTGTGATGACCACTGTGAAAGGGTTAATTCGACATCTATCATTGTCAATGGTGACAATGAGGCCATTACGATGAAAAAAAAAAACCCACTACTGAAGAGATTTATTGCGCGCTGTAACTAGAGTATTTCTATTTTTATTCATTTGACATGGCATCATTTATATTCATTCATAAAGATACAAAATATTCATGCTAATTTATAAAAAAATATATATATTCATATGACTATAATGGAGAGCTAGCCTCCACATTTGCCCAAAATAGAGCACAACAAAGGAGGTGTCTCTTTTAATTTATTTATTTGAAGCTTGCTTTTCAATCCCTCCTCTGCATTGCAGAAGATTAGTCAAATTTGAATGCCTCCACCTATTGTTGTTGATGTTGTCGAGCAGCATGGAGAAAGGAAGAGGCGGGGGCCGGATAGGGAATGTAGGCCACGCACGCATTCCTTTGCGAGAAGCTGTCTGAGCGCGAGAAAACACGGCCATGCAATCAGAGCGGGATTTCCGCCATTCCAGCGCCAAGGCCGCCAAATCTCTCTTCGGATCTCGGGAACGATTGTCCTTTGTTCTCGCAACGCTGACGAATCTCTCCCCGCCACACGCTGTGTCATGCGCTCGCTCTACGCCAGACTCCGCCTTCACCCGAAGCGTGATTACGACTATCTCGCTGGAATTATTTGACCGATTGTTTTGGGCCGTTTCCTGGGGAAAGATGGATGACATTACCCAGGCCTCCTTTCTTCTTCTTCCTCCTCCTCCTCCTCCTCCTCTTCCTCCTCCTCCCTCGAGCCAAGTGTGCGCTCTTGCGTCTCATGCAGCTGCAATACAATAACAGTGTTTGAGTGCAATAGTCCAGACGGGATTTCGGTCTAAATAAGCACCCCCGGGGCCATGTAATAACCCAGCATCCCCCTGTCCCTGCCTCCCAGTGCGGGGGCCCCACTCCATAACGCATACCTCCTCAAGCGAGCCGCCAGACGCTCGGCCAAACCACCGCTGGAAAAATACAGAGCGTGGAACTGTGATTCAGAGCCCTGATATAGAATTTCAGCGCCTCCCCTTTTCTCCATCCAACAGCTGGTTTCCTGGAAGCGGACCCGTATGATGGCGGTCTGGTTCAGGGGGCCTACGGCCCGGCTCCTTCAAAGGGCCTCTCTGTTCCCATCTGCGGCTCTGCGCCGCGCTCTTGCGACATCCTCGTGAGAGGAAAACAAGCGCGCTTGGGAAAAAAAAAATGGAAAACACAATTGGATCAAATGCGGGTCATCGCCTCGTGTCTTGAGTTGGGGTTTGCTGGGAGGTCTCGCTGGGTTGGAAGGGGGAAAAGTCAAATCCAAGTCAGATGGTTACTTTCCAAGAGAAATGTTGCTTCTGTTGTTGGGAATTCAAATTATTTAAAAACATAACAGAGCCGAGAAGATGCTAAAACAATCGCATGACGATCAATTGTCGTCAATTTGATGCCAAAGCGCCATTGACGAAAATAGATTTCGGGGGATAAAAAAAAAAAAAAAAACCTAAACAAAAATCTAATCCAATTAAGAAAATGAAAGGTTAAAAATAAAATAAAAAATTGAATTAAAGGAAGAAAACAATTTCATGCATTTGTTATTAATAAAGAAAATAGTCAATCAAACACGTAAAACTAGATTATGTTGTGCCTTTCATTGAAAGTTCATTGATTTTTTTTCTTCCCACAAAATCAATATCTTAACCCCCCAGATTTCATCGGCGACGGTTGTCCGATCATTTTTTGAACGCCACCTCCCAGTCCAAATGGATTGATTGTCCACAGCCGTCAATGGCAGCCAAAGAGTTAACAAGTTCTAATACTTGTGAGCCCTTAACCTACTTTTGAAGAGCATGTCAAGTCATATGTCTCTGCGGCCTTTCCTGTCTGCACAATGACCCTGGAGTATAAAAGAATAGGAGCAGGACACCCCCCCTCCCCATACACACACATACGGACACATACACCTTCCCCCCCTGTGCATGAACAGCCTAATTTAGGAAAGCGTGTCAGCGTGAACCTTTGTCACAATGCCGAGCTCAGAATACCCATTGTTCCCTTGATAGAGTCACTCCACTTTGTTTTGGAAGAGTTCAACGTAAATATAACCTCCACCCCGCTCGCATATTTACCCACGACAAGGCGACCATTCACTTCCGCTTGACGCTTGGGCAACATTTGGAGAGATTAAGAAATAGAATTGGTAGAAACCAGCAGCTCTCACATGCTTTGGCTCATTAACTGCGTTTAATATCATTTGCCTTGAAAACCATCTGTTCCAGGTGGATGATGCCAAATATGATGTGATGCTGGCAGCCATGTTTTTTCATCATATTGAAAACCGTTGTTCCGCTACATTACTATTGAAAGCTCATGCAAAATGTTCATTGGCTATGTCGTGCAAGTACAAATATTTGGCTGCAAATACAGTGCTGTATGTTTTTTTTAAAGAAACGTAAACCCTTTAGCCGTGTAATGTATAACCATACCAATAATAATGTAAGATAACCTTTTGAACTGATAACTAGGTTTACAGTTGCTCACAATTCATATTTATATATATAGTAGTAGTACATTAAAAATACAATAATACATTTTGATCGATCTTGGTGATATTTAATCAACTTATGCACATGCAGATGCAAATAGACTATTTTGGCATATTTTAGGTCGTCTCTATAGAACAGTATTGATGTTTTTCCTTGTGTTTTTGCTATATTAATCCTAATATACAAAGATAGACTCCTTTTTTTATGGAAAAAAGGGAAGACTATCAGAAAAATCCTGCAAATCCCAGTTGCTGGGTGAATACCATTCCGTGGTTGGTCTGTATTTGATTGACAGCTACAGTCATCCACTTAAAATGCCTTTCTTAGTTCTTACATAAGCTTATATTGCAAGATTTTTTTTTCATGGTGCATTCCATTCCAGCCCTCCATAAATGCTTTCCCCCCTTGCCTGTTTTAAACTCAAAAGATTACATTACGCAGCCGCGAATGACTTTATTTTCCAGCTGCCGCCTAAAATTAGCATGGATGATGACCATAGTTTTCTGCTGATCAACCTACAAGGCCTATTTGAAGAACTTGACTTCATTGGCAAAGTGCAGCAGTGATTTCAGTGTAATTTTCTTTAGCAAAGTGTGGCTCAAACCTCAGGGCACACATTTCCAATTGGCGAGTTCTCCCACGAACGAGATAGAAAGGCTCCAGCCGGGAGTGGGGGGAGAGGTAAATTCCTTTGAAGAGAGACTTGCTCCGATATTAAATAATTGAGTTATGGAAGATTAAAATTTCACAAGCTAATTTAGCTTTCCTGTCACTCTGGGGCTCAAAGTGTCTGCAGCCTGCAGACAACTGGTGAATAAGAGTGACTCATTTCCTGTGTGTGGCTGGGCTGGAGAAACCCTATATCTGCGGCGGACTCAAACAGGAAGTTCATCCAGGGCACTCGCTCCGTCTCTGACTCACAGCGAGCGTGACGCCATTTTTGCTGTGTGAGTTTTCAGGAATCCAGCTTAGCATGTGCACGATTAACAAAGAAGTACAGAAAGGTTGACTTCCCTCCCCAGCAAAGCCAGTCCGCCCCAAATAAACACCGACTGTAGTTGCTGACAGCTTAACTGTTATGTAGAAAGACGTTCATGAGCTCATGCAACGTGTTGCTTGGGCAAGCATGGATTTTTTTTTTTCAGATGGAAGAGTTTCAGTTTCATTCGCTGCATGTGGCCTCAGATAGCCCGGGGGTAAAAAAAAAAAACATTTTTTTATTTTTTTGGTCTAGCTTATGCCTCTCAACTGACATTGAAAGCTCATTTTTCAAACACCTTGGGAATGACAGTGCCAAAGTCATCAGGCTATTGATATGTATGAGGACATATCAGCACGGGAGAGCCGAGCCGTCTTTGAGGACAAACAACAGACTGTGCCAGAAAGGACCAGATGTGTTCCGCAATGACTCAAATCCCTGCGGTGATAGTGAAAAAGAAACAGGCCGCCTATCTGTGGTCGGCGATTTGTTGTCTGGAATCTTTGACCTTGCAAAGTAGTCGAGACCAATCAGACCTCGAGTAGACGTGGACCGTGAGGCAGCTTTGAAATTGGAGACGCAATCGTCCACGTGGCCCTGAGCGGACGACTAAATCTTTGTTTGATAAGCAAAGCATTTTGGGATTGGCTGTTTTTGTTTTTTCTCTTAACACAAACTTGAAAATGGTTTGTTTTTTTCCCCCAGATATGAAGGTGATCTTTGTCTTTCTATATTTGCCATTTTCTTAAGTGGCGACTATCCACTCCCTGTAGACTTCAATAGAATAAAAGCTCCAGAAAATAAATGGATAAATGCTTTTACATTTTTACTCATCAACATATCCATGGAGGGTGACAACGCTATTTGCACTTTTCAACCATTATGGTTGAGGGACAAAAAATTAATTCCTTGCAAAAATAGTGGTTTCACACAGTCTATTATAAGCCTGGCGGGTGCTTGTATACTACATTTTCCCAAGACTACTTTTTGTAAGATTCCACTTTTAAGTATGGTTAATAAATGGGTTGTAATTGCACATAATTTTCACAAATTCCAAAAATCTTACAACCTAATTTCGTTTTATATTCAAACATACAAGCGTAGCCGCTTGATTCAGATTTGTTGTGATGTTTTTTTGTGCGTGTGGTTCAGATCTAGTTCTTGCGTGGGAGAAGCTATAGCTAACATAATGATCTTTTAGCCTTCAAAACTTTACTAATGCAAAATGTCCCACTTTGTTGATATTTTCCTTGTCTGCAATTGGTGATTATTTCAAGTGGGAAGTTTGCCATCTGGTCAACCGTTTAGCATTGGAGTATTTGTGTAACCTTCCTATTACCTGGGCCAGCAAATTGTTTAGACATTCTGAAGTCTTGGGTGTTGTTGCTGTGTTGTGGAGGGAAAACAGGCCTCCCGTTGTCATGCTTGCCCGAGGCATGCTGGGACATCGAGCCAAGGCGGCGGTGAGATTGCTTTACTATGTTTAAGAATGAGGCGTCACAGCCTTTTGACGCAATTTGCCCTGGGGCCACAGGTTTGAGGCCAATGTCTTGCAGAAATGTTAGAAAAACGCAAAATCAAATCAGCCAAACAGTTCAATTCAGACTAAAATTAAACCATTTTCATCACGGAAAAACAAAGTACTCTTTACAGTATATGTACATAATACAAAAACCTACAATAATGAACACACATGATGTAAAACAATTAAGGGCTTAACACGTACACTTTAATTGACACTCCCAATGATTTGTTCGCTCAATAAATAACATTAACGGCTCAGTTCTACAACGGGGGCACATTGAAAGCAATATTCAAGCTCAGTTGCACCATTGAAGGAAGATCTTGGCTGAGGTTAAAAAGGCTTCCGCGACTAAATGCTCCATTTGGCAAAGTCTGCGCTGTTTCTTTTCCTGCTGAAAACATACCAGTCAGTTACTGATGAAGCAGCTGCGTTGGCTAATGCCATTTACCAAGGGAACATTAGCATCAGCTCCAGATAAACACACAGTATTATGACTAAAACAACTATCCCAACAACAAACAGAGGGGTGGCACTCAACGGGGTTCCCCGGCCCCTCACCTGCATCCGCCTTCTGTTCATCTTAATCCAACTTTACAGCTCTAATGTGTCTGACATGAAAAAGGCGCCTTGCGGGCGTTTTCGCCATAACACTTAAAACGAGCTGTCACGTTACCTCTTTTGCTTTTATTCCACTAAGATAAAGTCTTTAGAGCCTGGAGGGACCAACCCTACAATGAAGCTCCCACAAAAAAAAACTACAAAAAACAGCGCCGTTCCGACAGGTGAGAAAAAAGGAGGGCAAACATGACCTGGCAGGGAGTTTTTCCACGAGGCAGCTAAACAAAAGGCCTGGCATGGCCCGGTTCCGTCTGCATTTGTTGTCTTTTGTAAATGAAAATGAAAGATTCGGTGGGAAGGGTGTGTCTCCTTTGCCAAGAAAGCGGGGTAGAGGGTACACTTGAATGGTGGATGGTATAGGGAAGGGGTGGGGGGTGGTTTGCCATTGGCGCTGTGCTACTGGGACACCCTCAGGGCTCAGGTCTGGTGATGCAACCCGCAGATCAGGGAAATCAAAACCCTACTTGATACGTTTTACGGGGTATAACGTGCATTTTCATAAGCGTAACTTGGCGAGACATTTTCAACACTAGTATTATTTCAGCCAATCTTGTCCAACCTTGTTCACGACGTCAGTTACTCAGTTTGATTGATTGCTGCAGCCAATAAATAAAGCTGCTAGAACAGTAGGAACATTGTTGATGTTTTTGCCAAGTTTGAGTCTCGTCACTAATAATGTGCCAAAGCTACTTTGTCGTCAATGTAAAAGCTGTTTGTTCGATATCACCGTCAATGGCAATTTTTAATATTTTTTATGGAGTGGATTGTATTTCAATATTGATTTTGTCGTGTTATATGACCAGTGGAAACCTCCATATTTGCAATATGCGTATAGCTACATTATGATGAGTACATTGATTTTGGTTTAATGTGGGTTTCCTCACTTACAGCTTGGAACGCACAAACTCTTTTCAGTTCCTTAGAATGATTTTTCGACGCTAAGTAGCTTAATATACACTCTTCCGCACTCTTCCGTGTGCACTTTTCTGAGTGCCAGGTGAAGAAAAGAAAAAGAGAGGAAAGTTCAGAAAAAGGCTAAACAAGGCAGTGGCTGTCATAAGCTATCAAACTCTAATAAGGCATAACCCAGTGGTGGGTGGGCGAGGGAAGCCGCTGTTTTCCTGCTATTTCCATTTATAGACTGCACCAATGAGCCCCCTGGGAGACGGCTTGCCATGACTCATGTCTCTCGTGCTTCTAGTCCAGACTGCAACCCGCTACCCCCACCACTTCATCATCCCTAAGTACCTCTGCCTCTTCTCGCCCTGCGACACAGCCCTAGTTTATCTCGCTATTCGTTTTGTTTGGTCTACATTTCGGTGCCGGGGCCCTTTCATTCATGCACGATAAAGTCTTTCTTAAAGCCGATGAGGAAAGCGAGCGGGGAATGAATGGGAGGAGGGACGGACAAAGGTCGCCCGATGATGAAAGCTTTGTGCGTGCTGAATCACTGCCATCTAAAGAGTAGCTAGAATACAGACGGCGGCCATTTCTCAGAATTGTTGTGGTGCTGCAACGTCAACATGGGGGTTGAGAATGGGCTGGGTGGGGGTGGGTGTCTGTGTCTGCATTTTTTTTCTTCTAAAGCCTGCAGGCTTTATCACGTGGTGAGCCCGTCCTCTCCATCCTCCTCCTTCCAGGCCCCGCCCACCGTCGCTCTCTTGGGTTTATTCCAGTCACAGCAAAGCGCCCTACCCCCCAGGCCCTCACCCCCGCCTCTCTGTGCTCTGTCAGGTCACCCGCCTTGTTTGTTCAGATGGAACACAAGAGGAAATGAAAGCAATAAGTCCACTATTAACCCATTGGTGGGACCGTGTGAGGCTTTGCTACTCTCTTTCGCTTGTTTTCTTGCTTTGATGATTGTTTATTACTAGAAAACTAGGTCAAATTTGTACATCCTTTGCAAGAGAAGATACGAGTATGAAAGAAAGATTGAGCAAATGTGAAAAATCATAGGAAAATTTGCAGTGTACATTTTGATCCAGAGTTAAAGATAATAACAGATGTTAGTGGGAGGCTTTCAGGTATCTTTTTGCATTGGAAAATTGCTGTGTCATGGCTAGCTGGAGAAAATACTCGAACTTGAATGAGGACACTCATCCAAACAAAGTGGAATAGAAGAGTGGTTGTCAGTGCTAGACGCCCAATTTATTTGAATTGGGGTAACTAGCAATTAATGCTCTTGTTTGGTGACAGTCTAAGTGGGAGATCTGCCAATGAGTACTTTTATTTGTTGATTTTCTTTCCGAGTTTTAGGTTCGTAAGTAGTAAAATGCCAAAAGTCGTCAATGTGAAAACAGTACGTTTTTGGAACCACTCTGTTTTTTCTATCACTGTGAACGGCATTCAGTGGGTTAAAATGAATCTTGTTATGAGACCGTTGGTGACCTTTGTACAAGATGGAACATCCTTTCCAACCACTGTCCGATAGGGTATGTTTTTTTGTGCCGGGGAGAGAGTACGCACTCACTTGTTTAACCTTCAGCCTGCCACGTTCTTGCTTGGTTACTATGCAACCACATGAGAACAACACGCACACCACAGTAGCTGAATCGCCATTGGGGATAAAAGCTCTCTGCAATAATAATATACGGCCTCTGGCAGTGAGAAGTTGTTTTCCAGAAGCTTGCCTGTGCCAAAATTCAGAATGAACTGCCATAGCAGTTCATGCAGTGGAAAAGCATGAGACGTCCAAAGCCACATACCTTCGCCACTTTGAAGGGCCTGTAATCCCTCAGCAGCTCGCTGGCTCCCAGAAACGCAGCAGACTCTGATGCTGCCAAAGACATTATTGCACAGTTATTGCATTGCCTCCGTATGAACTCCAGTGTACTCTGCTCACTGTGTTGAAATGATTCTCCCAGGGGACAGAAATGTAATTGCAGGAGTTGAAAATTGCTATATATATAGATATATATTTATTTATTTTTTTATCGCAACTTGGCCACAACCTTTTTTTGTGTGCCTGGTTTCCAGCAGCCTGGCTGTGTCTTTACACGAGGTGGATTAGGAAAAAAACAGCTGCATTGGATTTTTACTGTGCTGGAGGAGGGATGGCTCATGCTTATTTTGAAGAGGCTCCAAAGATATTTAGTGGGATTTGAGACGAGCTCAAGTGAACTTTAGCCTCTCTCAGAGGAAGGGAAGGGAAACAGAGACGTTACCGCTGCCAGAGTTATTCCAGGCTCAGTTTAATTTAGAAGGAAACTAGCCCAGGCGGTCAAATTAACATCTTGTGCGTCGCTCATCTCAACTCGCCGCTTACTTCTCCCCAATCAACTGCCGTTGACCTGTATCGAAGAAAGAAAGCACAGGCTGGGCTTTCTGCTGAGTTGCGGCTCCATGAGCGCCTTGCTCTGTTAGCGTGACATGTCATCATCGTGGCCTCCGTGACCGCTAGGCCCGCTTTCTTGGAAAACTCTTGACTATTTTCGCTGGCAGCCAGCCATATCAAACAGAATGGTGAAAGAGTGTGTGTTGTAATTGAATCCAACGAGCAGGGTAAACACGGCAAGGGGAGCAGGGAGTCACGGGAGTTCTCGGGTCCTCGGGTCCTCGGGCCCTCGGGCACCGCTCAGTCCTCCGCCCGTGCTGCAAGCGCCTTTACATGCGCAAAGAAATCTGCACAAAATGAACAAGTTGCACTGTGTTGTGCTGTCATTCACACACAAATTACTTCTTAAAAACTCAAGTACTTGAAATAAGACACTATTCCGTTGTGCTTTTAGCTGATGTTTTCATTTTTTCTAAATAGTTAACTCATTCACACAGTGACGTATGTTATACTACCTCTTACAATACTGATACTTATGAAACAGATCGGTAAACCACTGAAATATGCGTTGCCACGATTACACCGTAGAATTTTGATATACAAACATTTAATTACAATTAAATAATATGTTCATTTTTTTTCAAGCCGTAATAGTGCATCTCCCAACATTTCACAGGGTTTCAGCCGATAACTATTTATTTGCGCAGAGCAAATGTCCTTTCGATCCACTGTGTAATATTATCTCTAGAACCTCAACTAATCAATATAAATTGTAAGCAAAGTTACAAAAAAGGGCTATTATTTCTGGTTAACAGGTTGTTTTAACTAATTCAGAACCATGGCCAGCGGAAAGACCAAGGTATGACAGGGCAGGGCGATCCGTTTTTGGTATCGATTGATCGCTACCAGTCGAGTAGATTAGACGTCTCTCGTCATCGATGGCAGCTAAATTCTATGCTCATTGCTGCTGGGTCTTAGCATTTCCATTTTGGACTTTGGTCTTTCTCACTGAGCAATAGTTGTGACCTGGCCAGGATGACCTACAAATGGTGAATCAAGACTGATTGCAGGTCCAGGTCAGGCCAATCCTCTGGACACTTCCTGCCTCTGTCATTCTGCCAGCAAATCCAATCCCTGATCAAAGGCTATAAAGAAAAAAAAAGGGGGGCTGGTGGGGTACGAGAAGACACGGAGTGAAAAGGGTGATTGACATGCACGTCGGTGGCGAGGTGGGGGGACAAACCGCTCTTTATCTGACAGCTGCTGAGGCTTGGGCACCTGTGTGCCTGCTGCCTTCCAGGCACGCCAAGCTCCACCCAAGCGCTGGCAGCGCCAGACCCCCGTGAAAGGTTACCATGGCGACACCCGGGCTCCTAGCTGGAAATAAACAACCTTTCAACCTCGTCCAAGAAGGCTAGATGATATGTGGTCAGGCTAAGGTTGCCCCTGGCGCTGCTGACGTATCTATTTATCTCCACTGGCTACATGCCCAATTCATTTATACGCGTACAGTATCTGTTTGTGGAAATAGGGGGTGTGTAAATTGAAATGGCAAAGGAGATGAACCTCGTGCTTGAGGTTCAAAAATCAGACAGGACCTCTGCTTTAGAGCAATTACACAGACTGCATTAATAAAAAAAACAGCTATCATTGAACAGATGTCCTCGCTCTCTCTTCTGTAAGAATGTGTGTGTGTTTCGGGGGGGGATCTTATTACCCCTCACCTTTGGATTGGATATGTCCTCTCTGTTTAAAGTCCACACACAAGCTCATCAGAGGAGAAGACAGGGCTTGTGGTTTTAAGCGGAACTGACATCCCATTCATTTGAGCTGGTCAGGGTCTAGTGTCTGCCGTCTTAGCTTACCACACTCTCAAATGATACTGGCGTGGCTCCAGCAAAGACCACTGCAGTGGATAACAACACCCTGCACCAAAACTTCACAAGCATATCCATGCTTGACAGTTTGTGAACCATAGGGTGTTAAAAGTGTTTTTTGTTGTTGTTGTTGTTACAACTACGGTTGTACGCAAAACGTTTTGTCGAGGGCGGCTCAAAGATGCCTTTGTTCTCTCATCTCGTTGTTATGGGTGGTCACTTTCAGTGATGCTGCAGGATGGAGAGGCAGTTGCCATGGTAAACACGCTCACGGCAGAAGGGATGCATTGTGTGGGTGACACAATTGTCTTCATTCATTTTCTTGTCGCCGACACACAGACACTCACGTAGTCACCAAGACAGAATTATTTACAGTGTGTGAGCATGACAAACATAATTACCTTGTCGCACTGGATGGATGTGTCCGCGCAGCCGATGACAAAATCAGCTCAACACACGTTTACATTCAATAGTGCCTCTTACATTGAAGGATTTACTCTTTAGCGGCCTTTTCGTGGCTTGCCCTATATTTTTTTGCGCAGGTGAATGATTGATACGGCAGGTAACCCTACAAAAACGTGTTGCGGCATACGATACACGGCCTGATCATGAAACAAGGCCATGAAGGGAAGCTATTCCTGTCACAACCCTCGAGGGACAAAATAATGCTCACCTGCATGTCAAGTGTTTGTGCGTAAAAGTGGTCATAAAATGCAATTATATTCGTGTTATCTTTTCCTTTTCCCCCCCCTACATGTACTCTTTTACAGATCTGCGATTGCTGAATAATGTCCCTTTAGTGCGTAGCTTGATCTGCATAGTCCATTAATATTCCAAACAGGTCGTCTATCAGATAAAGGGGGAGAGACAGACTCCCCCTTTATCTCTCCACACACCAGCTGTGCGGAACTGTGAAACATCCTGACGCGCTGTAAACGAAACGCCGCAGACTTATTCATAGATTCCTACATGCAGGCAAACTTATATAAGTCTGCGGGCAGTCGGTTGCATCAATTTTTCATTGCATTCATCCCGCATGATTGAAAACGTGCACAGGCACTCTTGCTTTCTCTCTCCCTCCTTGCACACTTTGGAAAACAGAACATGAGGAGAGGAAGTGAACGCCTCCAGCTATCACCTCCTGCAGTCAGGTGGTTGTTGATGTGCTGTTGGCACCCCCGACAGTCCCTCCTTTCATACCCCACTCATCCCCCACCTCCCTCCGTCATCACGCGGCGCCTCATTTTCACCAAGCATTTCTGCCATTGGATCCTTATGCTTCAAAAGCAAGTACCGTAATTTATGCACTATAGCGCACCTGACCCCACTGCCCAAATTTCACTAAATCCAACAAAAAATACATATACAAGCTGCCCATGATTACTATAAGCTCAGCTGGCCATGTTTTAACAGGAGATATTTACATATATGCTCTTTTAAATTCATCTCACCACCCATAGTTGGCATTAAATCATTTTTCTTAAGCAGTATACATCATACAGACGACCTTTCTTCTTAAACTGTGTTAAAAGTGCGGCCCACGGGCCAGAAGTGGCCCACTAGGGGTCCGATCCGGCCTGCTGGGTTGTTCTGCATGACGGGAAATGATCCCAAATTTCCCAGTAATGACCTGTAAGTTCCCTAAAATGGAAGTGGAAAAAATGTGAGCAAAATTAACTCATTGCCTGCTTTTGACACTGATCGATGTCTAGTTCACTTAAACTAGCTGTGGGTGCTCATCTTTCAGTGCCATTTTGGGCCAAAAATAAACTGGTCCAGCCCATATGAGATCTAGTTGCCATTAATGTGGCCCGTGAACCAAACTGCGTTTGACACCACTGCCATAAACCCTTTAAAAGCACTACAAATCTCCAGAGTTTTTAATGATGTCTGACGAAGTGACGGGCAAAACTTTGTTAGCACTAGCCGCTTGGAAATATGTGGTGAAAATGAAAAAATACGAGGACTCGAGTGTCTTGTTATAATGCAACGACTTTGATTGCACCCAAAGTGCATCTCACAAAACTAAATATATGAGGGTGGATGGAAGTGTTGATTTTTATTTGAAATGAGAAAGCTTGTGCGTTTGCCCCCCCAAATTCCATAAATAAGGCCACAGTGTTTTGATGTAAAATGCGGTGGCTTATAGTCCGAAAATGAGGGCACTGTCGTGGCAGAATTGCCAAATGGATGAGGAAATCTGGATGCCTCAGATAGAGGAGCGTTGGCGGGCTCGCTGCCACGCTCAAGGACATTTAAATGTTGTTGCTGTTGTTTATATGGGGGGCTGCATGAGAGCGGCCAGCTCCGGGGGGCTATAACCCGTGATAATTACATGCTACTCATCACAGTTACTTTGGCTCTCCGCATTGACCGTCAATTGCAAAAAGTGAACAGCTTGTGTGTTATCTCCAAAATGATTCACCTATCATTTTACATGGATACGGCGCCCCCCGCGCACACACAGTTACTTCATGCAATTAGATGTGGGAACCATATTTATAGATTATTGCAATGTTGATTCACTTTTACTGTATTTAGCAGTGTTGTTTTTGCTAGTCCTTTTAGTTTACTTTAGAATGAAAATAATATTTGAGTCATTTAACAATGTTGAAATGAAGAACAAGCTTGAAATATTAGCCTAATTAGCTCAGTGTTTCTTTTTCACCCAAAATCTGGAAAACCTTTAAATATTAACACTATAATGGACCATTTGATGGATAAGATTTTATGTTTAACAACACTTGTTACATCTTATCTTTGAATAAATATCATATTATTATCTCTGTCATGAAAGCAAGGCCATCAGTAAAATATTTTTACCGGCATCACTAACAAAAACAACAGATTGAAACAAAGAAAAGGGATGAACAACCTTCCCAGTGTTGTAAATGGAGTTGTTTAATACATTTGAAATGTGTAAATTGACGATAGACAATGCTACTTTGTGACCTTTAAGTTAAAAATGGTGCATCAAATCGCACAAAAAATGCCATGGCAACGCCACCAGGTCGTTATTCGGTCAAAAAAAACCAATTACAAACAAAAACAGTGCTGAATAATGAAGATACTGATGAGAGCGGTCTTATAGGGAATTTCTATTTTCATGTCTAAATGTCTTTCATGCTCAGGACAAAGCACTTAGCATTTCAAAGACTTTTTTTTTAATTCAGGTCGTGTATATGCAATGTGTTGCTGCTTTAAAAAAATGCTAATTGTAATGCTTGAAAAATATGACTATGATGGCTCCATTTGAATATTTTCTTATTATGTATGACGTGTCCTAGTTTGACTATACAGGTGGCTGCGAATTCTAGTCACACACCGTGCAGGGGATGAACGCTCCATATGAATAGGATTCATTGTATTTTTATAGAGGAATCACATTTCAAAGCAGGCTCTCCTCTCCCAGTTGCCATGGAAACAATCTAACAGTGTTAGTGAATGGATGGCTAGGCAGTCACACTAATGGAGAAAATGTAAGCGCCTTATGTCTACATTCAATTTTAAACATTGACCCTTGACTCGTTGAAATATTCTGAAAATCACCCTAAAAACAAAAAGTCTACTTTAAGAGTGTTTTTTAGGAGCCTCAACCAGTATTTTAATTCATTTTAACCTGAATAAATACATTAATAAACATATGAAGTTACAATCTTGACCTGGCATCCACACATTTTTGGTAAAAAACTTACAATATATTTCTTTTTTCGTAGTGTGTGTGTGTGTGTGTGTGACGTAAAATGTGATACTAACCTATGTTTTTTTGGATGGACTAAATCATATTATGGGAGTGACGGAAACAAAACATTTTTATATTGACTGTAATGTGATGAAAGTTGAGTCATATTTGATGAATGGATGAAATCATTTCTATTTTGTGGGCATGTCATGGTGCACATTTTATAACCGTGTCCTTCCTTGCCCATCCTAGGCTAGCCACTTTGGGTTGTTATTGTGTCATTTGAGCCCTGCAGCGTTGAGCAAAGTGGCAGGAAGACTGTTAAATCTCGCAGCACCAAAAGATTGCCTATTTCTATGTTCTCACTGTGTGATTGAGATGTCCTTGTGATTGAATCACGCAGCCCACCCCCTCTCTGTCTTGAAAGGGGGCATGGTTGTGGCTGGTAACCATGGCGACAGCGGGTCTTACCTGCTTAAAAGGGGGAAGAGGGCAGCTCGTGACTTTGCGCTTGGGTTACTCGCCACGTCGGACGGAGGGAGCTTGCGCGGGGGATGGGGGGGGGGCAAACACAAAGGCTTTACTGTTCAATGCTCATGCACCCACATGAGGACACGAGATCAATAGTTTATTGGTTATAGTACTCATTTCTTGCTTTGCTGAATTAGTTTTTGTGAGCTTCTGGTCTGTGTTATTTGCAAATAAATACACGTGTAAAAAATCGCGACGCAGCTGCACGCAGCATGGATAATCTATATCCTTGTGACATATAGCCTCGTTCCCCAATTACAAAGCTTACACGGTAGACGCCGGTCTCCACTGACATCAGCGTTCATTCATTTTGTAGCCCACAAAATGTCATTAGACATAAGACAAAATGACAATGACCTCCATAGCTTATGTTTCCTCCCATTAGGCTCGTTAATTGATGACTTATCCTTCAGTAGATGCGCAGTAGAGTACGTAACATCTTGTCCTCCTCACTGGTGTGACATCATGACCCCCTTGAGTCTTTATTTACACAGTGACTCAATATTGGACGGCCTATTTCCACAGATATGTAATGAATTTTTGACGACGATACGTCATTTGTTTGGCATGGTAACAGCCTCTTTAATGAGGGAAAAGCTTAAGACGGAACTCTAAATCAGTTTTAATCCTCTTTAAAAATAAATAAATACATAAAAACAATTGTTACAGTATTCACTTTTTCCCATGGAGAGTTCAATTGAAGCACTCACTTAGCTTAGACAACAACAACTACAGACTGAATGCAGCGGCTTTTATTGGTTAACGCAGAATCTACCAGCAACATAGGCACCAATAAGTCTGTTGTTAATCAGCCCTGATCAGTTTTTATAAAATTGGATCCAAGGGTCGACAAATACTGGCCCATGCTACATAGCTACCAAGTTTCAAGACAATCAATTCACGGAAAACGGAAGTGTAACGCTTCAAAGTTAGTGTACACAGGAATAACAACAACTTCGTAGGCTTTCACGGTGTAAAATTGTATTTTTAGGCCATATCGCTCATCCCTACCAACAACTAATATATGCTTACACATCCTAAAGAGTGTCATTTAAATTCCGCGTGCACGTTTGGTGCATCTTCTCACATTCACTTAAGCGTAGTGAAGGCAACACTCTAAAATGTACATTCACCCCCTATTGAGCAGCTGCACAAATGGCCCCGGGTCTCCCCTAGGAACAAGTCGACGCATTCCAGAAACGCATCAATGGGATTCGTTGTTTTGATGGAGCGAGGCTGGCAGTGGCCAGATTTGGGAAGTCTGTTGCTAGGGCAACCGCAAGAAGGGCCAAGAGCAGCTTTAGCCAGTCAGCTGATGTCCTATGGGTAAATCCTTTCAAACATGATTTGCTTACCTCTATATTTATTTATTTGGCTTTCGGCGCGGGGAGAGTCCCCCACGCTGCTCTCGTAAAGTGCATGCGCCGTTTTGAAAGGGCGAGTGAGGGCACGTCATGGGATGCGTAATAATATATAATAGTATAGTAAACACACTGGACCTAACATTAGGTACACTCTGTGTAGTTGTTAGGTTTATTGACTATTTTCTATACTGCAATTGTAAATTGCATTTGGTTTCAAACATGTCAGAATTAGGATACATTGTTTTCTTTGAGGGATAACTAGTTTGTACCAGAGGTTGGTGATCTGAGTCACATGACTTGTGAGTTGAAGTTGTAAATCTCTCCTCTACTTTCTTGTAAGAAGCCCTTTTGTTTTCAAGATGACTTCTGCTTTGGGTTAAGCTCCAGATTAAGCCGGTCACATGCTGACTGTCTGTGGATCAGGCCAGTTTGAACTCTGGTCGCCGTGACCTGATTTCACAGTAAGAAGGGGACAGTGGGATTTTCGTTTTGTTTTTTTGCTACTATTTTCATCCGGAAGAGAGTTTGCAACAGTATACGTATCTTCAATGAAGTGAGACAAAGAGGTGGGATGGTCATGTTACTCTGGGGACAACAGAGGGTGTTCCTTGTACTCCTTGCTGCTTTGTACAAGTCATTCAAAGTCATTCTACATCTTGTTTTTTAATCTCACAACAAATGAGATCGCACTGAAATAATGCAGCTCTGGCTGTTTTGCGAGAAAGTCATTTTTGGAATACCTTTCACTGTCTTTTAACACTTGCATCATGTGTTATGTGCGGTGATAAAATATGAAAATCCTGCCAAGCTGGTTTGAGTGTTTGATTAATAGTGCATGTGATGCTCATTTGCATGACACCTGTTACACTCAGGTCAGTATTGGTGCATTGGATCATCTGCCAACGTCATTGTTGACATTGCTAAGGGGGAATAGGTGTGTCTGTTTGTTTTCAGTTATAAATCAAGGTTCATGTCATCATCACAATGTGGCCACGTTGCCTGTGGACATAGAAGGGACATTTTGATTAATTTCCTTTTGAATACTTGAGGTAGGAACGAGTTAAAGTCGGGAAATCATGAGAATTGTTATGGTGTTTCTCTGCACGGCCACTAAGTCCAAGGGTTATTTTACTTCGCTCTGCTGCTAGCCGTGGGAAAGAATGCAGTATGTTGTGTTTCGTGTAGACCGGATCATTCCATGTGGAGGTGTCACTGCTTCTCGTGACAGTCTGCTGCCTCCCAGGTGTCACCTTTCTGATGATCGTGTCGATACTGTAATGGGAAAACACTCTAAACAAACTGGAACTGGATGACCTCATTTGCCAAGGGAGCAAACCGCAATGGTTTCACTTTACCGTCATCGTTGTTCTCTGGAATGATCATTAGTGTGTGGACGGCATTTTCAAATGACGCCACTGCCTCTTTGTATTGTGAACACAGCCATAAAAGAAAGGCCAACCACACCTTGACCAAAGTCTGTTCCAATCGTGTATGTTCACATTGAGCCTGATCAGCACCAAGAACTAATCTTCACAAAGTCTTGTGGAAATCAGTTAAGTAGTTTTTGTGTAATCCTGCACACAAACAAACAGATTACCGCAAAAATAAACAGGCAGGGCCCTTAGCGAACAAACTTCCTAAACCCAACAATCCTAACCATGAAAAACTGTTGCCCCCAAAGTCTTGTAGGTGGGAGTAATATGATCTGAAGATAGTAGTTTGAGGGATGGGGAAACATTAGGTATTCCATTTTAATTAAAAAAAAAAAAGAATGGTTTCAATTCAGGCGGCCGAGTCTAAAATATTGTTCAATTGGAAAAAATATACATAAAGTGAGAACAAAAGATGTAAAAATTGCACAGTGATTCTTTTGATAGTTGTCTTATCATTGAAAGAGTAAAAACATTCAATTCCAGATACCCATTCAACAAATAAAACCCTCGAAATTTGGTCACCATGAGTATATTTGCTAAGTGACCAAACAGTATATATATCCATTGCTTGACATCCTTATCCCCGCTGACTATCTGCATGTACAAACACAGCAGTTGAGTTGTTTTAAATGACTTTAACTGCAGTTCTCCTCCCCCTCAAAAAGCCACCAGAAGATAAAATGCTGACCACCGGGCTGAGGTTTTGGTCGGCCTCTGCCACATTTGGGCCCATTTAAAGTAATGTTTCTCAGCCATAGGCAGCTGCTTTCCATCTAGTGGCATTTTCCTTGTCTCCCCAATGGCAGCGACACCCGCTTCTCCCCCTCGTTCTTCCCCCTTCCACCGCCACCATCCCTTCTTTCTTCATGTCAATCCTTGGCAGGCAAGTTTACACTCTGATTTTCAAAGCCACCCTGGTCTCCGTCAAATGTTGCGTGGCAACATCAAACGCTCGGTCGGACAGAGCCTGCCTGGGATTCCAGCGTGGTGGGCGGATAATTGGAGGCAGGCCTCAGCGGATCTGGCAGATGTGTGATGAGTTTTTACTGGATCGTTTGTGTGTGTGTGTGTGCTTTGGTCTGGAGTTGTGCGTATGTGTGGGGGTGGGAAACAGGTTTGGAGGGAAAACATAAGGGTTTTCTTTGTTGTTGTCCCCTGATCCCTCCCTAAAGCTGGCCACAGGACTGTTTTGTTGGCCCCCTGGCCAAGTCGGGGCCGACTGTGGCTGTAAACATCGCACACAGTCACGATATCTGGACTCGGCATGTGGAATTTGATGTCTAAGGGCTGACTCACAAAGACGTTTAGCTACCGACTAAGTCGAGTCTGCTTCTTTTTTTAAATTTTTTGTTTTAAACCCGTTGTCCTCTTTTCTGTTACCTTAGCAAGATTTTGGTCTTACTTGTCTGGAGGTTAACCGCAAGATTGGCTGGAGGTCAGTGCGGTTTCTGTCAAACATACAGTGATTACCAAAACTTTTAGGAATTGCTCTTTGCGCCTGCACCCACCCCCGCTGCAAACACTGGAATGCTGCACTTAGAATCTTAGTTTTCCTGCCCATCCATCATTGAGCAAGCATAACAGCAACCTAGAGCAGTTCCTCCCAAGCTGAGGGTGGGCTTGCAGTGGGGGTGTTGAGCTCAGGAAATTGTTTGACAGAGAGGGAAATGGACAAAGGAAAAAAGACATCCAGACAGTTCCAGGAAAAAAAGGGTGGAAAAAAAAAAAGGAATTAAACACAGCCCTCCCATGTTTTTGTTAGCATCCCCCGGGCACATGCAGACAGTATTAAGTTGAATTTTTTTTCGACACAGGAAGGCGCTGCAGATGTTCCTGAGAGCTGGCTTGCAGTTTCTCTGTTTTCCTTCTGCTCGTCTGTTCCCAGCTCTTCGGAGTTGCCAAGGTGCTCTCTTACTCAGAGCTTGCTAGCTTTTGTTTTTCCTATAAGAGCGAGTGCTCCAACAGGAGGGTCATCTCCAGGCCAGCTCCAAATGAGAAATAGTTGGCCGGGTGCCCTGGCGGCCGCTCAAATCCGCCCTTTTGAAAAGATTACTGTGCCGCTGCCGCCGCCTCCCGTGGGCCGTGCCAGATCTGCTGAGGGGAGAGGAATGCGCCGGAGGAGGGGGGAGCCACAAAGTAGGGGGCACATTTCATTCGACCTCTTTCCCAAAGTTTTTCTCATTACTTTCCGTCTCTCTTTCCGACACATATTTTTCAATTTCGGCTTGCAGGCCAAAGAAAAAAAAAAACACATCTCATCCGATTGGGGTTTTCCATTCTCTTTGTCTTGTTTTGTTACTTAGGGGCAGGTGATGAATGATCAGTTGATAGTGTTTGGTTAGCCACAGGTTATCTCTTCTCAGCTGCTAACTGGGGAGAGTCCAAAGCAGGAGCAGTAAAGTTGATTTGTGGAAGCATTTCAAGAAGCCCCAGACACTTGGGAGTGGTGTACATGTCTCTTCCGGCCTGTCAAGAGCAGTACTACCCCACCACCCCTGAATCGCTCAGTCTCTCAGTTTTTATTCTTATCCCTTTATACGGCAAGTGACTATTTTGGGTCCTTTGTAAAAACCTTCACCCCACGTAGACCCGGTGACCACATTCGTGGACATCGCATATTGGGTCACGTAGTCTGTATTATTAACATTTGCTATAGAGGTGTGGCCTACATGACCCAAAAGTGAATGTCCCTGTATGTGAACATAAGGTTTTTTTATTTTTTTTATCAGCGATCATTCACTACCAGTCAAAATGGATTGGAAATCTGGCGCTTTCAATGGCACCCAATGTGTTCAATCAGGATTGAATAATATATGACAGACAAAAAGTACGTGATTCGCATTGGCCATGCGCTGACAATGAAATGCACCCCGGTAACCTCATATAACGCCTGACCTAATTGAAAATATCACATTGATATATTCCGGCTCAGATTACATCCTCCCCTGCTTTCAGATGGGATTAACCTCAGAAAAGAACTATATTTAGTAGGATTGAAGATAAAAGGAAAAGCAAGAGCTAGAGTCGACAATCATCAAAGCTCGCCCTGCGGGGAAATGAGTTGTATTTATGACAAAATGCTACTGCCGTATGTTAACAAGGTGTAGCACAAAAGAAAACACCTTTTGCGTATTCTATTTTTCAGTTTTGCCAACATGTTCCTTCTCGGATATCATTAACTGCTGATTGCCATGGCGTGGGTGGTCTTTATCTGGGAGTCAGGAAGCAGAACCAGACCCATAAACACTTAGACTCACCGCAGAGGAAGCCCCCGTGAGTGCCGACCCCACCCAAAGTTTCCCCAAACACCAGCCTTTTTCCCTAAATGAACGGAGAAGATAAATATGGAAACCTCGGGCAAATTTCAGCCACTTGCAGTTTTTATGAGAGCAGCCGATGCACAGACTGCATCCAAATTGTGGCGAAAACAACAACGAGGCTGGCCGGCTTCAATTTGTTCCGGGAAACAGGAGAGTGTATGTGGGCAGGGCGGCGCTATCCGTCGAGTCTGCTCCATGCTGACACCAAAAGAATGGCGGCGTGTGTTCCTGAGTCACATCGTCTGCTTAGCAACAAGCGCTCCGGAGAGAGCAGGACAAAGCGACGTGATTGGGAGAGACAAGGACCCTCAGGACATCAAGCGCTAATTGCAAAGCTGTTTTCGCCTCCATTTTACAAACATGCACTTTGCCAGGGAAGGAGTTGCGTAACAGGGTTTTACACCAGAACCCCTCCTCCTCCTCTGCCTCTCACTTTCTTTCCATCCTCTCATGCACACCCCTATCATCTTCCTGGCAACGCCATCTTGTCTTCTCTGAGGGCTGCGCAGAGACGGCCAATGCTGGGAAAGAGTGTGGCCATTTTCACCACGCCAAAAAAAGCAGGACATTGTGGCATTTAACGTGGAAAGAAAAATGACAACTTCATTCTCAATTACCCCCATAATGGTCAATTAATCTCACAACTTCCTTCCTTTTAATAGTGTTTACAAAAACACATTGTTATTGTTCTTTTCCTTCAGAGTGGCTCTACTACTCTCTTTTGTTTAGATGTGTACGCTACATTTGCACAGAGGCAGCTGAAGAAAAGCAATTTGAGGTTTCCCTTTAAAAACAAAAACAAAACAATGCACTCCAGCCGCACACATAATGACAGAGAAAAACACTTGTGCATGGGATACTGCCAAGCACATATATACACATATAAACAAACCAACAGTTACTTTTTATTCACATGCCCGGCGGTGCAAAAATAACACACAAGAGGTTTTAACTGTCTGTCGTGGGTAGAGGACCTAAATAGCCAACACACACACACACACACACACATACTTACTGGTGATCTCACCACATAAATGAGAGTGAACATGAAGTATTTGTTGCCACAGGTCTAAATGTGTGTGGGGTACATCCTCATGTGGGATGGGACGTAAGTGATAATTAGACATAGCTATTGTGTGACTTTTTGTTCGGCAAAGTTTCCACACCAACCCCAGAGGGTAAAAAAAGAGGACTTACGTAATGTCAGTATTACTCAACTGTGATTACAGTCTGTCATGTGAACACCAGGGAAAAGATTGCACTCTGTGCCAAGGTCTGAATGCAAGAACAGTGACTGTAGTACAAAACATTTGACTTCCACAGTCTCATTGATATGGAAAACCTCTTCATGGAGAGACAATGTCTTACTATATTTTTATAAACATTGCACGCATGGTATCGGCCGTACGCACCTTATTATGTGCTCGGGTAGGACTAGAGCCGCCGTCCACAATCAACTTCAAGTTGACGCCCGGTGCGCCGAGCATGTTCGGATTTCTGTGTGCCTGCTAAGCCAGGGTTGAAGAGAGGATAGGCTAAAAATAGAAGCGTTTCATGAAAACATCAGAATGGGGAATCATTCTACTGCAAAGGCTAGTTTCATAATCGCCCCAGAGAAAGTGAGGCTTGTCTGTTCCATTTGAGCTCCCTTTTGCACCACTTCACTTTTGGAGCTCAAATGTATTTAACCTAATGTCAGCTCTGACTATTCATGGCCCCTTTATCCAAGTCTTATCCCCCGTCAGGCCACGTTTGTTACAACTAACGCATTTACTATGAGAAGCGTCGGTAAAATCGATCTTATGTGTGCAAGGTGTTACTCTCTTAAATTTATCTACAAAGGTCTTGGTCAGCACTTTTTCTTTTGTGAACTAGTCAGTCTAATGCGTCCCACTCCAACAATCTTAGTATCGTGTATTTTGAGAGCTCTGTTCATATGATACTTCATCGAAACAACCTTTGTTCGGACGGTCATGCATTCTCAGGTTCCTTTTGTTTCCTGATTCCTGTGCTTCCAAGCAGAACAACATTTCCTCGGGTCCCAACGGGAGTTGCTATGCACCTCAGTTCCCCTTCTGCTATATTCACAAGCAAGGCTCTATGTTCTCAAAATAGGATTTTCTCAGCTTCCAGGGCATCGGCTAATGGAAACATGTTTATGGCCAACCTCGCTAGAGGCTGGAAATACAAGCAAATAAAGGCATACCCACAAAAGGGTCTCGGGCTATTTTGAAAACTCTTCACGCTGCAATATTATGATAGGAATATAGTACGTCCATAGACGATGTCCCATAAGAACTACTAAACATTATGGAACATACTGGGCTTGACTACTACCCAAGCGCAAAATCTAATCACATATTTCAGTACATGAGAGAACCACTACTTTTGACACTCAGCACTTTAGTACACACTTTCTTATTATTGCAGAACCCTTCTCACAATACACACATAATGAGCATCCAAAATGTGTAACAACTCCATCCTCAATATCAGCACAATTGGTAAAACCTGCAGACCTTAAGATGAAAATCTTCACCGATGCCCGACTACAATGGCATAAATACCACTGTCAGGAAGCAATAAAATTGGGATGTTAACAGATAAAGGTGTAAAAATAACCCTCATCGTTCAGAAGAAATCAACTGATTGGATTCATTCATAATGCCAAAGCCAGACCTGTCTCCACCCACCACTTAACCAAATAACCTGCCAAATCAGGCCAGCCACCGCCAGAGCGCTGAATCAATGCATTCTCCAATCAATAGTCTTATTCGAGCTGAAGCTGAGTGGTGAACAAAGCAGATTAGCTGTGTCTCCACAGCATGTCTCTTCAGGATGAAGAGCACCCCACAATAGGTCACCCATCACAAGGTCAGTCCACTCTTGTCGGAGCCACTGTTTGTTGGCTCCTCGCCATATTTGATTAATAGATTCAGATTCTGGGAAATAATGATTGGGACCACCATCTGCTCCAGTCGATCATGAATCTCAAGCTCATTGATTTTTGATAACGCTAAACTCTCATATGGAATTATGCTTGCATTATTGCTATTTCCCCAGTATCTGAAGAACCTCAAATACATGTTGCTTTGCTTCCAGATAGCATCGCTTACAAATGATTGGTTCGATTAAAGATGTATTTTTTGGGTCAAATTGAAATGCATGCATTTATAGAAATCGAAGCGTTCTCATGTCACATATTCCCAAACCAGCTTTGTTGATGTAGTTAACTCATTTGCAGCCACTGTTGACGATAGATGGAAACATTTAAAATGGGCCTGACAACAGTCATCGTCAAAGTATTTTTCAGGTACTCTGGTAAAGATATTTTGTAGAAATGTTTCTCAATTATGGCAACGTATTAACTGGTTTAAATATTCCCAGGAGTGCCGCACGAAGGCTGAAGGTTGACTGAGTTCAGTGTGTGACTATTTGTGCAGTGTGAATCAAGCACAGTCATGTTTTCCAAAGCTGCAACATGCCTGTAGGGTCACCGGTCGGGTCACTTTTGTTGCTATTTTACACACAAGCATGTCTGACAGCTTGCCAAAAGACACTCGGGACTCTGTGAGTTCACCGAGGGAATGAATGAGGTGTATTCATGCCCTAAGGCTCCTTTGCTTCGGCTACGTGGGATCCTGCAAATCTTTTCAGCAAGTAATGTGCTTACAATGATTAACAAGACTGTTCACTGGAATGTACATAGGATTACCTAACAGATCATTTTTCATCCATTAAACACAACAAAGAATATGCAAGCTATGTCAGGGATAAATGACAGTGAATATTTACCAGAGTAGGACAAGACAAATAAGTGCTCTTGGTGTGAAATCAGAGATGACTGTGTTTACTTTGAGGGGGTCTTGCCATATGAGACTCCCCTGCTTAAAAGATGAATGGGCTTCTCTTTCTGCATGTCCAGAGAGAGAGAGAGATCTAGGCCTCCACCACATGAATGGAAGGCTCTCTCTGTTATAGTCTGGACTAAAAACCAGCACTAATAAGGGTGTGGGGGGATACTGTTCCGGTTAGTTTTGCACAAAGGCCACCTATGCCTGGGAGGCCACTGATGAGTTGAAGGCGGGAGTGGAATCGAGGCCAGGGGACTATGTGATGACTAGGCTGTGAATGGCACTGTACTCGACTGTGTGATTAATGGTTGCAGCCAGCATCTTCTTCACAGATTGGCCTTCACCCTCCACGCTGAGATCATCAGCACCCCACTCCCTCCTCTTGGGTTACTGCGTGCATCTCGAAACAAGATGCATACTTTAGCATGCAGACGATTCCCTGAAGTAAATGTAACTGTCATTTAGGTATCGTTTTTACAGTCGGAGAGCCTGCAGACTATGGCGATCGATCTTGAGCCTTGTAAGCTAGCTCAGGGTTTATTTGCAGCTGCCCTTACTGGAAAAGAATCCCTTGTGCAATCTGTATTCAGCTGATCCTATTATACCCTGTGAATAATTGATCCAACTGTGAAACTCAACCCTGTCACATGGGTGAGATGACATCATCGTTTAAGGTTGAAAATGGACTCCTGTGCGGCTGCATCGCCTCGAGTTGTTTGCTCCACAATCGCTCCACTGTATCTGATTACCTACCGCTTGTGAAGGACAAAAAGTAGAGCATGAGGACGGAAGGGGCGGTGGCGCTGGCGTTATCGTGCTCAGCAAGACTGTACAGAGACAACCGACTTACTGATAGCGCTCATGAGATGGTCACAAGCGGTTCTCTGCTAGCGTGAAACCGCTAAAGAATGGAGCAACAAAACAATCCTTTCATCCCGATGTAACCGCGAGATTCAGGAGAACGGTCTTTCATTCCACCCTCATGGTTTTTATTGACTTTTCTGACAGGGTTAGGAAACTTGTGCCGCAATGCGTGGGACAAAGGGAATACCTCACACGAACCAGATGGACTCGGTGTGGGTCGATTACGTCCCTGGCCGTGAAATAGGGTGCAAATAGGAGCCATCTTTGACCCCGGCCTTGGAGGAAGCTTAGATTGTAATATCGAATGAAACCCCTCCTAAGAGGGGTCGGTCTACTCGTGCCGCTCGACACCTTTTCATCCCGATCCGCAGCACAAATGAGAACAGGAGGCTGTTGAACATGGAACATCTTGTGTGAATTAGAGTGGAAGCCTTGGGCAGAGACGGGGGAGGGTGCTGTTGATGTCTCCTTGCTTTCTCATGAAAGAAGGGAAGGGTGTGGGCTCCTCTGCCTTCTGCTGACTCTCAGGCTAGAAACATTTTGCTGCGTTGCCACTCCAGATCGGCATACTCACTGGTCTGATGAAATCGGTTGTTGTCCACCACGTGGACCAACAGTCATCATGCGTCACTTTGAAAGCGCCGCTTCGTAAGTGGTGTCATGGCTTTCTGCCTGTGGACTCACTTCAGCGTGAGTCAATGCCAACATGCAGGTTGGCCTTTGTGCCTTGCCTCTGAACCAACTAGTACATTGTAAAATAAATACGTAAAATAACATTTTCAGTCAATTTCACTGGATAGTATTTGAGGAAAAACTAGGACACAAGATACTTATCCTATATTCTGACTTAATGGAACTTGAGTTCACATACTTAACATTTTCACTATTTTGGGCTTTTATGTTGAAGTAAATGCATATTATTTTTCTTCAAAGGGCGATCGATGACTGCTGTAGATGTCCTATCCATTTTGACCACGGTCATTTGGCAGAGTTAAAATGTGGCACTCGCCCTGCCCTGCCGTCCCCTACTCTTTCCTGTCCTCCCTTTTTAGATGTCTATCGCCTTCAATGACAGCCAAATAATTAAATGAAATGAAAGTCACTGTATGAATAATTCAATGTAATATGTAGCCATAAATGACAGCACGCTTTAGTATATATTGTAATAAAGCAAAAGTTCATTCAATGGATGGAAACGGAGACAACTCTGCCCACGCCGTCTCGTTGAATCTACCACATAATGTTGTCAGTCTCGATAAGTTTTTGAGATGACGTCAGCTAAAATAGCGAGCGTTCCGAAAATTTTCGATTAACTTTTGCCAAAAGGTTTTTCAACAGAAACTAGGTTAACCTATAGTGCGGCCTTAACGATATCCTAGACTAAAGTTATTCATTAAACCTCCCTCAGCAGAAACATAATATCTAACATTCCCTGTGTTTTAACAGTAATGTAAACAAAAAAAAAAAAAGCTTGTCTCCTCCAAATTGTCTTCTGGCCGTGTCCTCAGTTTCAACTGCCAGAAAATAACGATGCGCTTAATTCTCCCTTTGTGGTATGGCTTGCCATCAGCAAATAAAGCTTGCCCATACATTTCTCTGTGAAATGGGTCCTTGGAGCTTGGTGCTGGAAATGAGGAGATCCTGTCAGTTAATTAGACAATGGTGGTGATGGCTCCATCTGTCTTTTCTTTCACACCACAGACCAAGTCTACGTGGAAACATTTCCAACTGCAAATACCTCCAATGAGTGGAGAACTGAGCTTTTCAATGGGAATGAAATCTTTTAAGCAGCGATGCTGACATACCTCGACCTCCCTGTAAAGGTTAGCTGCTGTTGCTATGGCAACACTAGACACCGGCGATATGCCAAAAAGGTAGCCCGAAGGGGATGGGCGCGTCTAAGTTGAAACTACGGCAGTGGAATTCTGTAAGTGAGCGAGGATGCATGCTGAATGTTAATACTTTGTTTATATTATCCAGGAGTATCCACACTTCCCGTCAGTAGCCATTAACATTTGTAAAAGCCCAAAATGCACCATGACGCAGCCAGCTCGGCGGACGAGGGGGTTATTTTTAGCCACGTACTCATTAGTGTTGATAGATCGTTTGTAATGATGAACAAGGAGAGAAGGAGACCAATCTCTCTGTGAAAGATTGCATCAATGTTCAAATACCTAAGAGTGGCTAAGTGTAAAGAGGTAGTGGAGAGAGTGAGGTGAGATGTTAGGGGCAGGCCAATCAAAGAGTTTAAGGCGAGTGATGCAATAAAATTGCAAGGGGCAAGGTCACATGAATTATACAGGACATTATCCATTCTTTAAAAGCTTCCCGCACTGCTTATACAATAAGAGTATGACATATGCATACCTGTCAACCTCTGCCGATAACTGCCCTTATAAATGATTATTGATTCCCCTTACAAACCCCCCAAAAACCTTACAAACACCGTACGTCGTACGGTGTTTGTAAGGTTTTTGGGGGGTTTGTAAGGGGAATCAATAATCATTTATAAGGGCAGTTATCGGCAGAGGTTGACAGGTATGCATATGCTCCTCAATATATGTGCGCTACATACATGCAATACCAGAAAAAGTATTTTCTCTTTGTCCAAGAATGACATGACAGCTACCATTCACAGTTGTGCATATAATCAGATAATGGAGTATTCCAATGATATACAGTATATCCATCCAGCAGCCAACAGGTTTCCCTGTAGGGGGTCATACGTGGTTGCATTGACTTATGGAACTGTGATTACATTTGCTATGAGGGAAAGCACCACGGTTTCAGAAGAGTTAGATTGTGCAAGAATATTGTGCCACTGTCTGACAAAGTGAGGACAGCAATACAGAAGGATGGTGCAACCTTGCCCCTACTGTATCAAAGAGGCTTATGTTGGAAGGGAGCGTGATACAACAGTGCCCCCGAGAGGTCGCAGTACAGTCTGTATGGCCTAGTGCAGGGATCAACAACTCAAAATATTAAAGGAGTCATATTGAACGAAAAAAATGAATATTTCTGGAGACACTAATTTTTTTAAAGCCTTATAATGAAGGCAACAGGTTCTGCATGTATTGTCATTAGGCTCATATCAAAATGACTAAGTTGACTACAATACATCATGAGCAGTCACGATTAAATGTTTATTATCAGTGCATCCTGGAGAGAACGAGAAACCACATGACTGCTCTCCTGTACGATGCCGCCTCAAGTATAACTTGATGACAATATTAATGAATTATGTTTCATTGCTTTAATGAAATGAATGCAATCCACTTCTTAAATCTATTTTTGCGCTCCTCTAATTTCTCCAGAAGTAATGCAATCGCACTTTTTCTCTCTTTCCCACCTGGATAATCAGCTGCAAATGTAGCATTGCTTATCTGGAAATGTTTTTCCACAAGACTTATTTCACAACTTCTCGCTACAAAGTGAACATTCAGGCAATTCTTTCACATTGGCAATGATTGCAAATGATTCACAGAATCCTCTTTTTGCCTCAGTTATTTTTCTCTTTTTTCATTTGAATCCATGACCCTTCACACAGTCACTAGTTTATTTAGGACAGCGACCTGCCTAGAAACGCGTGTCGCAGGGTATCACGCGAATCTTCGTTAATAGAAATGTTGAAATGTAATATTTATTTTACATTTGCATTTCTTACAGCATGGAAAAACGTGAAGACTATTTTTTTCTTTGCAGCCAGGACATACGATCACGGACAAACTTTGACATAATACAGCGCAATTCAAAATTTAAACAATTTCAGACTTTTTAATGCCTTTATACAACATTTTATTAAGATGAATAAATTTCCCAAACCTTTTAAGACTGTTTAAGATCGCACAGGAACCCTGTGTACTGGGCATCTTAATTTAAGAGCATGCAAGAGTTTAAAGAGATGGATTTTGAAAAGGTAAGTGGAAAAAAATGCCATTCCAATGTCTCCCATTCAGCAGGAAGACTGCATGCATCATTATTTTTCTATGACTCAATTGACAGGGCACAGAATGTCTTTTTTAGAGAATGAAAAGCTAGGAAAAAAAGGCAATAACGATGATCTGGTGATAAATATTATTCGGACCAGTAGATTTCTGGAAATATGTCTCTAGGTTAAATAGCGCAAAAATAAATCGTAGCCACGTGGCGCAATGGTTCTCTTTCTGGGTTTCCAATTCAATTAAAAGAGCTCTTTATGAGCACAGCATCTAATTTCGGTCTAATAGTGATAGTACTGCCCAATTACCGGTCAGTGTACTACTCTTCAATATGCACCCCGAGTCCACTTTTTATGAATGAAAACAATTGCATTTTCACGATGGCAAAGACAATATAGCCGTAAGTCGAAAAAAATGGCTCGGTTCAATTGGTGTTGAGGATAAATCCCAAAAAGGTTTAACAACGGCGAGGCCCATTCTACGCAGGCTCTTTTTTAAAAGCTACTGAGAGCCAAGTTGGACACAAATGATTTGGAGCAGCATCCAGAAGGGGTGGGCGTGCACATGGCTGGAAAGGCGGCAGAGATAAAACAAAGTCCAAAAAGCTCCTGGCAGCTGAATAAAACCGGCCCAAAGGATGTCTCTCATAGCATGGTGTCCAAGGCCTTCTATCTGTCCCTGGCTTTGTTCGTGGCCTGGTTTCACTAGCGCTTTCATCTCCCTTCCTTGTGCTCCCCAAGGTGCCCGTGTCATTTCCACTGACACAAAGAGGAAAAACATGAACCCACCCCAAAAAATATTTATAAATGACTCTGGAAGCATTTCATCTTTTAATTCAACAGCACGTTTGATGAGTGTGACTGCATCCATAATTTATCAGTGTACCCTTGTTAACAGTGCTTGGGTTCAATTAAGCAGACCTGTCTGCAGAGAATTGTGTCTATTATCACTAAAATGTCAGCCCAAATCACCGTGTCTCTTCTTTTTCTTTCGGCTCGTCCCTTTTGGGATCGCCGCAGCCCGGAAGCTCCATCTTCATCATTCTTCTGCCAATATATTTTCAATCTGTTTTAAGAATGCGCACGATCCATCAAAGTCTGCTTTTTCTAAGTTTGTCAGAAACCTAGCAGGATTTTACTTTCAGCTCACTTTTTTTTTTAAATCTATCTATGTATGTAATAGGTTTATCCTTGATGGGGTTGGCTAAATCAGTGGAATTAATCATTTATTTTTATTTTGAATATTTATTTATAGTTATTTAACAAAACAAATGGCTGAGTGTTAAGACCTACCGTATGCATGCATGTACATTTGTGTGTATGTATGAATGTATGTATATATGTGCTTATATATGTATGTATGTATATATGTGCTTATATATGTATGTATGTATATATGTGCTTATATATGTATGTATATATGTGCTTATATATGTATGTATATATGTGCTTATATATGTATGTATATATGTGCTTATATATGTATGTATATATGTGCTTATATATGTATGTATATATGTGCTTATATATGTATGTATATATGTGCTTATATATATGTATGTATATATGTGCTTATATGTATGTATATATGTGCTTATATGTATGTATATATGTGCTTATATGTATGTATATATGTGCTTATATATATGTATGTATGTATATATGTGCTTATATATATGTATGTATGTATATATGTGCTTATATATATGTATGTATGTATATATGTGCTTATATATGTATATATGTGCTTATGTGTATGTATGTATATGAATGTGTATATACACGTATGTGTATGTTTTTTGTGTGTTTTTTGTGTATCTGTTTGTGTATGTGTGTGTGTGTGTATGTATGTATGTGTGTGTATGTGTATGTTTTTTGTGTATGTGTATGTATGTGTATGTGTATGTATGTGTGTATGTGTATGTATGTGTGTGTATGTGTATGTGTGTATGTGTGTGTGTGTGTATGTGTGTATGAATGTGTGTGTGTGTATGTGTATGTATGTGTGTGTATGTGTATGTGTGTATGTGTATGAATGTGTGTGTGTATATGTGTGTATGTGTGTGTATATGTGTGTGTGTGTGTGTGTATGTGTGTGTGTGTGTGTGTGTGCGTGTATGTGTCTGTGCGTGTGTGTGTGTGCGTGTATGTGTGTGTGCGTGTGTGTGTGTGTGTGTATGTGTGCGTGCATGCATGCGTGTGCGTGTGTGTATCTATTTCAGCAACACGATTATTTATTTATATATTCATGTATTTATTTATTAACTTACTTATTACCTATCTATTTATGTCTAAAATGCCTTTCCTATTTCTGCATCCTCACCCTCTTGCTACTGTGACAACAAAATTTCCCGAATAGGGGATGAATAAAGTTATCCAATCCAATCCTACAATTCATCTGTAACATGCTGTTTGACTCCCAACTAACAGTTTCATTCTGTTTTTTTTAGTAACGGCTTCATTTTTATAATGTGTGTTTTAGCCTGTGAGAGGACGAAGGACGCTGATGAAGCAATTTGATGCAAACCTTTCAAATGTCTTATAAAAGGCACTACTTTTCCTTCCTGACTTGACAATTTTCCATCATGAGGGATTGGAAATGTTGACTGGAGGCACAGACTTGGCACAACAGCAGAACTGTCAGACCGTGTCATTTTTATTTATTAAATGATCTCTTTTGGGGGGAAAAAGTGACTTTCAGTTTCCTCTCCCGACACACTGTCACCTCCTCTGCTATTCCTTGATGAACTACTGAACTCTAGATGGAGCAGACTGCCTCGCTTATTAAAGATTTACCAGATGAGTCTGCTGTCGTGCCCTTGACCTTCCAAACAGCGCGTGCACAAAGAGAGTGGGTGTGTGAAGCGACGTGAGGGGGCAAGACGTTGAATAACGACGATGTTGGGTTTTTGCCACTTGACAGCACTGGCAGGCAGGCAGGCTGTCAACAGAGTGAATGCAATATCATTTGTAATAAATGACAGGCCTTGTGAGTCAAGTTTTCTTTGGCAGATCACAAAGAAAACACTTTTACTGTGAAAAACACACTCAAATGCAACTTCATACTTTGAAAAAAATGACAAAAAAGTACTAGAAACTACGGTATATGAAATGAAACTTATTCACGTGCTTCCAGAAAATGGAAGATTTTTCAGATCTATACTTATCTATATTAGACATAAAGTAGGCTAGGTTAGAACTTTATTTCATCCTGTATTCTGGAAATTTCTTGGTTGCAGTAGCAAGACAGACACAAGACACACAAGACATTGTAGACCTAGGTAAAAAAACTGGAGCCTCACACAGGAAATCCACAAGGTGGGGACCTTCTGCAGACTGAGACTGATGTTACCGCACAGTCCATCAGTAGTAGAAACCTATCGTCATTATTGTCAATTATAATCAGTCAATTGTAGCCTGTTATTTTATAGGCATGTTATATTTTGCTAGTGTATGGAGAATTGCAACAGGCAGAAAAAGAACGCACCATCCCTGATTGGAGAGGATAGGAGAAAGATTTGGTACTTGGCAGACTGATTTCCTGTTGTAAAGAGCAATTGTAGCCCATGGCGAGGTATAACATGTGGTCATGCTCCACTTAGTCAGTGAGTTCACCAAAGGTCAAGCGTTCCAAAATGGGAAAGCAGAATTTTTCAAATAGATGAATGATACAAACTTGTACATTTGCAGTTGTCTCGTGTGCTGGTGGCTAAAGAGGAACAGAGCAACGGGAAGACCGGCAAAGTATCTCCGGTAAGCTTGTGAAACTACACACAGTGCTTTGCCATGACCCTTGTGATTTGTGTGTTGTCGAGTGAGTCCATTTTACCTTCCGGCTACACAGTCCAGACTGGATCTAGATCACTGCTTCAGTGCTCATGTTGCTCTCAGAGGAAGTGACCTCAATACATCCAATAACCCTGCTCGCACGTGCGCAACAGCCGTGCAAGATTGAAGAAAGCGCAGGTTGCTTTTCTTAGGGGGGGAAAAACCTATGTCGTCCGCTTTCTTTGGTCCGTACCAAAATGCAATGGGCACCTTTCTGGTTTGGTGCGGTTTCCTTTCCCCATTGCAACTATCGCAATGGTACATGGTCGATTGGTCGCCGGTCTTTTGGTCGGCGGTCTTTTGGTCGCCCGGAAGGTTATTGATAATGACCATTTAAATCATTGCTCAAATTCCCTAAATACAAACTGCGAATTACTATTTAGTCATACTTAATGCCCTAGTAATTATTAGGCTAAAGAAAAGCTCCAAATTTCCCAGACTGTTATTGTTTTTTGTTGGAGAACTTGTTAAGACCCTGACTGACGTAGCTTCTTAAAGGGACAACGCATGTACATACAAACTCTTATACACTCACACGTCGGCTCAGTGAAACTGCTCATGGCCATTGTTGGCTTTTATTGATGCGTAGACCGTGTTGTTTTACCTTGTTTTGTCGCCGGTCTTTTGGTCGTTGGTCTTTTGGTTGCCCGTTGTTGCGGTCGGGGCGACCAAAAGACCGGCGACCAATCGACCGCACACGATTGCAACAGTCCAAGGACTGACTTGAAACAAAGCCACTATCAATCCAAATGCTCTAGGTGGGGTAACACAGTAAATTACTGAAGGGGCCCTCGAGGAACCCTGAGCTAGAGTCATTTCGTGTACGAGTTGTTTTTGTAGAGCTCATGCTTAATATCACTTGGCGATTCGGCTCTGGAGAAAAGTTTTGGGCGCTTTTCTTACCATTGTTGTGCAAACAGCCCCTTAGAAACCAATTGAATTACCCAACATGTGCCGTGAGGAAGATTAAATGTCGTGTTGTTTTTTGGCTCCCGGAAAGTGAATTGCTTGTAGTGTAAAGAAGCATTTTTAATCTGTCACAGTATTGAAAAAAAATAGTATAATATAGTCAGTCAGCAATGACAGATCCACAGCTCCCCCTTTTGGTTTGACTAAATTATACTTTGGCAGTGGCAGGAGAAAAATATATCTTTGAATCAAAATCGCAATTGACAGAAGTATAAAATAAGTCAAAAATATATTATATTGACGTGTGCGTCAAATAAAAGGACTCTTATGAGTGCACAATAAAAACACGCACAAATATTTCCATTTTAGTCTGCAACAAATAGGTGGCGCCTGCAGTAACCTGGAACAGGCTCCAAAACACATGAATGAAAATGCCATACAAACCAAAAGAACCTTTTTTTAACACCAGCAGATGGGAGGGATTGCAGTAAATATGGACTAGCATTTGTCAACTAAGGAGTTTTAAAGGTACTGTGAACTAAAGCACGAAAGAACGAAAGTGAAAATAAATTGTTAGATTATAAAATAATGAGTACTGCATTTTGCGGAGGATAAGTACATTTTTTATTTTTGTGGTTTTTATGGTTCGACTTGTGTGACATTATTAACACATTTCATCATTATTTTTTACTCTAAACTGCAAAGGGCGCTTGATAGGTTTATTAATAGGTAAACTTTAATATAATGTAAACAATACAAGGTGGGCATTGGGCACATCTCTGGCGTTATCTTGCAAGTGAGAATCGTCCTGGCTCGTCCTCGCCACCGTGACATTCTAAAGGACCGAATTCCTCTCCTGCCAATTTAAGACGTCGAATCAAAACAATTACAAGGTTATCTATTCAATCCAATTGCATAAGGGAATAACACAATTAAGGTAAAAAAAAAAAACCTGCCACAACAATTGCCTATCAGGTCGGAAAACAAAAACAACTGCGTAAGAATTTGCACAAGTAAGCGAGTATTTTCGGAAGTTGATTCGATTATCGCCATCTGCCGGTATCCAAGTCAAAGCAATTTAGGAGTCCTTCACAGATCTTCATTGCGAACTCAGATCAACAGTCCTTGGCCCGGAACTTGGTGATCTGTCAGGTCAATAGTCCTAAAAACAATTAAATGTCCTCGGAGCCAGCTGCCATGTAGAGTGACCTCGAGCTTGCTCGGTCCCAAATTGAAATAAAGCTCATATACATACTAATGATTAATGCACATTTATAATAACATCCCAGAATAACCCCAACAGCGCTGAAGGCCTGTGTTGATAATTTCAACATTGGCGCTCGGTGGACATTTGGCACCACGGTGTACCCGTACAATCGCCTGTAAGGCTTAACTAAAAACATTACTATTTGTAAAAATAGAAAAGAAAAAAAAACATCTGCTTGTTGCCTCTATTCTTATTTTATTTTAAAGATATGTCTGCTCTTTGCTTTGGATTTTATCGAATAAAAACAGGCTTGCCCTGTCACAATAAGTGTCCGTACCGACTCTTAAACGGTCCGTGGAAACAAAGGCCACCAAATATTCCCATATATTTTTTTCAAATGCTAAAATACTATTTCAACCCCAATGTCACCGACAACCACTCATGCTCTACAATTACACCACCACCGTATAGGACTAAATAAAACCCATACTGCCCGCACTGGACTACTGCACCATTGGGTGGCCTAAACCAGTCATATATCAGGGCACTTTAAAAAAAAAAAAAAAGTACCACAACGCTCCAAATCAATGTAACGATGTGATACATTGGGCCATATTGCGTTAACTAGACTGTCTTTTTGACTTTAGCAAGAACAAGATCATTATCAAACTCCATAAGGTTGGTCTTGAGTGTGCTTGCTTTGGGACGGTCTTCTGGCTTCAGAGAAAGCATCGACTTAATCATTTTTTGCTGCAAAATAATAATAATAATTACAACAACACATGTACAGAATTTTAGAAAAAAATCATGAATTTACGACACTGTAAAATTCTCAATATTTCAAAATAGCTACATTTCCATGAGCCACAGATGATTATTTTAAGTAAGAAATCAACATTTTAATGTGCTATACCTCCATAGGGAAAAGGCTTGAAAAATCGGCAGGAAGTTTCTGGTTTCTGACATCAGGCCAAATCTGGTTTACAGGGAATGCGAAATAAAACAGGTGTATTGAGTTTAAATGGAAAAAAAAGACTCTTACATCAATACACAGACTAACAACACAAGGCCTGAAAATACATTATTTTCTCGTTTCATTAAAAGAACAACTTTACCGACATGATCAAAATTGTAGGTCATGAATCATTGAGGTAATGGTACATTTTCGGTATACCACCCTTCTCTACTGTGTGTAATGCACTGGGGAAATATACTAGAAGATATTGGAGAAATGACCAATCTAAACAAGTAGGGTACAAAGTGAAACCTGATGGTATTCATTGTATTTCTTTTGTATTGATTTTTTTAAATCACTAAATGCTCAACACATTTTAAACTGTGACTATGGCAAACCTCGCTACGAATCCCATCTATGGTTGATGTAACTGTTATGGAACCTTAAACTCGCACTCTATCACATTGCCTGGAGCTGCTTCCTCCTTTTCTACCATTGTTCATGAGCTTACATTTAAAATCACAGCTTAATGGCACCTCAACTCACCTTTACCCTTTCACTTCGGGCACGGAAGGACCAGAGCAGCTCAAAATAAATCAGACCAAGAGCAAAGATGTCCACGTTTTGGGTATAGTTAACCGCGGCTTTCTGAAACTGAGAGAGGATACAGTAGTCTACGTGATTATAATATGATCTATTAACAATACTGAATGCTGCACGATGTGTGCAGCTAATCTCACCTGCTCAGGTGCCATATAACTTGGGGTTCCAGTTTCAAAGGTTTTTTCCAGGGCATCATCATTAGTAACGAGGCCAAAGTCCCCAATCTTTACGGTTTGATCCAGCGCAAACATGATGTTGGCAGGCTAAGTATTCAGAAAAGGACAAATTCACTTGCGAACAACATTGCTGCTAGCTTGACACAGAAGGTAAAAGTCATTTCATTGGATTGTTGCTTGACCAATACATGTATTGTGACAGCCCTGCTAAGAATTTCATTCTTGTTCAGAATCTTCACTCTAACGCTTGTAAATACATTTACCTTTAAATCTCTGTGAATTAACTTTCGGCCGTGAATGTATTCGACTCCTTCCACGATATCCTTTATGATAGCAAAACCACGTTTCTTTCTCTGTTCCGTGTTCACCGTCTTCACAGTCTTCTCATAGTTGAAGTCATCAATCCAATCTCGGAGGGTAAGGGTATCACACAACTCCATTTGAATGTAAAGGTATTTTGCAGATGTTTTTGAGGTATATCTGCAAATGACAAGAAAATGTGATGGAATTTTGTTGTAAACATGTTTTAGAGAGCCCCGACCTTTAATGATATTTCAAACTCACATGGGTAATCCACTGAAGGCACCATCTTCCCAGCTTGTGTGGTATCTTACAATGTTTCTGTGTTGAAGCTCCGTTAAAGCCATTATCTCTCGTTTAGATTTTCTAACAAAAAAGATTAAAAATTGATTGAAAAACAGGAGTGTACATTACACAATAGCAGCATAAGAGATTGTGTGCATGAACTATTTTTAGTCAAATCAAATGCATGTTTAACTTACTTTTCAGTTTGGACAACCTTAACAGCATAGTTCTTTTCATCAACCTTGTGTCGTGCCTTGAAGACAGTGCCAAAGCCTCCATTTCCAATTTTTTTTATATCCTCAAATTCATTTTCAAACCTGTTGAAAGGGAGAAGAAAATGAGGCTGTCTTCTCTCATCATAAAAAAATAGCATATACTACAGTGGTACCTCTACATATGAATGCTTTTATACACTCAACTTGTCACTCACAAATCCAAATTATAATTCAATCTGAAATATGTTATGCTAGTGATGACAAATCCAATTTATGAAAACACTTCTGAAACAAATTAATTTCAGAAGTAGAGGTACCACTGTATTAAATTGAAATTCACATACCATGTAGTGCATGACTGTGATTTCAGCTCACTACCTGTTTTACGGTCTTTAAAATCTGGGCTGTTTACATCCTTAATTGAATAGGTTTATTGAATGAAGATGATGCAAAAATGTATTAAACACATTCATTTACAAGGCTTTTTTTTACCTGTGGTCTGATAGCAAAGTTTGCTGCAATTCTAAAAGACAAAAAAAGATGTTTGCTGTAACTATGCTGTGCAGATTTAAAAAAGACAGAAAAAACGGATTTAAAAAATACTCAGGCGCTTACTTTCTTCTGGGCTTGACATCTGTTTGTTTATCCTTTGGTAGCGAAATGTAAACAACATACAACATGGGTTATAAGATTAAACACACTTGATCTATGAAATTATGTTTTCAAACCATACATCTCTGACATAGTATACATAACATACATGCATGTTGGAGCTATTGTGTTTATCAAATTATCTTCATCTCTTCACTAGATTGGATGGATTGGATTTTGCTGAGGTACAAACCATAGTCCGTTTCTTTATATTCTTTATAAAATAAACCAAGACATTGGGAAAAAATAATAATAAAATAAACAAGAACAAACTTTGTTATTGGCCAGAAGACTACAGTTGTTAACTAGTGATGTCATTAGTGCACATCATTTTTGCCAACTATGTCCTCTTCCGTTTAGTTTTATTACTGTTAGTTGTTGTTGTTTTTCTTTTTCAAAAAATCCAATCCTAAAATTTCATTAAAGTGGGACTTTAAGTTAGGCGTAAATAAGGATGACTTATATTGTCATAATTCATTTCATGATAACATACCTGTACTTTAGGAGTAGACTTGGCAAACTCTTTTGTGTTTTTTTCCCTTTAATAAATGATAGAGAATAGTTTATACAAATCAAACCTACACATTTGAACTATTTCTCTGCCAGCAACTTACGACAATATTGGAGGCGAATCCATGCTGGAACTTTCAGAGGACTCCAAGATCTGCCAAGCACAAAGTTAATGACATTCAGTATAGTTTTAGATGATCAATTTTCTTTCCAGTGCTTGGTGATTAAATATAAACCCATATTGTACTTGCATGTTACTAAATGACTTATTTTGTAGATCAAAATCTAAATCTCTAGTTCCTATACTGGCTCAATGTCAGTCAATCAAATAATCCATCTTTTTTTTTTGAACTTCTTTCCACTCCAGTTCAGATTTGTAAAGCAAAACTGTCCTTACATGGGATGCTTGACCAATGTTCCCTCTAAGCTGCGCGCGTGCGCAATTGCGCACTACTCTCGTCTTCTCTGCGCACAGCAAATCATATGGAGCGCACAAAATAAAATCCCCATTTTTTATTTTTTTTTAGCTGTAAGGCCGACGCGCAAACCACTCATCCGCCGGGCCGCCCATTCATAGATATTAATCATTCCTTTTTATTATTACTAAATCATTTATGTGTAGTAGACATACACCTGCTTATGGCAGGTGTGATACTGGTGTGTGCCCATAGCGAGCAATGATGATGTTGCTCACACCGGTACTCAGTGTGCTCAGGGAGGTTGTCTTTCTCCCAGACAAACAAAAAATTTGAGGAAACATTGTGCTTGACTTCATTTATCATGTCTTTACTTTGTGGAAATGATGTTCCTGATTCACCAAATGTCCCACAAAAGCATGTAGTTTGATGAACTATATACCCTGCCCAGAGCAGCCAAACATGATCTCTTAGTCATTAAAAAAACATTTATAAAATACTGTACTTACTTCTTTTAGAGCAGTCCAGGCCAAGTGAGCAGCACTATGCTTGGCTTCCTTTTTAGTCTTTCCTGTACCCACGGGGTAGTCCTTACCATCAATCTCTAACTTGTAGGAAAATCTGCAACATTATCAATTCATTTGCTTCAAAACTGAGATTCTATTTACCCTTTTTTTTAGGTTCTGGACATACTTATGGTTATGAGCTGGACCGCTTCTCAACACTTCCCTGAAATTGTGAGTGTAATGATTTATCTGGCAGTATTCATTGATTTTGCCAATAAAATTGGTCTCTGCATAGCTATCATCAGTCTTCGGACTTGGTGCGTTGTCGCTGTAGTACCAAAGACATTGAAAATGATCCAATAAGGCTTTTTTTCCACAGATGTTGCACATGAGTACATATTCCCTGGTTTGTGCTCACTCGTTCTCTAACGTGTCCTCTTCTTGCAGATTTGAAGCCTCAAAGGATTCCTCAATGTCCGTCTAAAATTAAAAGCAATATTTTTTTTAGATTGATTGCATAGTCAAGCCTGTTTACTGCAATGAAGACATTAGGCAGACAGACTCTGGTGGGATAATTGTAGGGACCCAATGAAATGCAACAACAAATTCATTCATTCATTTTCAGAACCGCTTATCCTCACAGCCAATCGCAGGGCCCGAGGAGACGGACAAACATTCACGCCCACAATTTAGTGTCCAAACAGCCTACCATGCATGTTTTTAGAATGTGGGAGGGAACTGGAGTACCCAGAGAAAACCCATGCAGGAGGACGGACCTGGATTTGAACTCAGGACCCCAAAACCGCAGTATGTCATGACTTAATGTGCATTTTCTTTCTCTCTATTGCCCTTTTAAAAAATTTTTTTTTTTACCAACGATGTTTCAAATATCGCTTCATATGCAAGCCTTGCAGCAACTTCCTTAGCTTCTTTCTTTGACGCCCCATGAGCAACCGGATACTCGATCTTCCCAATCGAAAACCTACATCTTAAGCAGACAAAATGTTATTACGTCAACGACGCCGCATCTAAACTACAAACCGTAGAAAATGACTGAATCTTACCGAAAGGGCTTTAATGATCCAGGTTTTGTGGACTCGTGAAATTTGACTTCCATCGTGATTTTATGTCCATATTCATTGAGCCAGCACACGTAATTCTTTGCTGTTTCACCCACTGATGGTCCAAGAGATGCTTCTGGTGCTTCCTCATTCTGGCAAATAGAAATGGTAGTCCCAGTTCAATTTCTGTTAACACTAATGTAAAAATACAATGAATTCTTAAAATGATGTGTACAGTTGGTTTCACCTTTTTCATGAGATGTTCTAAAGCCACTTTGGCGGCGTTCTGTTTAGCTTCCTTCTTATTCAGTCCCAAACATTCTGGATAAGTCTCGCCATTTAAAATAACCCTGACGCTAAATCTGTGACAAAAAAAAAAAAAAAAACATTTAAACTTAATTCAATGCCAATGGTAACGATAGACGTCAAATCCATTTGGCTGACAGGGATGACTAAAACGATCAAGTTTCAGTGTCATTAATATAGGCAGAAAAAAATCAAACTTTTTCACAAGGCAATAAATAAATAAAAACAAACAAAACACATGAACTCTAAATTGGACTTACGTTTTAATGTGATCCGGCCCTTCACTTCCCAAGTCCACGTACTCCAAAGCATATTTTCTTCTTTGACAGAATTCGTTCAATTTGGCAACGTGATTTTCAGAATCCATCACAAGTCACAAATTACCTTTAGCAAGGCAAACTACTATCTAGTTATATTTCAGTAAGTTTTAGTTTAAAACAGATTCACCGGAGCTACTAACGCCTGGTTTTCATGTGTTTTCTTGTGTTAGGTTTCGGTTTCGATTCGTCCAAATAAAAACTTCTCAGTTGCCTCAACTTGCTTTGCTGCATTCAAATGCACTCGGAAAAGACACCATTTCCTAACGCACATATACAGTGGTACCTCGACATACTAGCGTAATCCGTTCCGAGACTGAGATCGTATGACAAGATTCTCGTAACTCGAGCGGACGTTTCCCATTGAAATGAATGGAAAACAAATTAATTCGTTCCAACCCGCTGAAAAAACACCCAAAACAGGATATTGGATTGGAAAAAAATGTTTTATTTCTTCTAATTCGCCATATATTGACAAAGTAATAAATAACGAGTGGTTTAATAGTAATAAAATGTGTTTAATAGAAGTAAAATTAGACGCATTTCGTGGAGGGGAAGAGAATGACATACACACGGAGGCGGAGGGTGGGGGCTGTTCGGGGGGAAATGCAAAGTCCGTCCAGTGCTCGTAGAAAGATTTAAAAAAAAAGACAGTGCCATGGCCACCTGGCTTGGTCGCATCACAAAATTTTGACCGCATGACGGGCGAATTATTCGATCTAAATTTCCGTCGTAAGACGAGAATTTTGTATGACGAGCGGTCGTATGACGAGGTACCACTGTATACTACATCAGACAACTCAATTATGTTGCCTGCTTCTCAATAATACTTATATAACTTATAAATAAAACTATGAGAGTTACATTGCATTGTTATATCATGCTCATAGACTAAATTCAAACCTAACATTTTTGGGCTCAATGAACAAGAACAAAATCTTTTACACACCAAAGATTTGGAAACACTTTACATTGAATGTTTAATACATAGAAATATACAAAAAAAGATTATATGTATTGTTTTTTAATAAGTTTGCAACAAAAATATGTCCAAAATACAAAAAAACCCATCAAATATTATCATGGAATTCATTTCCTTCCACATAACTTCACACAACAGCCTATTTTTCAGAATGGATGAGATTTCAGCTCTGCAATGACTACATATGCAACACAAAGTATGTATATATTGATTTATTCATGGTCTGCTTCTGTATTCCCAGGACAGTTTGTGGAGAGGTCCTCCTCATCTGTAAAGAGGTAAATATTTTAGCCTATCAGCATATAGAAATCAAACAAAAACTCTTAATATCATAATCAGGCTTACCATTATAGGTTGTTCCGCACCATATGCAGTAAAAATGGATCCCTCTTAAATAGGATGTCAATATTTGCAGTTTATCAAAGGACTAGAAGAGAAAAATACTGTAAATAAATCTGGACAAAGGAGGAAACTGAATTATGTAAGGTGCAATGCAGGACATAATCAACCAAACCAGAAACACACACCTGCAACAACAGGAACCTTATGCAAAATTAGAAGCTCACAAGCACGAATTGCTTGAGAAGTGAACACAGAACACCCTTTACCTCAAGTAATGTAACGATAACACATAATACGTAACACCAAAGTAACTCTTCTGCTTAAAAAAAAAAGAAATTCTTCAAGATTTTTTTTTCTAATCTGTAACCAACTTTTACACCCCCTCTGTATTTTCATTAAAAACTCACCGTTAACTCCACACTCTCATCCTCCTCCTCCTCTTCTTCTTCTTTAAGATCATCTGTCTGCTCATCATCCTCTACTTTAGGCCAGTACCATTCCTCTCTTGGGACCGTGATGTCCTACAATAGGAAAATCAATTATTTCTACATATACACATGAATAAATATACCACATTGACATCCTGTGGATGAATTTATAATCGTTTACGTATGCATAATAATACCGCACGTTCAAATGATGTAATGCCCAGATTATTGTCCAACCTTCTGTGAATCCAACTGCTCACAGGCTCGTTGACTCCTTCTCAGATCTCCTTCCATTTTTCGCTCCTCTCTCTCAGTCTGTACTCTCGACCTTGAGAGAAAAGCACAATCAGCGACCATGAAATCTTAACACTCTTCAGTAAGAGACACAGATTCACTTAAGTCTCACCTAAAATCTTGCAGAGATTTGGTCTCATTTTGTTTCTCTGCTTGTATTTTCTTTCGATATCGTTCCAGCTCCTCTTCTGCTTTTCTCTTCTTTGCCTCTTCCATTCCAATGCCGCCCCTGTCTGGTTCATTATAGGAAAAAAACATGTTCAAAAAATTATTAGACTACATTTATTAAATGGAACTAGCATAGGGGGTGTGCGCAGGTTATTACCAGTTTTAATATTCAGCGGAATTGGGTCAACTCTGCCGGCCCCTAAAGTGAAAAACAATACGATTATTATGGATACCAACACCAAAGGGAAACAGATCAAAATTTAGTCAAAGACAGACGGGAAAACTTGCCTTCCTTTCCAAGGCCTTGTCCAGCTTTATAACCCATTTTCTGTAAAAGTGCAAATCCCTTATTGTCATTACTAATAGAGCTCTGCAAAGCTGTTTCACGGCTTTCCTTTTCTTGCTCCTTAAAGGTTTTTTGCCGATTTTTAATGTTGATCTCTTTGTGTTTTACTTCCCTTTTCATTGCTTCTTTCACCCGCCTCACCATGGTGACGCCTGGTTTGACATCTTGTCTGATAAAGGGAAAAAAAGAAGTTATTATAATAACATGTCACAAAAGGTTATTGACTAATGCAAATACTTAAAAAAACCCAATATGATTTGATTTAACTTTAAGGAGTTTGAATTTAATATGTTGAAGCTCAAGGGCGCCCCGGTGGAAGAGTGGTTAGCGCATCGGCCTAACAGTGGGGGACCTGGGTTCAAATCCAGGTTGGTCCACCTGTGTGGAGTTTGCATGTTCTTTCCGGGCCTGCGTGGGTTTCCTCCGGGTACTTTGGTTTCCTCCCACATTCCAAAAACATGCATGTTAGGCTGATTGGACACTAAATTGCCCCTAGGAACGAGTGTGAGTGTGAATGGTTGTTTGTCTCCTTGTGCCCTGCGATTGGCTGGCCAACAATTCACAGTGTCCCCCGCCTCTGGCCCGAAGTCAGCTGGAGTAGGCTCCAGCACCCCCCGCGACCCTAGTTGTTCAGAAAATGAGATAAGATGAGATGTTGAAGCTCATGGTTAGTTCAATCACATTTAATTTCTTTTTTTTTTTACCGTGCATATGCTGTTTTGCGATACAAATAACGGAACAACAACAAATGCAACATAAATATTTTTTGTGTTGACAATAAGAGCCCAAAATAAGATCGCAGTGTCGTCACACATTGAAATCACATATGCCGCACCGCAATGCTTACATTTGATTTAGGAAAGCATCAGACATGTAATCATCTTCCTCGTCGGACATTGTGAAATTAAAAACAAAAAAAGAATAGTATCCTAAAAGCAGTATTTTTTCAACAGTGATTCGGCTAGTCGTTCCCGGTTCTCCTAATGTTTGGTTCTCCGAAAATACATTCCGTCTATCAACAAATTGAATTTACGGATTCCTTTAGTGGTGTGTAAAAGCCAGCAAAAAAAATCTATTTGGGTTTTTAAAAATAAATTTAAAACATAACGTTGAATTATTTTATTATTAAATAATTAAATACTATTTGTATGTTTACTGGAAGCACTTACATTGTACCGTCTTACTGTTTTGTTTCGCTCAACAGCTGTAAGTGCCGCACTAGCAACACTCGCCAATATCGGAAGATGGATTAATAACGTGGTTGATTTTAGTCTGAATCCCACGGTATGTGAGGTTTCTGTCTAAAATAAATGTATTAGGATATAGCGGCAAGACGATAGAATTCATTCGGAATTTGAAGTGTATTGGGGACGGACGTGTGGCTTTTGGTTGGAAGCACTCGCTAGCTTAGTTGTTGCTAACAGCTGAGCTAGAGGAAGCTGTCAATACAGAAGAGAAACATCCGAAAAACAGGCCATACGGTAACACGATTTGCATTGAATTTAACATTGAGGAAGACAAAAACAACGAACATATGTGTGCCAATGTTTGAATTATGTGCACAGTAAAGTAGTGATAATGTGTCACGCCCTAATGCTGTCCTCCTATTCAGCAGCATCATTTCGAAGCAGGTGCCTATTCCCACTACTATCTTGTTGCGTTATCATAATTCATGATTCCTTCAGATCCGATTGCTGATTAAGAAATTGCGAAATGGAGCTGGCTCACAGTCTCCTGCTCAACGAGGATGCGTTGGCGCAGATCACTGAAGCGAAGAGGCCCGTTTTCATCTTCGAATGGCTTCGTTTCTTGGACAAGGTCCTGGTAGCAGCCAATAAGGTGAGGGAAATACTTCGATGAAGTGGTTGCTCTGTTTCATGAAACGAATGTTGAACCAGTTGTGTCTGGGTGCTAGGTGGATGTGAAGGAGAAGCAGAAAAAGTTGGTGGAACAGTTGACAGCACTGATCAGCAGTGCTCCAGGTCCACCAACAAGAAAACTGCTGGCCAAAAACCTTGCCACGCTCTACAGCATTGGGGACACCTTCACGGTGTTCCAGACTTTGGATAAATGCAATGAGATCATCAAAAGCAAGGATGACACTGCCGCATACTTGCCGACAAAACTGTAAGATTCATTTGAATGAATATTTTTTTGGTCACTTGTATTTCAAAGTATAACATTCATTTGTTTAAAAATTCTGCAATTTATAGTGAGCTAGTTCTCTGTTCAAGGGATTAAGTGGTATAACCAAATGTTACTCAGATGGTTCATGGTTTAATGGGGGGGGGATTAAGGATGCAAGTGGGTCTGTGGTTGGCATTAATGCAGTCTTGTGATAATTGCATCGCAATACCAGGCATATTTGGATGTGCCGGGGAAGGTCTAAATGATGGATAGATACTGGACTACACTGTGTTTGATTGACTTTGAGGAACGTTAACAAGGATTCATTTGATTCATCTTTTTTTCAAGTGTATTTTTCAGTGCTGTAATCTAATGTGGTTTACCCACAAAAACATTGTGATTGGCTGAACAATCCTCTAATGATTGCCAGTACACATACCGTTTCAAAATATTTTTTATATACGTATTCCAGTCTTTTGACTGAATTATTGACAGGCAATTAATCACTATTCCCATCACAAGACTAGGTAGAACTGAGCTTCAGTATTTGCAGGTAGTGGCTCTTAACTCAGATTTTCATGGTCTTATTGAATACTTAAACCTCACCATTAAAAGTAAAAATGAATCCTAGTCATTTGACAACACATTATTAACTTCAATCACGTGAATATTTTTTCGTTGGTTTTCGTAGTGCTGCAGTCGCGTGTGTCGGTGCTTTTTATGAGAAGATGGGCAGGATGCTTGGAAGCTCCTTTCCAGACACCATAAATAATCTTTTGAAGGCATTGAAAAGTGCAGAGGTATCACATTATTCCACAATCATTAAAAAAAATATTGACAGCTTTGGAAATGTAAATGGCATAAATTCAATACGTTCATCGACTATTTGAATTGCTTCTCCTAATTCTATCTTTTAATATATTTGCAGTCCCAAGGTAGAGGTGAAATACTCATCAGTCTGCAGAAGGTGCTCAATGGACTGGGTGGTGCTGCAGCTTCTTGTCACAGAGATATTTACAAGAATGCCCGCTCTTTACTTACAGACAGGTCAATGGCAGTACGATGTGCAGTGGCAAAGGTTGGTTACATTGCATCACAATGACAATCTAAAGAAATCTTCATTTAGACCAGATGTGTCAAAGTGGCGGCCCGGGGGCCAAATCTGGCCCGCCGCATCATTTTGTGTGGCCCGGGAAAGTAAATCATGCGTGCCGACTTTCTGTTTTAGGATGAAATTAAAATGAAAAGTATAGATGTATATTAAATTTCCTGATTTTCCCCCTTTTAAATCAATAATTGTCATTTTTAATCTGTTTTTTAGTTCAAAAATCATTTTGTAAAATCTAAAAATATATAATTAAAAAAAGCTCAAATAAACATTGTTTTAGATCTATAAAAAACTGGATATTCAGGGCTTTTAATCCAGTTCTTTTAATCAATTTATTAAAAAAATGGAAATATTATATCTAAAATGGTCCGGCCCATGTGAAATCAAGTTGACGTTAAAGCGGCCCGCGAACCAACCCGAGTCTGACACCCTTGATTTAGACAAAGCATTCCAAAGCATTGAATCCCATTTTGAGATCACTAATATGACTCCAATTTGATTCCGTTCACTTTTTTAGTGCCTTCTGGAGCTGCAGAATGAGGCGGTATTCATGTGGACTACAGAACTGGAGAACATGGCCACACTGTGTTTCAAGGCCTTGGAGGGCTCAAACTATGGTGTTCGTGTTGCCGTGGCCAGACTCCTAGGGACCGTCATGGCGACAGCTCTTATGCCTAAACAAGCTGCTGGTCAGATTGGAAATTTTCAGCCGATATAGTTTCAAATGAATGTAATTCAATTGGTTTTTTTTTTCTATTCAGTGATGCGTCAGAATGTGAAACGAGCGACGCTTGATGAAGTTTTAGAGTTAATGGCTACGGGTTTTCTACGCGGCGGATCTGGTTTCCTGAAAAGTGGAGGTGAAATGTTAAAGGGAGGCGTTTCTGTCAGCAGAGAGGTCCGTGTGGGCGTCACACAGGTGAGCTTAATTCTAGTCGAAACAACGGAACATTTGTGACCCTGTACTGCCAAATTACATACGAATTCTATTGTTCTTTAGGCTTACGTTGTATTTGTGACGACGCTTGGTGGTCAGTGGCTGGAGCGCAACTTTGCCACCTTCCTTTCCCATGTTTTGGACCTTGTTTCCAATCCAAGGGCTACACAGACACACGTGGAAGCTGTGTACTCACGACGCTGTGTCTCCTTTATGTTACGTGCCACCTTGGGTGGCTTACTGGGCGAGAAGGCGCAGATAGCAGCTGGCAAAGAAATCTGTCAAGCCATCAGCAAGCAAATGAGGGCTGTTGGTAAGGGGGACGGAGTTTGTGGGAAATTACCGTGGTTCATAGTATGATAGAGTCAGTACTCTACCAATGTCAGTCACTTTGTGATACACATTTAGCATGGTTTGAGCTCGTGTTGCTTATAAACCCAAGTTTAAAATTTGCTTTTCTTGTTGCAGAAGCGGTTGTCAATGACCTCAATGGAGAAAACAAGACTGGTGCTGCTGATGTTTCTGCTAGCCAGCACGTTATGGTTTGTGCCCTAAAAGAGCTGGGAAGCCTTGTTCAGAGCCTCAGTGCCACAGCTTCACCTCTTATCCAAGAGCAATCCATTGGTAATTGTTACATGTTTTTTTTTTTTTTTTAAATATTAGTACATTTCTATTCTACAGAATTTGGTTGAGAAATTGCAACCGTTGAATTGTATTGTCAATGGCTTCTTCCTCAGGACTTCTTGAAACGGTGACCTCGGTGTTGCTGCACCCTAGCATGGCCGCCCGTTTAGCTGCCGCTTGGTGCCTGCGCTGCGTTGCCGTTGCCCTGCCCTATCAGTTAACGCCACTGCTGGACCGTTGTGCCGACAGAATTAACAATCTCAAGAGTTCACCTGAGGCTGTCAGTGGATACAGCTTTGCGATGGCAGCTCTCCTGGGAGGTATACATCAGTGCCCTCTGGGCATCCCGCACGCTAAGGGCAAGGTATTGAACGAAATGATGAGAAAACAGTTCCCACTTTTCTGTCTTTAAATATTTAGCCCGAAATATTCACACATATTTTAAGATTTGACGGTATTTGTGTCCTTGTAGTTGGTGGTAAGTATTGCAGAAGACCTCCTTCGGACTGCGGCTCAGAATAGTCGACTGTCCTTGCAGCGGACACAAGCTGGATGGTTGCTTCTCGGTGCACTCATGACTTTGGGTATGTTACTCATTTCATCTTTTCTCAATGGAGATGTTTTAACTTTGTTTTTGTTTTTTATATATGCAAAGGGCCTTCTCTGGTGCGTTATCACCTTCCCAAGATGCTTCTGCTGTGGAGAAATGTGTTTCCTCGGTCCCAGAAGGAGCTGGAGGCAGAAAAAGTGAGGGGAGACTCCTTCACTTGGCAGGTCACCCTAGAAGGGCGGGCTGGTGCACTATGTGGTAAGAAAATGTTCTCCTGCTTCTATATAAACATGGCATAAATTTTAACATGCTCACATGTCATTCTCTCCATTCCCGTTTAGCTATGCGTAGTTTTGTGGCCCACTGTCCAGAGCTTCTTACTGAGGATGTCATTCGTAGGCTGATGACACCCATTGAATGTGCTATGACTATGATATCTCAGTAAGTAGAATGCAGTTAATAAAATCTTTTTGCTTGGGATTCAGTAAATGTGTGTGGTGTCAACAGTATTTTTTTTTTTGAATATCCGATGTCTAGACTGATAATGTCTGTTCCTCAGTGTTCCTGCCATCATCAAAGTCCATGGTGCACACCTAAAAGCAAGTGCAGCAATGGTGAGGCTGAGGCTGTACGACATTTTGGCTCTATTGCCCCCTAAAACATATGAAGGTAAGAGATTTGGAACTTTAAAAAAATGTGGTATAACACCTGAAAGTTATGGCAAATGCAGCTTTTTTCCACGTTAACTTCTGTTTCAAAATTCTTTTCGCCAATTATCAAAAAAAAATCCCGACTTTAGGAGTAAATTTGAGTCTGCTGTATTTTCTCTTCCACCATGCTCATCCTATAGTTTTAACTAGTACATCTATTTCTCAATTTGCCAATTTGCATTAATGTTATTTGCTGAGTTTGTAGAAGTTAATGGGCAGTTTTTCCAGTTGCAATCAGCATTCATTTGATCAAGTTGTATTATTTTCTATATTCTTCCAGGCAGCTTTAATGCCCTACTGAGGGAGCTGGTGGCAGAATTTACTTTGACCGACAACTCGTCCAACACTACCACTTCTTTGTTGCGCTCTCTTTGTCACTATGATGACAGTGTGCTCATGGGTTCCTGGCTGCAGGAAACGGACCACAAGTCCATAGAGGATCAGGTAAAATAATCTGCAATTCCCCTGGTCAGAAATACGCTAGTCAAAATTTTCTCTTTAAACCAGTATATCCTAGTGTTTTAGTATTTATTAGTGACTAACTAGACTAACTAGGCTCTACTTTCATGATTAGGTCTCTCATATTTTTTGGGATGGCTTTTTACAAACATGATCTGCTGTCATTTTGAAGTCACTTGTTGTAGCATTTCAGTTAATTTATTAATTTCCAACTCTGATTGGTACTTAACAGCTGCAACCTAACAGTGCATCTGGCAGTGGGGCTTTGGAGCATGATCCCTCTTCTATATACCTGCGAGTCCCTGTAGGTGAAGCCATCCCAGGTCCACTTCCTTTGGGTGTATCGGTCATTGATGCTTCTGTGGCTCTGTTTGGTGTAGTTTTCCCGCATGTGTCTTTCAAACACAGGTGAGCTATTGTATCGTGAGCATAAAACTTCACGAGTAGGCGAGACAATCTGAACTACTCACATTAGGTCGACTCTCAGATTTGAAACTTGGATCTTACAACTGAGGCAGACATGCCACCACTGTGTCGCTATTAATACGGTACTGGCATTTAAAAACCTATGCCCTAGTTCTGGGAAATATTAGCTGTTATTTACATTTTTATCCTTATTGCACTTGATCAAGGTGTGTTCTATCTTTAAACATCACTCAGTCCTGGATTGTTATTTTGATGGGATTGATATTTTGTGTTAACTGCTGTGGTCTAATATTTGGTCACATTGTTAAAATTCAGTTTTGACTGATTGTTTTAGATTGCAGATGCTAGACCACTTTGCAGAATGTATCAAGCAGGCTAAAGGGGTTCGGCAGCAAGCTGTCCAACTGAACATATTTACTGCTGTTCTGAGTGCTCTCAAGGTGAGAGACGGCAAATCCCTTTATGTAAACAGGCTATTATGTTGTTGTTCAGATTCAGTTAATATACGTCATGCTGAGAACTGGTATTGTTCCCTGCTTTATTTTAAGGGTTTAGCGGAGAACAAAAGTACTTTGGGCCCAGAGGAGGTCCGTAAGTCAGCCTTAGCTCTAGTGATGGGGGCTCTGGACAATCCCAATCCAATTTTGCGCTGTGCTGCCGGTGAGGCCCTCGGAAGAATGGCGCAGGTCGTGGGAGAGGCTACTTTCATTGCACGAATGGCCCAGACTAGCTTTGACAAGTAAGCATTATGCTCTCCATCTTTTTTAGCATAGATGCAGTACAATAATTTAAACACATCTGTCATGCTGAAAAGATTGACTTCAAACCAAAATTGTCGTTATGTATCTGGACTTTTAATTACAAGATGTTTCATAATTTTACCTGGGTTTGCAGGCTGAAGTCGGCTCGTGATGTAGTGTCAAGGACGGGTCATTCCCTGGCTCTCGGCTGTCTGCATCGATATGTCGGAGGAATTGGCTCTGGTCAGCACTTGAAGACCAGTGTTAGTATTTTATTGGCGTTGGCCCAGGATGGATCGTCTCATGAGGTCCAGGTAAAGTATGGCAACAATCGCGACAACTATATTTGAAACTGATTTTTGTTTTACGGGATGTCAAATGACACTTCCTTTTAAATGAGGCATGTTTTTCTATTTGTACGTTTTTGACAGACATGGGCTCTACATTCTTTGGCTCTTATTGTGGACTCAAGTGGTCCTATGTACAGAGGCTATGTGGAACCTACTTTGTCCTTGGTCCTTACTTTGCTCCTCACTGTGCCCCCGTCACACACTGAGGTGCATCAGTGTTTGGGTCGCTGCTTGGGAGCTCTCATCACTACTGTTGGACCAGAATTACAAGGTATATCTATCAGAAATTCAATGTCTGATTTGACAAATCTCCAATCCAGTTGCACTTGGCTTCCTGGACCAGCAGATGGTAGTGTCACCGATTTTTAACACGCAGACATTCCCAATTACTGTTATGTCATTATGTATGCCGTTATGTGTATGTTCCAATAACCATGCTCTTTGAATACATTATTAAGGAAACGGCGCCACCATCTCGACCATACGATCCTCTTGCCTGGTAGGCTGTGCCATAATGCAGGATCACTCAGACTCGCTAGTGCAGGCAGCCGCCATCTCGTGTCTGCAACAGCTTCACATGTTTGCTCCTCGCCACGTCAACCTCTCCAGCTTGGTGCCGTGTCTTTGTGTAAGAACAATGGCAATTTATCATTAATTGTTCACTTGGTAATTACTCTGTTATTGCATCAGCATCAACATTGGTTTTTAGTATAACTATGCATAGTTGTTCACCCTTTCACAAAAAAAAAATCTACTTTATAGTTACTGGTAGCCATAACCAGTGTGATTATTTTATTATTTTAATTCATTTCTCTTTTTATTAATATATATATCATTTATATATATATATATATATATATACACATATATATATATATATATATATATATATATATATATATATATATATATATATAGATTTATCCGATTATTTCATCTCAACCTGTGATAGCTAGCCATGCGTTTATTAATATACAAACAATTTGTCATTTTCTAAAAAGTATTTTTCCTCTTACCTGAATATATATATATATATATATATATATATAATTATAAATGATATATGTTAATAAAAAGAGAAATGAATAAAATGAATTAATTAAAATAATCACACGCTGGTTATGGCCGCCAGTAACTCTAAAGTTGATTTTTTTGAGTAAAGGTTTAATGTCCTTTTAACTCTCTCTGGGACTTCAGGTGCATTTATGCAGCTCACACTTGTTGCTACGTCGCGCTGCTGTAGCCTGTTTGAGACAACTTGCTCAGAGAGAGGCCTCCGAAGTCTGCGAGTATGCCATGAGCCTTGCAAAGAAGGCAGGAAATGGCAAAGACGCTGCAATAAGTCAGTGAAATCTGTGAGACTGACCAGGATTTGTAGTGCCTTCTTCTTTTCTAACGAGACACTGGTGTTTGACTTTTGTTGCTGATTCAGATCTGAACATCACCGAGACGGGTCTTGAGGGGGCACTATTTGGTATGCTGAATCACGAAACAGACAGGAAGCTGTGCTCTGATATTCACGACACGCTGGGCCACATGCTGTCTTCGCTCGCTGTGGAAAAGCTTTCTCATTGGCTCAAGCTATGTAAAGATGTCCTTGCGGCGACAACAGGTGATTAAAATGAGAGCAAAATAGCTCGGTCTAATTGTCTTGGAAGAAATCAAAAAGGAAAACTATGAATCTTTTGTTTTGAGTGCCTGAACATATATCTGCCTTCTCTATCAGATGTAGGAGGAGCTGTTACATTTGAAGTGGAAAAAGATGAAGAAGACTCTGAGAAAAAAGACGAAATGGACGACGACATCATGTTTACGGGTTTAGGCGAAGATGACAAATCCAAGCCCTCGGTAGCACCTCGCTGGGTGACGCGGGTGTTTGCAGCAGATTGCTTGTGCCGCATCATCCTGCTATGTGAGAATGCAGACAAAGCACATTTTGACCTGGCAACTGCTCGTTCTACACAAGCAAAGAACCCTAAAGGTATAATGTGAGCTTCTGCTTACGTCGTCAATCAAGGAATGCATGTCGGGAAGATTATGCTAAAATATAAACACAAAGAGGACTGTTTCCTCATTACTCGATTAATGCATATTGCATGGGCTTAGCTATTTTGTAGTAAAAAGACTCAATTTCCCCCCTTTTTCCCCCAACTTTCACGACAGCTCATTCAAGTTATGCATAATGCATTCCTCATATAATCTTTCAATTTCCTTACCATTTGTTTTTCTCCAGGAGATTTGTTGGTTCTCCATTTGTCTGACCTCATCCGGATGGCTTTCATGGCTGCCACAGACCACAGTAACCAGTTAAGAATGGCTGGTCTGCAGGCCCTCGAAGACATCATTAAAAAGTTTGCATGCGTTCCAGAGCCCGAGTTCCCAGGGCACGTTATCTTGGAACAATATCAGGCCAACGTAAGTCAAGAATTTTGTCGGAATTCAGTTATACTCAAAACATAAGTAATCCAACGCCAAATATTTGAATTGTCAATTGTATGTGTTCAGGTTGGAGCTGCACTTAGACCAGCTTTTTCACCTGATACGCCATCTGATATAACAGCTAAAGCATGCCAGGTAACAAAGATGGAAAGCTATGAAAATATTTACCCTTTTTCGTTTTTTTTATTTAAAAAAATGATTGAGTACTTGGTATGTGCTTTTTCTTTTTTTAAAACTAAATCAAGTTAAATTTTCATACTTTTATTATTTTAATACCGTATTTTCACGACTATAAGGCGCACTTAAGTCTTAAATTTTCTCCAAAAAGACAGGGCGCCTTATAATCCAGTGTGCTTTATATATGGAAAAAAATAAAATGTGTCATTCATTGAGGGTGCGCCCTATAATGTGGTGCGCCTTATAGTCGGGAAAATACGGTAATTATTTTTTGATCCACCATTTAATTCAAAGTTTGGCATCTACAGTTAAGTTTACCGCACATTGCTTTTCTTTAAAACATATTTGAATCACATTTTAACAGGTGTAAAAAAGAACTCAAGCTCTGTTAAAAAAAAAAAAAAACATTTTATCGACGTCTCTTCCATTTCATCCCTTAATTTGTGTCCACAGGTGTGTAGCACTTGGATTGGTAGCGGGGTAGTAAGCGACCTCAACGACCTGCGGCGAGTCCACAACCTGCTTGTGTCATCACTGGACAAGGTGCAAGCTGGGAAGGGTTCACCCAGTCAGCTGTACAGTGAGAGTGCAACCACCATGGAGAAACTGGCTGTGCTTAAAGCATGGGCAGAGGTTTATGTGATGGCAATGAAGATAAAGAAAGAGGCAGAATCGAAGCCCGTCAAAACGCTTCGAAGTGGCGATGAGGAAGAGGATGACCTGAGTGCAGATGTGCTTCCACCTGACAGTCTCATCACTTTAGTGCAACCTGAACTGCCCTCGCTTAGCAGGCTGTGGTTGGCAATGCTCCGAGATTACGCTCTGCTCACTCTGCCTGCAGAGTTTTCCAGTCAGCTGCCGCCCGATGGTACAACAAAACAGTGCCGTTGGATTGCCGAAACATCACAATGAAATATTTTATCGTCTATTTTCTTCTCACTGTTTTCACAACGGATTTTACTCTGTGTGTTCAGGTGGAGCGTTCTACACCCCAGAGACAATAGACACAGCAAGGCTCCATTACCGCAATTCGTGGGCTCCGGTAGTTCATGCCGTGGCCTTGTGGCTGAGCAGCACTGGCTTTGGGGCTTGCGAAGAAAAAGAAGAGCTTTCTCCGGTGATGTCCAAGGCCGTCCACACGGGAGCCTTGTCAACTGTTAAAACATTTGAAGAATCCGTCAAAGACACAATGCACCTAATGTTAGGTACAAATACATAGATATTAAATGTGCTCCACTTTTTTTGTTTGTTTTGTTTTCTATTGAAACTGCACCTGCCAAAAATGAAAAAATAGCAAAAATAAAGAAGATGAAAAGTATGAACATGTCTCTGACATTTTTTCCCTCTATCTTGCAGGTGTCAGTATAGAGTTTCTTTGCTTTCCCCGACCCGAGGAACCCATTGAGCATGTCATGTCCTGCCTGTACGCCCTGTCAACTCTGCTTGAATCTCCCTGTGCAAAGACCCACATTGCACAAGACCAGGTAAAGATTGGAAATCCTTAGGTTGGATGGAAGTTTTTTCAAATGCAATGTCATTTCATGTAAGTGTTGTTATACTTTAAATTGTGCATGTTTTAAAATAGTCATGATTTTTGTCATTGAAATGAAAACAGAATAGCTTCATTCTATAGCTGTTTCATTGTTGTAGTTCGTGACATAGTTGCCAGAATAGCTTCAGTTCAAACACCTGATAAATACAGCAAGGCCATGTGATATTTCCTGCTTGACAAGATGGTAAGGGCCACTTGAATCCTATATCATACAATAGACCTGTGCCTAATTTAGGTGTTGGTTAGGGTAGGTCAATTGTTTGACATTCAAAACACCACAACAAAAATTCAATTCTATCTTTAACTGGTGTCATTAAACATGTTACTTTTTTGTAGCTTCTGGCAGTGGAGCTCCTGAATGTACTTCACAGACTGTTGTTGACACGCGACCCTCCCGCAGTCCAGCTCCAGGTGACTGCTGTAGTACAGGAGACCATAAAAGCTGCACTGGACCATCTGCAGCAACAAAATATCAACAAAAGTAAGACTAGAGCTAACACATTCTACTATATAGTGTCCTTGTCAACTCACTGTTCTTAGCAAATTGCTGTGAGTAACAATTTGAATTACAGTGCAAAAAGCAAACCAATTTAAAAGGGCCAAAGAGTTTAAGGTTAAGAGTTTGAAGCAGGGCTCTGACCTTCCTGCATATGGAAATGATGTTCTCCTCATGCTTGCACAGGTTTCTCCAGTTTACTCCCACAATCCAAAACTATTGGAATCATTGAACACAAATATATCAATAGGTGATAAAATAAAAGTGAATGGATTTTTGTCTTCATGAACCCAAGCAGTTCATGGTGTACTTGCCTATAGCCTGAGGTTAGCTGGAATATGTACTAGCTCACCCATGCCCCTAATGCGGCGGATAAGCCCTATAGAAAGTGGGTGGCATGATCATGATGGGTTATTGGTTTACTTTCTACTGACAGATCAGTAATATGTTGCGACAGTCTCACTGATCTAGGTCATGATGGTATTTCGCACAGGCAAAGAGGAGGAAGGCCAGAGAGATTCTCAATTCACCCTGGGGGAAGGGGGTGAGATGGGGGAGCTTGTCCCTGGCAGTTCTCTGGTGTTTGCTGCAATGGAATTGCTGGTTTTCATCCTGGTTCGCCACTTACCACAGCTCAATAAACGTGTGAAAGAGTCACCCACCCATGTGACGGCCAGGCCTCAGCGACTACCTGAGCAAAGTGCGCGCTTGGTGGCAAACACTGTTTCAATCCTGGCAGAGCTTCCCTCACTCTGCTCCCCTGCTGGTAAGACAAACACAAAACAAGTCGTTTTTTCTCTCTAATTCTCTATATTACAAACAAGAAATGACGCCCATGTTTTGGGGGTTCCTTTCGCAGGAAGCATGACCATCCTACCGACTGTACTTTTCCTAATCACCGGGGTGTTGAGAGAAACTGCAGTGAAGACGGCTGACAACTCCGTCCCTACATCTGTGTCTGCTGCTTTACAGGCTATAAAGACCATCATCACCTCCCCATTGGCTCGTGTTGATAGCCTCCAGACCCAGTGGACTGCCCTTGTTAGAAGTAGTCTGGCGTCTGTACTGGAGGATTCACAACCAGGTTTGCCCATTTAGATTCCGAATAAATAAAGGACTGTGCGTGGCATGTTATGTGTTGAGTATCATTTGTGTTCTTCCCTAGATGAATCCAGACCTGATTTGGATGAGATTAGTTTGCTGACAGCAATTACACTCTTCCTAATGTCTGCTAGCAATGAACTTGTCGGGGTGACTGTCCTCCAAAAGGGCTGCATGGAACGTTTCCGTAATGCCTTGAATTCTAGTGACCCCTGGGTAAGTACCTGAACGTGTGCGGTCGATTGGTCGCCGGTCTTTTGGTCCCCCCGACCGCAACAACGGGCGACCAAAAGACCGGCGACAAAACAAGGTAAAACAACACGGTCTTTGCATCAATAAAAGCCAACAATGGCCATGAGCAGTTTCACTGAGCCGACTTGAGTGTATAAGAGTTTGTATGTACTACATGCGTTGTCCCTTTAAGAAGCTACGTCAGTCAGGGTCTTAACAAGTTCTCCAACAAAAAACAATAAAAGTCCGGGAAATTTGGAGCTTTTCTTTAGTCTAATAATTATTAGGGCATTAAGTATGACTAAATAGTAATTCGCAGTTTGTATTTAGGGAATTTGAGCAACAATTTAAATGGTAATTATCACTTACCTTCCGGACGACCAAAAGACCGGCGACCAATCGACCGTGTACCGTACCTGAACCTGCGGAGGTTATGTATTTGTTTTCTGTATTACATTGTACTTATCTGTTAAAGATAACTCAATCGGGGAAAAATGGATTATTATTAAGCTTACAAGATTTGTTTGTCAAATGAAACAGAAGGGTGATTACATTTTGGAGGTAGACGTCAAAGGGGTTAGAAAAGAAATTTAATTATAATTTGATGGCAGATTAGCCTATTGAGCTTAAATTTGCAGGGTTGGTGATAGAGTGAATATTTTTTTTTAAATATGTATTTTGCCTTCTTTGCTCCAGGTTCAGGCACGCTGTTACCAGCTGCTTTTGTCAGTGTTTCAGCATCCCAGCCGCCCCCTTTCCACCCCTTATATTCACGCTCTGGCTCCACGAGTGGTGGAAAAGCTGAAGGCAGTGGAGCTCAGTCGACCAAGGACTGCTGCTGAGCTACAGGCTGTGCAAGAGGGCATTAAAGTCCTGGAAAATCTTGTTGGCATGGGTGAAGAACAGCACCGTACGTGTCTAGATGCTTAATGGTTCACTAATGCACTGTCATTTTAAATGTTTTGTTCAGTGGCTTTAAATGTGCACTATCGGTGATGAGAGCATCAAAAGATATTTTTAGAATGCTTACTCCAGTTTACTGGCACTATTAATATTCATGTGTTTCTTTTTTTGTGTCCGATAGGAGTCCAGTTGGTGGCTCTTCTTGTTCCAATGCTTATTTCATATCTCTTGGATGAGAACGCCATTCCGTCTGCATCCAAAGTCTCTAAAAGCCTGCATGACTTTGCTCTTCAGAACTTGATGCGCATCGGGCCTCTATATCCAGCTGCCTTCAAGATGGTTATTGGGGCAGCACCTGATCTTAAAAGCCGTCTGGAATCTGCCGTTCGGGCAAACCAGGCTAGCAGCAGAGCTAAAGATGCAGCGCGCCAAGCTCAGCCATCAGTTCAAGTTGCGCCAACCATAAAACTCAAAACTAGCTTCTTCTAAACCCACTGTTCTCACAGACATGTGTCAACAGATTTTTTTGTTCAAATATAATTTCTCAAGTGTCTCAATTGTGTCTTGAATGGACGAGAGACTTTGAAACGCCTTTGAATGTCCCATGCAAAGATTGTCCCTCTAAAATGTATCATACTTTTTTTTTTTATCACACTGGTGTTTTGTCTTCTGGTTTTAATAGGCATTACAATCATTAACACACGACCTACTTCTGCCACAACTATTTTTTTTTTTTACCTTAACCCCGTAATCCTATTTTTATGTCACCTAAAATCTAATTTTTGCTGAATCGCATGGTGTAGTACATTCCACTGCTGTTGTAGCCATGTGTTTATCCTAAATGGTGTGCTTCTGGAGGCCATGTAAAATTAAATGAGAATTCATGATTACTTTTTGTGTTCACAGAGATTATTATTATTTTATTAATTAATGTTTCAGAAACATATCGCCATGGGGCTTTTTTGGTGGTAATTGGAAACCCAGGAAAAAGCTCTCCATTTCAAGGTGGTTGCTCCATGGTAGTTTTACAGAATAATTCCATGCAAATAGGAGGTGATTAAAGATTGTGTTGGCCTCATTGTTTTTATAAGTTATTCTTGTTTGTTTTGGAAGCTGAATGACAGTTGATTGTTCACTGCTTTTATTTTTAAGATCGTTCCTTCATTGCTAAAGAGTTGGATTTGTGTCTTTATTATTCATTCAAATACAAGTTTGCTTCTATCAAAATATTTTCAATCCCCCAAAACATTTTTCCCAAAAAGAAACGCAAAGCTACATAGTTGAGACAAAAATGCATTTGAACATATTTGTTCTTAGATTGATTTTTTTTCTGATAGAAGTGAAGGTCTTTTTGTTTAAACAGTTTATTTTTTCTACCTACCTTTCTCCATTGCCCGCAAGCGCTCAATCGACGTTTATTTGTCCCCGCCCACACAGCTAACGTGGGAGGGGCCTTTCTACTGACGTCATTCAATGACAGCTAGCTGTCAGAAAGTGAGTTCATTCCTCGGACTCGAGAAGCCGTCGACAGTCCGGTGCCTCTCCGTTTGCATTTAGCGAAAACAAACCGAAAGCCTGAGGACAATTCATTCCACCGAGCCCGGCCATGGACGAACAGGCCGGCCCCGGCGTGTTCTTCAACAACAATAACTCGGTTTTGGCCGGCGCTGGCAAAGGACTGCTGCCTGATGGCGACGCAGGGGAGGCGGCTCGGGCGCAGTACAGTATCCCGGGGATCTTACACTTCCTGCAGCACGAATGGGCCCGTTTCGAAGTCGAGAGGGCACAATGGGACGTGGAACGTGCCGAATTACAGGTGAAAATCATTGCATTTGTTAACGCATGTGACATATTTTTTTACAGGTCGCACGATCGAAGCAGGACATGTTTTCGTCCTAATGTTGCTCGTTTGGGCTAATGTGAATTGCTCTCGTTACCAGGCTAGCATTTTAGCTTCGAAGCTGTAGCGCCCCCCAGACCTCAACTCGATGGCCCTTTTCGATCTATTTACTGAATCCACTTTGAACATACTGTGTTGGATAACTGAATTTTATCATAATTATGATTTATTTGTCTGTAGTGATCTTCAAAAAAGATGTGTTGCTATCTTGTTAGCTAGCTGTTGTGTACTGCCAGTCACGGCTAACTTGAGTAGGCGCTGTAGGTCGACATAGTTTTGTGTTGATGTTGACGAAATATCACGAAGAAGCGTTAGAAAGGTACTGTTGGTTGTAGGGTGCTGATGACAGTAATTCTTATATAGTTGTCGTTTATTTGTTGTTTTAACAGTTGGTTCCTCCTCCAAAAGCCCACATACCAGACTGTGGGAGTCAATGTATTGTTATGGATGTATAGTAGTATGGCTGCCATTGCCACTCCCAAAATAACTAAATAAATTTCGACTTCTGTAGTTTGCATCCGTTGTATTCAACATAATTTGTGAGTCACTTTATATAGGCTAACCAAATTCTGAGAAGTCTGGCTAGTGTATAACTTAGAGCAAAAATATACTAGTATCTCCTTGCCCAGCTACTTTTATTATTGTTATACTATTTTTTCCTGACAGGTTTACTTTCACATGAACCACAATGTCATTCCAGTATACTTTGATTTTTTCCTGTTGACTCCGAGCAGGAAATTTTATATCAATAGCATCTCAGCTTGAAAGCAAACCTGACAATTAGACTTTGTGTTGTCAATTAGCCAGGCTGGTGGATGGTTTGGATATTATTTCAATGTACAATTAGTGGAGTGCAGCATACCAGGCTATGTATTTGTTTTTATGAACAATTTGGGTCTGTTCACAGATTATTTCCCATTTGTTTATTTGTGAACCATTTTATTCAGAGAGAAAAAATAATATGACTATAATGAGATTAAAATCAAACTATTACAAGGTTAAAATCAAAATATGATGAACGTTAAATTATAGATTATACTATTTATTACATGATTCAAATTGTGAACCAGTCATTTTGTTGCGTATTTTTCTCTAACATGAACCAGAAGTTGTTTGGTTTCTAGGACATCAACTTTTGGCGACGTAAAGTCTGTGTGAGCACATTTTTTTCGTGTAATATTAAGAGATTTAAGTAATATTTGGAGAAAAGTCATACAATTATGCGATTAAAAACATGACTTTACTTATTTTTGCATCACTCGAACCGGAAGTTGTTCAGGGTCTATAGACATCAACTATTGGTGAAATTAGGTAAGTGTGAAAAATTTGATTTTGGAATCATTTTGGAGGTTAGTGATTTCTGCTGATAAAACTTTGATGAGAATAGCTATTGTTAATATAGTTTTTAATGAAAATATTTCCAGATGGTGGTGTCCCTTGAGATTTTTTCAATGCAAAAAGTGTGCCACCGCTCAAAAAAGGTTGGGAAATACTGTGATAGATGACTACCTGCCACTAACACAACATGTTTTATTCTGTCATTCATCTTTTGTACTACTTAACCTTCAAGGGTGGCAGGGGTGCTGGAGCCTACACCAGATCATTCTGGGCAGGAGGTGGCATACATCCTGAACCTGTTGGCAGACAACTAAAGGCCACCCATAGAAAAGCATTTCCACTTACACTCATGCCTATGGAAAATTCGGAGTGTTCCATCAACCTAGCATGCGCATTTTGAGAATGTAAGAGAAAACTGGCGTAATCCAAGGAAAACCCATGCACACTGGAGGGCCACGATACCCTTGCAGAGCACGTTTTGCCTCCAAAATAGTATTGACAAATCCAAAAGATATGATTACAATCTAATGAAATATGACTGCAACCTTTTTGTGTCCTTGAGCTATTCTATTATTGCTCCCATGTAAAACAAACAGGGTTCTCATTATTTCTTCTGTAGACCCAAATTCTAAATTTCTTCCTCTACTAGACTCGTGCCATCTCAAATCTGTCACGTATCGCTTGAACATGGACACACCGCACAACGTTTTTGGAATTGACTCGCGTTTACATTGGTGGCTTTTGGCAACATCTCATTTCGCTTTGTTTGGGCGAAGGGCTAACCTTACAGCTTGCAAGAATGTTGCCAAGCAAGCCTGTTAGGTCCTGCAAAGAGCCACTCCTCTCGTCTCGGGCTGCTCTGAACTGTATCTGTGTATTTCTCTATTAAGGTATTTGAAATTACAGGTTGTAAAAGGCTATCAAGGTGCAGTATGTCAAGACAGTATTTCCTTGTTGTCGTTTTTGTTTTGCTATTCAGTCATTATAGACTAAGTTGCCTCATATTTATAAAGAGTACATGAGGACAATTCGCAAAAGTGCAGAGACAAAAAATGCTTAAGTCCGATATAAGGCTACCTGGGGTATGACTTGGTAATCTAATTATATTTTTAAGAAGTTTGGAAATTGTCACGTCTGCGCTGAACATTCAACAAGGTCGAACACAAGTAAGCACACCAAGACAGATGGAGTGAGATTTATACACTGCGAGATGGTGTGTTGATTAATGTTTTAAAGTGATTCTCAATTGGGCCACCAAAAGTATTTTTTTTCCTAAATAGAATGTGTTTGATAAACTAACGAATGATCGATATGACAATATTTCCATTAATTTCATGTAGTTCTATGTTGGGAAACACAATTTTATCTATATAATATAACACGAAGATACACTATCACTCTTTTTAATGTTGGTTAGTACTATAATGTCTACAGGAACACGTGAAATTAAGAACACTGCCACATTAAATAAAAACAAATCACATCTCGTAAAAAAGAAAAAAAGTGTTGTGTATAGCGTGGTGACGCCAGAGCACTATCAAACATTGTTAACCAAAGTCAACAAGTAAAGCTATTTGACTTTGGAGCATGTGGGTTTTTTTGTGGTGTTTATGTCAAAGGGTAAGGCTTCGATGCATCTATAGCAGGGGTCTCGAACTCAATTTACCTGGGGGCCGCTAGAGGCCGAGTCTGGGTGAGACTGGGCCGCATCAGGATTTCCACAAGAAAACACTGATAAAACATTCCAACGTTATCAAATATCTTTATTTTTTAACAAAAAATAATGAATTAAATAAATTAACTTAAAGATTAATAAAAAATAAATAGATCGAAACATGCTGTAAAACACGAAAAACATGAGTGGACAGAGCTACTGCCACTGGCTGCCACTTAAACGGCGCCATCATGGGGAAAGGGGTAAAAAAAATAAAATAAAAAAAAAATTAAAAATCGATTTTTTTTTTTCACTGCGCGCCATATGATTGCTACTGCGCAGAGAAGACGAGAGTAGTGCGCGATTGCGCACACGCGCAGCTTAGAGGGAACATTGCTCCGAACACAAGTGTCATTCATATCAATTTTGCGGGCCGCACCAACATTAATCTTTCATATTAAGACGGGGGCCGCAAATTATCGTCCCGAGGACCGCAGTTGGCCCGCGGGCCGCAAGTTTGAGACCCCTGCTGTATAGTAAGGCTTTTTTTCCCTTGAAACATTTTTAAAGTTGTTTAACAATCGCCGCCAGTGTCTCCGTCAAGGCAAAAAAAATAATTTCTGCGTCATCATACATTTTTCCCTGACCATTTATTTAACCGTATGTCCGCAATATGTATGGATTGGAGATCTGTCATGTAAAGTTAAATTGAAAAAGGTCCTTGGCGGAGGCGATTGTTGTTGTTTTTTTTGTAAGAGGTCACTCTAAAAGTATTCATCCTGAAATGTTCCATGATATTTTTCTTCCCGGCTGGGTTTAAGTCGGGGGATAATCGTTTAGCGTTTACATAGTGCTTTTTCATTTGCCATTTTTTGGGACGGATCGTAACGATCACCTCCTCGCCGTCACCAATTAGCTGGGGGGTGGGCAAAGGGTTTGTAGAAGCAACGGGGGTTGGGCTGCAAGAAGCACCTGACGGCAATCCACTGATTGCACTTGTAGGACACTAGTATTGTGGAAAGCTTTGCTCTTTATGAAAACCTACATTTTGTGGAATAGTTTGAAATGAAAGCTTAGTTTTATGGGATGCTATGCCTTTACATCAAATCAAAAGCCTTTAGTGTCATCATACACCGCTGCATATAATGAAATGGGTAAAATATCATTCAACAAAGGTGCTCTTAAATGAGTCAAAATGGTCAAAAGTCTGCATTTTGATGGCCAACGTTTACAATAGGTCCAGAAAAAGACTTGGACTGGCTTGGAGAGTCTGCAACAGGGGTCCTCGAGGGCCGCTGTGGGTTGGGTCAGCATTTTTTTTTCGAAACATCCAGCACAGACTCGGACTCAGTTGAAGCAACGGGGGTTGGGCTGCAAGAAGCACCTGACGCCGATCCACTGATTGCACTTGTAGGACACTAGTATTGTGGAAAGCTTTGCTCTTTATGAAAACCTACATTTTGTGGAATAGTTTGAAATGAAAGCTTAGTTTTATGGGATGCTATGCCTTTACATCAAATGAAAAGCCTTTAGTGTCATCATACACCGCTGCATATAATGAAATGGGTGAAATATTCAACAAAGGTGCTCTTAAATGAGTCAAAATGGTCAAAAGTCTGCATTTTGATGGCCAACGTTTACAATAGGTCCAGAAAAAGACTTGGACTGGCTTGGAGAGTCTGCAACAGGGGTCCTCGAGGGCCGCTGTGGGTTGGGCCAGCATTTTTTTTTCGAAACATCCAGCACAGACTCGGTCGGACTCAGTTGAAGCAACGGGGGTTGGGCTGCAAGAAGCACCTGACGGCGATCCACTGATTGCACTTGTAGGACACTAGTATTGTGGAAAGCTTTGCTCTTTATGAAAACCTACATTTTGTGGAATAGTTTGAAATGAAAGCTTAGTTTTATGGGATGCTATGCCTTTACATCAAATCAAAAGCCTTTAGTGTCATCATACACCGCTGCATATAATGAAATGGGTGAAATATTCAACAAAGGTGCTCTTAAATGAGTCAAAATGGTCAAAAGTCTGCATTTTGATGGCCAACGTTTACAATAGGTCCAGAAAAAGACTTGGACTGGCTTGGAGAGTCTGCAACAGGGGTCCTCGAGGGCCGCTGTGGTTTGGGCCAGCATTTTTTTTTCGAAACATCCAGCACAGACTCGGTCGGACTCAGTTGAAGCAACGGGGGTTGGGCTGCAAGAAGCACCTGACGGCAATCCACTGATTGCACTTGTAGGACACTAGTATTGTGGAAAGCTTGCGCCTTTATGAAAACCTACATTTTCTGGAATAGTTTGAAATGAAAGCCTAGTCTTATGGGATGCTACGCCTTTATATCAAATCAAATCAAATGTACGTATGTATCAAAAATACGACCAAGTAAGGCTTTTTTCTTTAAAAAAACAACAACAAATTATAGTAAGGCTTTTTTCCTAAAAAAACGACAGTATAGTAAGGCTTTTTTAAAATTAAAAAACGACATAGTATAGTCAGGCTTTTTTTCTAAAAATACGACCATGTATAGTAAGGCTTTTTCTCCTAAAAAACGACCATGTATAGTAAGGCTTTTTTCCTTAAAAAAACAACAACATAGTATAGTAAGGCTTTTTTTCAACAACAACAAAAAACCGAACGTGTATATATAGTAAGGCTTTTTTATTTAAAAAAATGACCATGTTTAGTAAGGCATTTTTACATGAAAAAATTCCATGTACAGTCAGGGAATTTTTTACAGACAAAAACGACCATGAAGTGGACACACTTTACTTTGTCATTATTGGAAAGTCTTGACTACACATATATAGAAATATCAAGGGAAAAGGGAAAATGTCTCCCAACTGGGATTCGAACCACACCTGCCCGCATGGCTGGCAGGGGAACGAACCTCTACACTATGAAGTGGCCACTCTTAATTTTGTCATTATTAGAAAGTCTTGACTACACATGGTTGTTTCTATTTAAGGGAAAAATGAGTCCTACCTGGGATTCGAACCCTAACTGCCCACATGGCAGTCAGATGAGCTAACCTCTACACCAGGGGTCTCGAACTCAATTTACCTGGGGGCCGCTCGAGGCCGAGTCTGGGTGAGACTGGGCCGCATCAGGATTTCCACAAGAAAAGCACTGATAAAACATTCCAACGTTATCAAATATCTTTATTTTTTAACAAAAAATAATGAATTAAATAAATTAACTTAAAGATGAATAAAAATAAATCAATCAGTAATACAAAACCAAATAATACTAATGAGCATACAGTAGATATACACTGGCTGGCTAAGTAGAGAAAATGAATTATTTTTATTCCGTTTCAAATGTCTGTATTAACAGCTCTTTAACCTTTAACTTTCTGAACTTGAATGGAACATTGAACATGAAATATTCTGAACACGGCTTCTCTTGCCTACTCCTTGCTGCTAGAGACCTGGCAGCGCTTCTTCTCACATAGTCACATTTGGCTTGAGGGAGGAAGCAGTGGAGATCCTCAGTAGAGCTTGAAGATGCTCATCAGTAAGTCTGGACCTGTACTTGGACTTATTGAAGTTCAAGGTGGAGAAGAGCTTCTCACACAAGTATGTGCTCCCAAAAAGGCACATGGTCCGCTTGAACATTCGGGAAAGTTCAGGGAAGCTGGGGGTCAACTCTCTCAAAAATTGCCCAAGTTTGTCTGCTTCTCCACTCACCTCCCTGAACTTGGCTTTGAGTGCAGAGTTGCACTGTAGGTCAATGAGCTCCATTTGAAGCTCAGGAGGGGCATCTTGCACATCAAAGGAGAAGGGGTCCGTAAAAATTTGAAATGTGGCTTTGTGTGTCTTGAAGTCTGCAAATCTGTGATCAAATTCCTCCTGTAGCTTCGAAATGGCCTTCTCACCACTGAATGGTGTGCCTGCATCCACGAGAGCCTTGCATGCTGGGAAATGGCAAAGGTTTGTCTGAGAGAGCTGGGCTTTCCATAACACAAGTTTAGTGCAGAATGCTCTCACGTTGTCATAGGCAGCACTGACAAGTTGCCCCTGGCCTTGTAGCTTCTTGTTCAGTACATTAAGCTCATGTGTGATATCAACAAGAAAAGCCAAGTCCATGAGCCATTTGGGATCACTTAGCACAGGATCAATCAACTCACAAACGGCGTAGCTAGCTTTGACTGCTGCATTACTGTCTTTGGTAGCCTTCTTGAAGAAATCCTGTTGCCTCAGAAGACGTGTTTTAAGACTGGCAACCTGGTTGGCTCTCTCATCTCCCTGGTATTTTTCGTACTCCTCAGCATGTCTCGTAGTACAATTACGTTTCAAATTGTATTCCTTGTGCACCGCAACTTTTTCAGTGTAAATGAGACACGTCGGGGTGCCCCTGTGTTCAACAAAGAAATATTGCACTCCCCACTTTTCTTGAAACTGTCTGTGCTCATCACCGACCTTTCTCTTCACGGCAGGCTTTGAAAGAGATATCTCTGGGGCTCTGTAATATGTTTTTCCACTTGGAATGAGTCTCGGGTTGATCTTTCACATTCAGTCGCGCGGGTTTGTGGCGCATGTGCACTTTCGCTCTCCGTTTCAATCGCGGAGATGGCTACAGACACTGACACAGGCTGGATCACGGATCATAGCGCCTCATTCAGTTCTATGCTGAGAGCAGCGGAGGAGTGTGCGCGCCGAGCGGAGTGATCGGCCTCACGGCTTCTCCTCCGCCCAGCTGATTGGAGGAATGAATGAGTGAGTGAGCGAGGCACTGGACAGCCCGGCCGATGTCCCGCCCTCCAGAGCTGTATACCTCACCGTGATTGGTTCATTCAGCTCCGAACCAAAGTTCCATTCAGCTCCGAACCAAAGTTCCCTCTAATTTTTTGTTGGTCTGAGCAGAAAGACAACCTCCCTGAGCGCACTGAGTACCAGTGTGAGCGATATCATCGGTACTCGGATGATTCGCCTAAAGACGTTTCGCCGACGGACGTTTGACAGACGGGCAGGTCGCCGAATGGACGTTCCACCGAACGTTCATTCGGCCGAACGGAGGTTTCGCCGAAACGGGATTCGAACGCTCGCCCCGCCGGATCGTGTGTGTACAAGTTTTTCAACCTCGGCCCGCGGGCCATATACGGCCCGTTAGGATTTTTAATCCGGCCCGCCGCCGGTGTTGTCCAAATTATAGTAAAAATCAATGTTCGTCTACCATCAATGGCAGCCCGGGAATAAGCACTCTTGGGCGGGCATGGCAGTCCGGGAATAAGCACTCTTGGGCAGGCAGATGTAGCAGAACCGAGCCGTAAAATGACAGCAATCGGGTCAAATCCATCCTAAAACAGCATTTAATGATTAAATACAAATACTGGATGATATCGCGATGGAGGCAAAAAAAACGTCTATAGACGTCCATTCGCCAAACGGCTCAAAATGCTCTCAAATTCGGTCAAATCCAGCTGAAAACAGCGTTTAATGATTAAATACAAATACTAGTATTTGTATTTAATCATTAAACTAACAAATACTAGTACGACCTGTCCGTCTGTCAAACGTCCGTCGGCGAAACGTCTTTAGGCGAATCATCCGGTCACGACATCATCATTGCTCGCTATGGGCACACCAGTATCACACCTGCCACAAGCAGGTGCATGTCAATGTTCCCTCTAATTTTTCATGTAAAACATGCTGTAAAACACGAAAAACATGAGTGGACAGAGCTACTGCCACTGGCTGCCACTTAAACGGCGCCATCATGGGGAAAGGGGTAAAAAAAAAAAAGAAAAAAAAAATAAATTTAAAAAAAAAAAAAATCGATTTTTTTTTTTTACTGCGCGCCATATGATTGCTACTGCGCAGAGAAGATGAGAGTAGTGCGCAATTGCGCACGCGCGCAGCTTAGAGGGAACATTGCTCCGAACACAAGTGTCATTCATATCAATTTTGCGGGCCGCACGAACATTAATCTTTCATATTAAGACGGGGGCCGCAAATTATCGTCCCGATGGCCGCAGTTGGCCCGCGGGCCGCACGTTTGAGACCCTGATCTATAGAAAGGAAGTCCTGGTTTTATCTGTAAGCTAGTTAAGACATTGTTGATAAAACGGAAATGAATCAAGTTTACTAATTTTAGCTCTAAATAGCTAAAAGATCGCAAAAGGCTTTACAAACACTTGGCATTTATAAATGTTGACTAGATGAATAATATAGCAGTAAATGTATAACAATAACACCAATGTCCAATAAGTAAATACTTGAAAAAAGGGATTATATATGATAAAATGTGATACCTGATTTTGGTCCGTAGAGTTACCTCGTTGTACTGGATGATGTCATCAGCCTTCTTATTGGGAAATCCCTATATATTTCTTTGCTGAAGGAATCTTGTTGGGTGACATTATTTGAAACTTGGGAAGCTTGAAGGTGACACAGGTCACCTTTGCTATTTTTCTCTTTATACGGCAAGAAAAAAAAGCAGGATCATGATAGTTAAATGACAGTAACAGCAGAAGTTACCTGTACAAGAGCTTGTATTAGTATTAGTCAGATTTTATTAAATGACTTAGCGCCATGTTTTTAAGTTGACTTGCTCCTAAGACAAATCCACGGTCCAGTTTGATTCTTTAGTTCTGGAAAAAGAAGCACTTTGCCAAACTCAATCACAGGCTTGCTTTCCCTGTGGCATTCAGAAATGGCATGTCACTGTTGTTCCTTGGTCAACGCAATACTTTTGCCTCTGCACTGGCTGTAATTATTTTTACTTTCCAGTAGATAGCTCATCTTGGGAAAGTACAAAACAAAAGGCAAATTTCAAAAGTTTTGATCATCCAAAGTCACGTTGGTTCTCACAAATGCATATTCAGAGCTTTGCCAAGACAGTCATTAGAGGTACCACAAAACAGTCGTTGCAGTAGCAAATTGCCACTGTAGACAGATAAGTCAGTCCTGTAAAATCTATTCTTTGTCTTGCCTGTCCCGATGAGCTTATCTACAACCACTGGGCACAGTCTCCCTCGTAAAAAAGCAAGAATGTATTTCCTTGCCCAGGGTGACTAGTAAAAGAGTCAAACTCCAAGTCTCTTTGTACTGATGGAAAATGTTTTCGTTCACATCCAATATTCATATGCATTGTCTTATGCAACAATTCCTGCCAAATTTGGATGACAGTTACATATTGTAATAGGGTGACAGCTCGGTCTAAAGTGAATATGAGCAGGGATGTCCTGACAATGGGGAAAAATGACAAAACTTTGTTTTGGTAAAGGAAGAGAGAAGAAGAGTTTTGATGTTAAGGACACGAAGCCGCAAATTCCTGACAATTAAATTAGAATTTTATGTTCACATTTGATCAGTGTTTCTGTTTCTCTGCTGAGTATTGTTGTGTTGTTACGAATGTAATCTAGAATTTCATTATTAGATGAAAAATATCTGTGGAAATTAACAGCTGTTTTTTAAAATAATAATAATGCCATTTTGATGATCTCTAGAACGACTGCAGCTCTTTGTTTTTTAATAAGTCCTGAATTTCTCCAAAATGACATTGATATTATATCCAATCCAGAAATATTGGATTTGTAGCGGACTTAATACATTTTTTTGATACAGGATAGATTCAACCCCAGTGAGTGTATCTACTGTATTCAGATTGATGGATGTCTTGCACCTGTCTTGTTTCTGTAGTCATGTAGCCTTTTCACCCTTGTTGCTGACTGTCAAAGGCATGTGTGGAATGTACTCTGTGAGTTATCAGATCGACCATCGTGTTGACGATGGAGTTGTGGTGGTTATAGCTCATCGAAAGAAAGTTTGTTTGCATTGTAAATATGGAACTTACAACATTGCCTGCCTGTTCCAAATATGGTTACAACGGGTCAACATATTTGGAAACCCTGAGAGCCCCATGATTATCCTCATAAATATCTGTAGAGTGACGTAAACTTGTCAGACTACAATTCACTGTTTAATGTCAAGATTGATCAATTGAGTCTTTATAGTACAATCCTGATTGTCAGGTTCAGTCATGTTTGAAACTGTCCATTTTTCATATAAAACCCACAATATATAATAATAACAACAATGATAAAACAATTAGGGAGCCACTGACCACAATTTTATGGCTACTTACTATTTTTTTTCTAAACCTGGCTTGTCGCTTTTGATTTTCTTTTCATAAATCACAGCATACCTGCAATATTGCAATCAATTTGGTTTCATTGTAAATCAATAAGAATCTCCCCGACTGTTCTTTCAACTACACTTCCAGTAGTTTTCTAAAAGAATCATTCCAAACTAATAAAGTACATTTTTATTTTCCTCAAATTAGATGTATTTTGGTTTACAAAAAAGGAAATCAGAAGATATGATATGCCTTTTCTTAGCATAGTTGCGGGCGGATCTGATTTTTATTGTCCTCCATAGCCATTAGCTAACACGGACGACCTCCTTTTCCCATTTAAAAAAAAAATGCTCTAGATGGATGTCCTGTCCTACATGTCCCTCCCTCCCTCAGACACACTGTGGAGCTCTTATTCCACAGGCCAATAATGTAGTCAGTGTGAGGCCAGGATCAAATGCTTCCTGTGTCTCTTTTAAGCCTTAGTTGACTCATTACATTCCTGGTAAGGTTAATGTTTGATCAGGGTGTAGATGGCAAGCCAGAGATTCACAGAGCTTTACTATTCTCACACTCTGGCACCACAAAACCCCAAGGGTCTTTTGGGTTGTTAATAACGGGTGTAGATCTCAATTGGGGAAATATTTTTACAATTGTCTAAATTCATGTCAATGTTTGATTGTCTTCATTTCTTTTCATATTGTTGCATTAGTCCGAAACAATGTTTGCAGTCTTAACTCTATCTGTGCGCTTTGCTCCTGCTTTTAGCTGACATTATCCCTACTATTGTTAGGTTGAATTCCCCAGAAGGCACAATATGACACTTTAAACTGTGTACAATCTACGGACTACATTAGACCAAAATAAAAGTAGAAAATAATTCCACTAGTATAAGAGCTTTCTCAGCCGTCATTTTCTTTGCGGTATTGCGTGATTAGAATTTTTTTTAAAGGTGTGTGGCGTGGAAAATTTGGGCAGGGAAGCCATGTACACTGTCCAAAAAGACCTCAGACAACTTTTGTCGTAATTTCCTGTTTTTGGCAGTAAATCAAATTTAGCTATTTGCAACAGTTAGGAGTTATCTGGAAAATTCTAGAAAAAATTGCAACTAGTAGACCGCGAAGAATAAAAATTCAACAAATTTAGTGTTCAACAAATCTACAAAATGTACGGATATTGGTTTATATCACACCTTAGCAACTGTCTTATAGGCGCTTATATCTGACAATGTAAACAAATGTGCATGTGTTTTGCTAGTGGTGTCAATGTTCTTTATAGTTTTATGTAATACAAAACCCAAACCAGTTCAACCGAAACTCACTCAGAAAGAGTGCCGTTACATCATCATAATAGAACTCGTGTAAAAGTAAAAGTCATGCTGCCAAATCAGTGTGAGGCAGAAAATAGGAAGAAAGAACGCATGACAAGTGTATTTGCATTTGCTAAGAAAACACATCAGTGGTTAACATCCAGGTCTATATATAACAATGTTTTGCAAAGAGTGAAGTAATAAGTTTGTACACAAAAAGCTTCATTTTTTTTAGAATTCTGCTTCCATTGTGAGGCACACCAAAATGCACATCATGACTCGTTGCTGGCAGATCCGCTTCTGTGTGAACTTGTCATGCAGCCCACTCAAATTCACACCATCCTCTGCCTATAGATTCCAATGCAGGAATTGCATTTCATTCTTTCCGGGATTTTAACATACTGACCATTTTTGCCTTTGCTAATTCCGGCCAATTTTTGTACCTGCATTTAAAATAAGCTTCCTTAGCCTGTCATGTTTGTTTACTTGAGTATGAAAACTCCACATTGACTTAAGACTTGAAATATGATGAACACAACATATGTTTTGCACCATCTTTATTTTAGTGATTTTCTTTTTCTCAGAAAATTTCAGCAACTTATTTTTCTAAAGAATGAATTTAATGCATCTATCAAGTGGCTCCAACTGCTGCCTTTTGGAGAATGTCTGCAGTGAAAATGCTTATTTGGAACAGTGAGCGGGGGACAGTTGTTGGTGTGTGGGAGTCTGAGTAGGTTAGATTAAAATAGAAGGAAACACTTTTTTCACACTTTCCCATCCTGCCACGCACATTGATTTGACAACATTCTATTTCAGTCTTGATAAAAGTAGCTGCTCTTTGAAGTGCCGTAGCCTTGTGAAGGTTTAAGTCACGACACGAAGAAAGAACATTTTATCGCGAGGATGCCAGCAAACTAGAATATTATATTATCTCATCTCGTACTGCTTTAAAATCCTGGCATTTTTTTCTTATATTTTCAGGCTCAAATCGCCTTCTTACAAGGAGAGAGGAAAGGCCAGGAGAACCTTAAGAAAGACCTTGTGAGGAGGATTAAAATGTTGGAGTTTGCACTTAAGCAAGAGAGGTGAGTGCCATCACTGCGACGGCAATGTTCCTGTCTATTTTCACAAAAAAAGGAACGTTCAGTCTGATATTATGTAATTTAAGCATAGCGTGAGTGTTGTGAGATTTTTTTTCTTTCTAAAAACATCGTGACAATGTATGATGGTTTGGTGATCATGATTTTTTGACCAATGTTCAAAGAATGCACACCTACTTACTCATAGGCTCTTACTGTATTGATTGCTTTCAAACCTCATGAATTGTGGGAAGAAGATGGAAGTCAACAGCCATTTTTAAAGAAGATGAATTGAGGTTAATTGAGCTAATGGGTGTTTTACAGGCAGCACAATTTATTCAGTCAGTGGGTTTTTCCCCTTTCAGGATGGCACAAAACAAACCAAATGTTGTCAATCCAAGTGTTTAGAGTGTTTGGAATATCTCATTGTTTTTGCAACTGTACAACATGTGAAATCTAATGGATGTATTTTATTTCAAGTGTACCTACTAATAATTATCTCCAACATATGCCAGGAATTCAACACTAAATTTCCCCTCACTTCTTTTCAAACATATTTCATGTACTGGATTTCAAAACAAATCATTAAAATTAGTTAACAGAACATTTAAGAGTTAGCAGTTGGATCAGAGCTGCGACATATTTGCTCATTTTACTGCAGCGTTCCTTCTTCTCTCATGTAAGGATGTTCTTTGGCCAGTTTTTTAAGCGTGGGATTGTCCTCTAGCTGTTTTAGTGAGAATTTATGTACATTACCCTTGTGAAAGCGCACACGACCGCCTTAGGAGCAACACTTATAACCCAGAATTACTACCACTTCCCCAGGTTGCTAGGCAACCACTCACATCACCAAGAATATATGAAAAGCTGCGTAAGATTTTCAAGAAGGGAGCGTCTTCTGGCTTTGCAAGTTGGAGTCAAGTGAATTAAGTTGTATACTCATTTCAAGTGTTGATAAAGTTTTTTTTCTTTATCCATTTGTGAATGAACATCTTTCAATAGTAACAAATTGAATGACTGAAGATGTAAAATGTGCAGGTCAGTCAATGAGGAGCATCCTCTTTTTTCGTGTTCGTACATTAGAAATTAATGCTAAAATATTTTTGGGGATGTTCTGAAAAGTTTGGTGAAAATACTTGTTTGCAAAGGCAATAAGATTGTGATTTTTCATTGGGGTTTCTCCCAATTAATCATGTTTGTTCATCTGTAAACCGCCTCTATTTGCTTTACTTACAGAGCAAAGTACCATAAATTAAAATACGGCACTGAGTTAAATCAAGGTGACATGAAACCTCCAAGCTACGAGTCCGGTAAGTTTGCAGTCAACTCTACCTGTTCCGGTAAATCGCTGTTATTGTTTTGTTCACATACCTATCGTGACATCACTGTTTGAATGTTAAGGCTTCCTTCATGTCAGATCTTGTTTTCCTTCATAGTTTCGTTCGGTGTGCTGTCTTCACTAACAAAATTGTGACCCTAATAATACAGTGTTCTTTGCCTCTATTTTTAAGTATGGTTGGTTATCATATTCTGTAAATATCTGACTAATCTATCTGACAGATTTTATCCAGAACCTCAGTACTGTAGGGCAAACATTTCCACTAGGGCCCACCTGCTTTTCAATGACCGTGTCTTTAGTTGAACAATGAAACTAAAAGGATACATTCCAAGCCACTTTTAACAGCAGCGTGCTAATTAAATTGCGGCAACACTAAATAGCTTTGTTTGCTCCAGTGTAAACCGGCAAATAATGTGGCTGCATTGGTTTGTCTTTTGCCACAAAACCTTTTTTTTTTTTTTTGTCATGAGGATTCCACTACGATTGACGTATCTACTTACATTGGTATCGTTCAAAACTCCCAAGCTCTTGAAAAGTGTCGATGAAGCCGCGAGGTGAGGCAAAAGAGGTGTTAGCTACCAGTGGGGGTGGGTGACGAGGGATGAGACAAGTGGGAAGTGTTGCTTGTATGGTGGTAAAGCTTCCCATCGCTCATTTTCCTGACCGTCGGCACGATTCTGTCCATTGTGACGCACCTGCGGTCATCCTCATGTTTGGCCCGTGCTACAGTCTCAGCTGACTCAAAAGTGGAGCGTGAACTTTAATGAATATCACAAGGGAGCCTTGAGTCCTACCATTTTTAAAGCCACATAGTGAATTTGAGCAATTTTGGATACATTAAGGTCTATATGCAGTCCTTCTATGGATACACTGCAGTTAACTGAACAGTGTGTAGTTGCTACAATATTATGAATAAGTTCAACAAGCGTAAACATTATCATAACCAATTGAGCACTGATTTGCGTCCTTCTCTTCTCCTCCAGACGAGACGAATGAGAACGATAGTTCTGGATCGCTGAACAATCAGCTGTCCTGGAAACAAGGCCGGCAGCTCCTCAGACAGTAAGATTTTCTCATGTTTTCATGTCAATTATACTTATTTTATCTGGCAACAACATCCACACACCAAGTAAGTCTAAATGCTTAGCTGCATGGCTGTAATGCTCATCGACGCATTTTTGTGGCTAATTTCATGCAAATAGAATCTGGCGCATAATGATGTACAATACATCTTTGTCAGCCGCGATGATGCCGAAAACTGTGGACGGGAGCTCCCTCAAATGGGTGCCGCTCGCCATTACAATTTCTGTCCACATTATTGTGAAAAATAACTCCTCTTAATCCGGTAATCCACTGACGTCAGGCGAGTGAATCACTACACCATTAGGCGGCTGATAGTGCAATGTTATGAAATCATTTAAATTGGTTTTATTTATTTCGTAATGGGAAACTATATATTAAAAAAAGGTTTTCACCGTACTATATAACTATTATGGAGGCAACACCACTTTAGTGGTGGTCTGCACACTGTGTAATCGCATCTGTTATTTGTAGTCCATTAGCTGAGGAAAATGTTATCCTTTGCTTCCTCCAACATACTGCAGCCTTTCACATCATCTGCCTCACATGCCTGGCAATCCCACACCCCATATTTTGTTGATGAGTAGAGTGCTACTTTGGCGCACAAGACACTAGCAGGAACTTCATTTTTCATCTCTGATCAAAAGTCAAAATCAAACCTTTTGCTTGCCAATACTGTTTCCACCAATGGATTTGTTTTTGATGCACACAGTACCAAATGAGTCAGCAGGCCGTTACACTCGCGTAGTATTTGACCTACAAAAAATGACCATTAACTTTAATTTTTTTTTTTTAGGTACCTACAAGAGGTGGGCTACACAGACACCATTTTAGATGTAAAGTCCCAGCGTGTCCGAGCACTGCTGGGTCTAGCTGGCGATGGAAGTGGAAAGACAGTTGAACGTATAAGCACAGAACCGTTGGTCAATGGGACAGACACGACAAAGGGCATGGGGACCAGAGCGTAAGTTGCTTTTTAGAGGCATTCTCACAAGGCCCAGCTAACCTGTAACTACAAAAGCAGTTAACTCTTCATCATTTTGACACTTGAACAGGAAAGCTGAGCTATCGGACACGAGCGCTGTACTAGAAGCCTTTAAATTCATCGAGAACGCAGCAGCTGAGTTCAGTGATGAAGACGATGAGGAAGATAGCGAGGGGAGGGACAGGACCAACGTGGAATCCAGAACGGTACGGTAACAGCCTCCCTTTATTTGTTGAACTGGACCTTTTTATAACGTAATTCTTGGTTTTGCGTCTTCTCTCCAGATCATTAGGAAGAAGCCATCGTCGTCAACACCCCCAGCTAGTATGGACACTAGTGAGGACCCAGACACAGAAGATGCTCTCAAGGGCTTTGACTTTCTATCAAGTCCTGACGAAATGGACATCTCCCCTGAGTGCAGAGGCACGGGGGACGGCACTGACTGGGGTGAGCCGGCTAAAACTTACATTTAAAATTAATAGACATGCATAACATATAGTTTTATAAGACATGAACAGTTTGCTAGGTTTTTTTTTCCAATGAAAATAGCGTTCTGAGAATTTTTTTCCCCCTATTACACCCTTCATTCATTTTGTCTTGTGTACATAAATCACAAGTATTGAAGATGTCTCGTCGTTTGCTGTCATCCACCGTGTATTACTACAATATGGCAGCTACTCTGTTACTATTTTGTGTGTTACATTCGGTGTTAAATCTGTCTAATATTTACATCTCACTGCAATAGCCTTCAGACCAACACTAGGAAAATATGGCTCAATTTTATACTGGGTTGTTGTTTTTTTAAGAGGACCTAAGTTAGGGGTTGCTGCCAACCCTTCCCAGTTCAAATGGATTGGACGTTTAGCACTGTTAGTGGCAGCCAGTAAGTTCAGAACCTCAAAAATGAGTAACTGGACAATTCTTCGATCAACAGTGTCACGAAACAATAACTTGACTATCAAAATTGTTGTCGATGATTTCAATTGTTGATAAATCCGGGACACTGGTCTGCCAGACCTTTTTGGGGATCACGACCTGGCAGTTCCTCAACAGCCTATCGGTTTGGTTTTGTCCCCTCTGTGTAGACAAGGACGAGCACGGCCCTGTTTCTGAGGCCTGGGATGCGGATCCCACCTTGATAACCAAACTCGAGCAGTACAGAAAGGAGCGCAAGGGGAAAAAGGGGGTGAAGAGTAAGTCCTACCAGGCGTCGATGCTTCCCTTCTTCTCTCATTGTAGCGCCTCAGCCTTTCTTGAGTTCAGTCAAAAGCTACAATCAAATGCCCTTTACTTACTTGGCTTTGTTCTGACCTATCGCCTGTCATTTCATACTCATTGGTGTCTGTCCACTGTGCCGCACATTCCAAATGTGTTCTCTCTTTTACTCATTGCTTTTTTTTGTCATCTCTTCTAGGGTGTGTTGATCACAATTTCTGGCAGAAATTCTAATTGAGTAACGATTTTTTTCCCTGAAATTTATAGATAAGAGATATCCGATTATTTCATCTCAACCTGTGATAGCTAGCCATGCCTTTTTGAGAAAGAACTATTAATATACAAGCAATTTGTCATTTTCTAAAAAGTATTTTTCCTCTTACCTGAAAAATATATATACATAAATAATGATTTTCACTCCCAACCGCATAAATCTACATTTAATGGTAAAAGTACGCCAACCACCTGTTTGCCTCTTGAACTTCTTAAGCTGCGATTCTATTTGTTACAGAAAATAATCTCTGCTTCCCTGATTTTATTGCCTTTCACTTCTGCATTTCCCTTCTTTTCCTTATATCATTTCTTAAAACTCAATTTTCACTCTTACCTCTTGTGAACACTTTTGATGGGATGCTTTTTACAGGACCCAACCGGTCAAAGCTTCAGGACATGCTGGCTAATCTAAGGGAGACCGAGGATGTGTCCCACTTGCAGCCATCGTCGACCACTCAATCCCGATCCAACGTGGTGCGGTTTAACGAGCTCGACGGTAACCGAACAGATGAAGGTCGGCAATGCTTAATAACTAGGAGAGAACGGAGTTGGTTGTGCACTTGCGATCACTCGGACCATTGGAAAGGAATGAGGACAAAGTTACCATTAGGGTTTACATTCTCTAACTAGTCATGTTCCTTTTTAGCTTTTAGTTTAGCTTTTAGCTATCAAGGGATCCAAAAATGTTTTGATTAGAACTATACAGCGCACAGTGCAGTTATTTTCCAGCATCTTTCATTTGTGTAAGTATATTAATATGTCATGAAAATGATTTAAAGCCGGAAAAAAAAAAACTAAAAATGTATTACTGGAAAAATAAACGGTTGCCAAATCCAATCCAAGATCTTAATTCTCACTTTAATATATGAATGACTGTTCTAAGAAAGTTTAATAGTTGTGACAACCAACCCTGTTCTCCCCTTATTTTACTTTCTACGTGCCAGTTATGTCTCAGCCTGACTATAATTATCTTCACTCTGATGATGACTTGAGCTCTCTGTTTATCTCCAGTGGAGGCGCTGACCTTCCCACCCACCTCAGGAAAGTCGTTCATTATGGGCTCAGACGAGGCCATGGAGAGCGAGCTGGGCCTGGGGGAGCTGGCCGGGCTCACCGTAGCCAATGAAGCTGACAGCTTAGCATACGATGTGAGTAGGAGGGAGCCAAAAATCCCAGAAGGCCATCGTTCTGCCCAGAACTATTTCTGAGTATGTGATGAGTGCAGCATAAAGTGAAACACAGCAACCTTAGAGGGATTATATATAACTGAAATTCACAAACATATCAAAGTTCTATTTTAGTTCTAGTTTTGATAGCACAACAGTGGAAATGGTCAGAAAGTTAGTGTTCATTTATTCAATTATCGGGGCTATTCATTGAAAAGTACCGCCTTTATCTTTATGTGTGAGCTGTAACTCTAGTTCAACCAAATTAATTAAAATAGTCACTTTCATTCTCAATGAATTGTCATACGAGAAATACGGTGTTACATATTCTTACTAAAACCTCTGTCCTCAGATTGGCAACAATAAGGACGCCATGAGAAAAACCTGGAATCCTAAATTTACCCTGCGCAGCCATTTTGATGGGATTCGGGCCTTGACTTTCCACCCCGTGGAACCTGTCCTGGTAACTGCTTCAGAGGATCACACGCTCAAAATGTGGAATCTTCAAAAGACAACTCCAGCCAAAAAGTGAGAACACAACAAGAACCATGTTGTCCATGTGAAAATTGTCTGTTTCCAGCGGGTTGACTCAGTTATCTGCAGGGAATCGTTCTCGCTCGTTAATGTGATTTCGCAGCACAGCTCTGCCACACACCCACACACAGTCGACTGGGAGTCGTTCGGAGTAAATGCTTCTGGATCCATTCAATGTGTTAATAGACTTTTATCATTTCGTGCAAGTGGATGCCATAAAACGCATTTTGCTGCAGGGGGTGGTGAACACTGAGTTTGTATCGTTCACAGGAGTGCATCTTTAGACGTGGAGCCGATCTACACGTTCAGGGCTCACAGGTACTGTCAAACGTAGACGTGGTTTTAGTTTTGATTGACGAACAAAATGTCCAGCAACTTATCGTGCCCACAGGGGGGCTGTGTTGAGCGTGGTCATGAGTGGCACTGGGGAGCAGTGTTTTAGTGGAGGAGTGGACGGCACCATCCAATGCTGGAACATGCCCAATCCCAACATCGACCCCTATGACTCTTATGGTAATGCACATGTGCATTTTCTTGTCCAATTCTTGTTTTAAATGTAGAACTTTGTGGGTTAATTGAGTTTGTGGCGTGATAGATTCATCAGTGCTACGCGGGGAGCTGTCTGGTCACACGGACTCCGTTTGGGGTCTGGTGTACAGCAGCGCGCACCAGCGCCTCCTCTCGTGCTCGGCCGATGGGACGGTGAGACTGTGGGACGCCAACAGCACCTCCCCCGCCCTAGCGGTGTTCAACGAAAACAAGAGTAAACCTTTGACTCTCCACGGACACTTAGATACTGTTATTGTCTGCGTTTTGTGTGATAAATGCTTGCTTGTGTTTGCATCAGAGATGGGAGTTCCATCTTCAGTGGACCTGGTGTGCAGTGAACCAGCTCACCTGGTCACATCCTTCAATAGCGGGGAGATTGGCCTTTTCAATATGGAGACGAGTCAGCTTGTCCTCAGCCTGGAGTCCAATGCGGGGCAAGGTCTGTTTTGGAAATTGTGGTGATAGATGACTCTTTTCAATTGACCACACGTTAACTGAAAAAAAAAAACCACATGAACAATGTTCCCTCTAAGCTGCGCGCGTGCGCAATTGCGCACTACTCTCGTCTTCTCTGCGCACAGCAAATCATATGGAGCGCACAAAATAAAATCCCAATTTTTTATTTTTTTTATTTTTTTTTAGCTGTGAGGCGCGAACCACTCATCCGCCGGGCCGCCCATTCATAGATATTAATCATTACATTTTATCATTACTAAATCATTTGTGTAGTAGACATGCACCTGCTTATGGCAGGTGTGATACTGGTGTGTGCCCATAGTGAGCAATGATGATGTTGCTCACACCAGTACTCAGTGTGCTCAGGGAGGTTGTCTTTCTGCCCAGACAAACAAAAAATTAGAGGGAACATTGCACGTGAACCCTTCTCTGAAGCGCATCACCCACATTATGTAACAACATAAAAAATGCAGGGTAATAAATAGGAAATGTTGTGATATACACTGGCTTTTCTAGTTCCACACTAATGCTTTGTGTTTTCTCTTGATAACTAGGTCCTCCTATTCACATCAACAAAATCCTTAGCCACCCCACACTGCCCATCACTATCACAGCACAGGAGGACAGACACATCAAGTTCTTCGACAACAACACTGGTAAACTGATACACTCTATGGTGGCCCACCTGGATGCCGTCACGAGCTTAGCCGTGGACCCCAACGGACTGTATCTCATGTCGGGCAGTAAGTGTCGCCAAAAAAATAACCGCATCCACATCGTGCTCACTAGCTATGTCGTGACATCATGGGGGAGAAACTGCGACATGATGGAGAAAGGGAACTAGATGCAAGCGAACACCGTGTGTTCAAAGATGAATGGATAATTATTTTGACGATATATATATATATATTTTTAATAATGATTCAGACATTTCTAAGTTAATACAATGTCAATAAAAGGTAAAAAAAAAATGAAATCCACCCTGGTTACGGCCTAAAGTAACACTCCAAAGCAGATTTTTCCATTTAAACTGAGAGGTCTTGCCATGAATGCTCACCTTTCAGTGCCATTGATGGTGCTGGACGTCCAATCCATTTTGTCCGGAAGGGGCGGTCAAAATGGATTGGACGTCAACAGCAGCTAACTTCTCAAAACATATCGTGATGGAGAAAGCCATTTCACACAGCGCTAAAAAAAATCTCGCTCAAACCTGTTGACAAGCAATCCTCTTTGAATTGCCATTGTCCAGGTCACGACTGCTCCATCCGCCTGTGGAACCTGGAGAGCAAAACCTGCATCCAAGAGTTCACGGCTCACCGAAAGAAGTTCGAAGAGTCCATTCACGACGTGGCTTTTCACCCGTCAAAATGTTACATCGCCAGCGCCGGGGCGGACGCTCTCGCCAAGGTGTTCGTATGACGCAGTGCGGCGCCTCTCCCCATCTCTGCCTCCAGCGATCAGGGACCAATTGAGGTATAGGAGGAGAATAAACTCAAAGGCACGGGTCCAACCTCACCCCCCTACCCCCCACCACTCAATAGGAGACCCCATAGCCACAAACAGGACGGGCGTCTCCGCGTGAAGGTCGGGCCGGGGAAACCGTTCCTCCCGCCCTTCCTCGTCTAACATCCAGGCAGGCCTGGGTGTGAGCGCTCACAGCGCCAACTCGACTCCACAGCCAGGAGGCTCAGGACAAGTGGGGGTGGTGGGGAAGATCTAAAAAGGGTGAGAATTAAAGAAACACTGGTTTCAAGCCGCTCAGCCCGCACCCCTCAGGCCTTTTCCTCCCCATCGACAGTCCCCCGCCCCCTCCCTAACAAGACCAGGTTTTGTTTTCAGTCCAGTTTCACTTCTCTTCTTGCTGGTCTGCCTTCATTGTCCTTTTTTCAAACACTTGTTGACAAATGTGCCTTTGCTTTAAAAGGCCTTGGACATGTTATTTTAACAAGCTTGTTTCGGGGGGAGTGGGGAGGGAGCGGCAGAGAGACGCATCCGTTTGCCACACAGCGTTGCTGATTTTAACATTGGATGTAAAATGAAAAATACTTATAATAAACAAAATATATATTCAGTCTTAAAATTAACTGTGCAGTGAGTTTTGAGTGCTCCTTTTGATAAATGTACCCGGGGAATCAGTTTTGCGCTTTTCCGGAAGAAGCTGGTTCGTGTGACGCAGAACAGAAACAGCATACGGTCGGTCTGTTTGTTAGAATATTGTACACTTGACGAGTAAGATTAGCGTACAAACATTTGTGTCGAAAGTAAACCATTTTTTGGTTATATACTATTACAATTTAAGAGTTGGTTATTGATGTCCATTTTAGGAAGAACTCATTTTGGCCAGTTTGCTCTTGTTCCAATTGAAATGTACTGTTTGTAGTCCCCTTTCCCACCGGACATGCTTATTACAACGTGTGATGTGTCCTGTCCACCTATTGACAGTAGTCCAGTGTTTAGAAGGACCTTAGTGCAGTACTCGAGGACTCTTTCAAATAACTTGTCCGCCATCTAACGCAGAGTGAGGTGACATTTCCTGCAAGTTCTAATCCTACTGTAAACTGTGAGATGTTCCTAGGGATTGAATCAAATGAACGGAGAGAGCAGCACTCACTCAACGAGCCATTTTCTCAGTCACTGGTTTGTAAATCAAAGCAATGTTCAAAATAAACCTGCTGTAAACTATTAACCTCACTGTCCTTTCCTTTTCATGCTAAAGAAGCTCCATGAAGTGGTCTTCGTTTTCTTTATTTTATCAAAACTTGGAAAAGAAATCATTGAGGAAATCGGTTGATATGAATATGTACAAATAGGGAGTCAATCATAAATACTCTTGACACAAATAACTGTTTAAAAGCAAGCGCACTGTTTAGGAAACATTCCAACGACCGTTCATGGCAACACGTGAACCCTATGAATTCATTTCTTCAATTGGGAAGAAAATGCACCCTTTTAGATAAAGTGTAAAGGAAAAAGCCACAAAAAAGAAGTGCCGCGTGTGCTGAAATGTCAACTTTTCTTTCTGCAAGAACAACATCCACTGATTTTTGCCTTACAGCGTGAACCGAGTGTGGTATGCGATTTCTGGTGATTTTTTTAAAAAGGATTCAAAAGTGCCGCTTTCTTCACGCACCCAAAAGACAAATGTTTATCATTATTATTAGCACCAGTGGCTTTGGGGACAAATACTGATTCTGGAGTAAGTGTTCTGTAGTCACACCTAAACATGTGTTCAATAGAGTAAATTTGCAGTCGGCTGTTCTTATTTTTTTTTGTATGTTTTCGACACCCTCCATGTCCATTCTCAGTTTCTGGGCTGGGAGTTGAACTCTTGGCAGATGTTTTGTGTGATCTTGGACACAAATTTGTACAGGTTATCAAACTCATCCACAAAGAAGGAGTGCTCCTTGTCGGGGTCGGTGGCGATGTACTCCAACTCGTCCTGGGCGGCCCAGGCGATGCCGACGGAGTAGGCGATCACACCTGGAACGCAGGTAAGGCAGAAGTTTACATTTAAGCACAAGTCTGACAAATGTAGTCTTCAGAGAGAAGTAGACTGAGTATAAAAAAACCCATCTCGCCTTGGGCGTGGACAGCCAGGGCAGGCACTCTGACGTCGTCATAGGAGCGTCCATCGGTGATGACGATCATAATCTTGCGTTTGTTGGGCTTGGATTTGCTGAAGAGTTGCTCGGCGGCGTAAGTGATGGCGGCTCCCGTGCTGGTGCCGCCGCTCCAGTAGTTGATGCGTTTGATGGCGTCGAGCAGCTCGGCCTTAGTGTCATGCTGGCCAAAGGTGAACTCCAACCTCTGCTCGTAGGTGTACTGCACGGCGCCCACTCGCGTGTCCGTGTCGGAGATCTCAAATTCTCGCGTGATGTTGGCCACGAACTGGAGCACGGTGCGGAAGTTGCCCGTGCCGACGCTGCTGGAGCCGTCGATGACGAAGGCGATGTCGTTGGCGTTGAGGCAGGTTTTGCTGCAAACCAGGCGGTCGGTGTCGCACAATCGCTTGACCAGCGGCTGCACCGTTTTCCTCAGAGCGAACCAGCTGGACACGGGCAAGGAGAAGAAGCCGTTTGTGCGACACACGGCCTGCGGGAACACAAAACGCAACCGTTAGATATCGAAATACAAACTTAATCCTAATCTTGTGGGTACAGGTGAGTGTTTGTAAGTATAAGAAGATTTAAAGCTTTGCCATGAAGTGCACACATAATCAATCCATACCAAAAATGTAGTTACTCAAAATAGTTGTCATTTTCAATTAACGTAACCCAAATCTTAATATTTACTATGTACTTTTCCAGTGTCCTTGGTCAGTCAGTCTAGATTTCAACATTTTAGAAGTCACATTGACATAATTTGTAGAGGCAGACGTAAGAAAAAAGGATAACATTTTTGTTTTGTTAGTTTTCATTTAGTTTTATACTCTACTCTCACCCAACCGTGACCCCTTTCCAGCCTAAATTTAGTTTTATTGCTCTCACCTTGTCCACAAAATTGCTCTCCGCGAGGTTTTGCTTCTCGTTGTCGTCGGCACCTTCGATAGTAACGAAGAAAATATTGATTCCAGACTCCCTGGCCTGCCGGGACGCCTCCTCCACTTTGTCCGTGGGCCATCCGTCCACCAGCACCACGGCAACGTTGGGGGCTCCTCCGCGGTTCCCGTTGGCATCACTGAAGTATTGCTTGTTGACATAGGAGAGGGCCTTCCCTGTTTAAACACCAGGGGGCAGCACCATGAAGGCACCTGCAATACATCTGTACACTTGCAGAGCGTTTGAATCGAACCGACGGATAAAGTTATTAAGACAAACGGCTAGCATCAATGCTAGGTGGGTATAAACGTGTTGCTCCCGAGGCAAATCGATAAAAATAACTACAAATTTATGGCGAATGATTCAAATAACTGCACCCGAGGCTTTTAAAAACTCACATTATCCAACGATTCTTGACGATCGTGCACGCTCAAACTGTATTTGACACTAAACAACTATAATCACTGTGTTTGTTTCTTAAACAAGTCTACATAAGTATGTCTATAAACTACATCTTGAGTGCTATCCTGTCATTAAATAAGGAATAGGCTGCATACTGGGCTAAAAATGGCTTAACAGGAGATGCTGTGTTAGTGTTACAGTTGTTTGATTGGAGAAAAAACTGCTATTTGTATCCATGTGCAATTTTAAAAGCAAGGGAAAAAAAGCCACATGGTGATAGACACAACCTCAGTCAAAGCCCCCCACAATTGCCCCCTATCGCTAACCACCCCCAAACTGTTGAGATGAGTTTCTTTCTGGTCCTCGCCCAAGAAAACCACTGTTTCCAGGCAAAGGACTGTAATTTTACTAACATTGTATCACATCAAATTTAGATCTAGTTCTATCCTTGCATGTAAAAAAAAATGCGCCAACCAAACAATAACTGCATTCCTTTCTCTTTCACACTTTTTGTCGCAGAGGCACAGCACTCACCAACATTGGAAAGGCCTCCTTTCTGTGCAATCTTCGTGATGCTTGCCTTTACATCTCTGGAGTTGGCGTAGCTCTTTAGGCTTATTTCTGTGACGGGGTCATCACTGTGCACCAAACAATGTAGAATACATGGGAGATTTCCATCCATATAAAATTGCCTTTGTTTCTATTCCAGCAGAGGAGAGAGAACGAACCCATATTGAACGACTCCCATCATGGGTCCAGCCACACCAAGGTTGATGGCCTGAGCCACATCAGCCAGGAAGTCCTTCTGGATCTTAAAACGCCGTTTTCCGATGCTCCAGCTCCCATCCATCAAGAAGACCAGGTCCACTTTACAGTCTGAGGAAAAACAAAAGCAATCACAACTCAGTGAGTACAACTACATTATGCTACCATTTCCAAGCTCTATATCACTTATGTCAAAATTAAAAACAACTTATAGCATATGTCAACATATTGGGAATTTCATGTCAAGTAATATACAAAATTCCACTTCCATAATTGTGGGGTTCCTCAAGTAGTACAGTGTTTTTCAGACTATTAGCCTCAAGCAGCTGCATCTCTTTTGCTGTAAATTCCCATAACACAATGTGTGACCTCCACACTTTACAGCCAAAGTCCATAAAATGTGTGAGATGATGTTGATGATGTATTTAAACCCTCTGTCGTTGTCAGTCTGTGTGGGAGTATTGGAAGTATTGTTTTGTTTGGGTTAGGTCGTTGTGGGAGTATTGGGAGAATTGCTTTTTTTTGGCATTCGGTCATCTTTTCGTTGTTGTGTGTATTTGTCTTCCCACAAGTTTGTTTCTTTGTTCATTTTTCCCAGCTGTATTTTTTTCTGTTATTTTTCCATTTAAGCCTAATGTTTTGTTTCCTGCAACCCAGACCCCGATCCCCCCCCCCCCCCCCCTTAAAAAAAACAGTACTTGCTTGGCAAATTTATTCGCATTGTTAAATTGTTCTAATCAGATCAGAACCATAGTTAGCTGGGATAGGTTCCTGCACCCCCCGCGACCATTGTGAGGAAAAGCGGTTCGGAAAATGAATGAATTGTTCCAAGACATCCTACCTGGGTCTCCCTGTGATGCAAGTTCAGGTGCTCTGGGTCCAGGTGGCTGCTCCCTCACAGTGAAACCTATACTCAAAAAAAAACTTCAGCAAATCAATACAAATATCAAATGCAGAGTAATTTTCTGTGCTGAAAATATCGTTGAACCACGAGCTCATTTCCACTGCTGAATGGAAAGGTTAAGTTAAATATTATGCCATGCACACACCGTGCGTATACAGTATATCATTAAAGTTTAACGCGTGTATTATTTTTTTTTATTAACACCCATTTTATTTATCATTCATCTTTAGATTGTTATTGGGGGGCATAACCCGAGTGTATTTCTGTTTTTATATACTTTGATTTAGTTTTATTAACATTGTATTAATTTATTTTATGATTTAAAAAATAATTATTAGTAATATTAAATACATATAAAACTAGAATTGGGAAATTTTGCACTATTGAGGTTTTATGAGGCCAAGCCTTTTTTTTTAATTAGAAGAAATAGTATTTTGCTCTATAAAGAGTTAAAGGTGAATCACTGTGGGGGTCCTTCCATCCTTCCTTCCTAAGCATATGAAAATATGTTTATCAGAACGAGCAAGTTAGTCATAATAAGGACCAAAATGTTGGTCTTGACATGGAATTTTCCCAAATAACAGCAGCTGCCCACAATGAATCTGTGTGTGTTGGGTAAACATGAAACCAATGACGGTCTGCTTTCATCCCTTAGCCATCATGCTGTTTGACATTATCTCAACATCCCTTCAATTACAAGCCACAAAGCCAGATGCTTTTGCCTTGGATAACCTCAGCTTGGTTTGTACTTATGCGCTACCCCGTGACCGGACGTTTCGCCGAAAGACGTTTGGTCCCCGGACGTTTGGTAGAACGGACGTTTGGTCGCCGGGTTTGCTCGCTGTCAAATTATGAGAGTTTATTGTTGATATTTTGATATTAGATATTTAGATATTAAACACTCTCTCTCATGATTATAATTTGAGAGCTGGTTTCAACAGTAACAACCTGGCGACCAAACGTCCGTTCTACCAAACGTCCGAAACGTCCGTTCTACCAAACGTCCGAAACGTCCGTTCTACCAAACGTCCGAAACGTCCGTTCTACCAAACGTCCGAAACGTCCGTTCTACCAAACGTCCGAAACGTCCGTTCTACCAAACGTCCGTTCGACCAAACGTCCGTTCGACCAAACGTCCGGTCGACCAAACGTCCGGTCGACCAAACGTCCGGGGACCAAACGTCCGGGGACCAAACGTCCGGTCGACCAAACGTCCGGTCGACCAAACGTCCGGTCGACCAAACGTCCGGTCGACCAAACGTCCGGTCGACCAAACGTCCGGGGACCAAACGTCCGGGGACCAAACGTCCGGGGACCAAACGTCCGGGGACCAAACGTCTTTCGACGAAACGACCGAGTACCGCGATACCCAGGGGGGACGTAGTTGGTGCCAGGGCAACTCTACTGAAAGGCAGAATGAACAAGTATTGATAAAGATCTCACCTGATTCATAAGGGTTTGCATTGGGTCTCCATGCGTCCACTGTCTCCACTGCACAGATGATATCATACAAGCAGAAGCGAGACCCTATCAGCGATACTCACGATGTGCTTGGCATGAAATTACTGTATATGTCACATGTCAACTGAGATAAGCTTTCTGGTTGACATGTGTGTTTTGTGTCCAAGCTGATGCCGAACTGGATACAAGCAGGTGTTGGCAGCCATGCTGACCACAGCTCACCTCTTGTATGAGTCGTATCCAGCGGCGCTTGGCGGTTGCCATCCAAATCAGATCGGGGCACTAAAAGGAATACATGTTCAGTCATCGCGTGACCTTGAGGGGCACCTCATGCCAAACAGAAACACTGCGGCGAGCCGGTCCACTCCCACTGGCTTCAGCTTTCATCGCGGTAGAATTTTAGTGCTACATGCCGGGAAAGAAATTCCTTTCTTTTAAGATTTTTCTTTCCTGGCGTCATCAAACAGATGGAGCTACAACCTGTAATCGGGAAGTGAAGTCCTTGGGCCGTAACTGAGTCTGTAAACAAATTCAATGAGTTTGCCCTGAAAAAGCCTTAACGAGGTAGTTTGGATGTTGGAATTATTTGCCTTGGTGCAGTTTGAAGCAGCTGCAGTCAAAACCAGTTGTTCTGTATTCTGGTTTTTACTACAAGAGTCTAGATTAAAGTCCTACAGTAGAATGAAAATTGCCAGGAGAATCTGGTTGCATAATTATAAATGTTAACTACTACGTTATTCCGTCAAAACCTGTGGTTTAACTCAAAAATTCTAAAAATCTAAAATTTTCCAATACAAGTGCGTTCTTCTCCGTAAACGAAGTACATTTAGAATGATCTCGATTGTGCAGAATATCACCAGGGTTTCCTCAAAATGATCTTAGCGTAAAGAACACGAGGAATGGAACAAAATATGTTCAATAAGTTGTCCTTTTCTGTTGTTACAATCGAGGATACTACTTTACTGTTCCCACCCAAAAAATTGAATAAGTATCCCAACTCTTAGTAATTAAGACACTTTGAATAACATTTGGACAATTACAGGAGGCTAATCTGTTCAAATGACAACACACCCCCCAAGTCTTGTTAGTTCCCTACAAGTAGAAGAGAAAAACACTTACGGTATGATCCAAAGTTATAATACCAGCGCTCAAAGTCTGAGATATCGGGCCTGTGATCCTGAGCTAGAGGAGGATGGTTTGAAACCTGTTAGTACTCCCACAATGAACCTTGAAGGGAAAGCACGCATTTCCATGGCTGCAATTGGTCATGCTATGTTTCGTACCCAATCGCCAGACCAGTGAAAATCGCGGCGTTCTGCAGAATCACACCTCTCATGCCGAAAGTGCGGTCTTAACAATGGCATGCACTCAATCATTCAGCACACCCATTCCATGCAACTGTCCAACTCGATCAATAACATCGTCGTGATCGTGCAAGACCGTGTCTGCGCATGCAGCATACAATGGTACGAGCGGGAAGATGTCCCATGCGCACTTGTGTTGCGGACTCACCTGCCATCTCAGGTGTGTCCGTCTCACTCCACGCGTATCCTGAGTCTGGAGCTGCGTATAAAACATCTAGATTTAAAGCAGAGGTAAACAATAAAGGCGTGTGCTCGTGTAAAAATGAGAAATACAAGCTCTAAAATTCAACTGTCAAAGTGAATGTGGATCTTGACATATACTAAAGCGGTTAGTTTTTTTACAGCAAAGATTTTTTTTTCATCTATTTTTTTTTAATGAAAAACTTAAATTTGAACATTCTTTGTGCTTAGAAATTGTATTTGTATCTCTTTTTTGATTTACATTTTTACATAAGTATAGGCTGTATTTACAAAAAAAAGTGGTTTAGTGATAGCTGGTCTTAGCCAATACAGTAAAACTACAATTTTTTTAAGTGGACTTTTTGGGGTCAGCTTTTTTTCATGTGAAAAATATTGTATGATGAAAACGGTGGGGTGGTTAAACTAAAGACACAATCTCTACACACGTAATCAAAAGACCCAAGTATCGTCAAATTCATACGTGTCTTTTGACGTGCATTATTCGCATCATAACAGCACTACGTAGCGGTACCTGACGAACGTCTGCCACCAGGGAACCACTCAGGACGAGGGTAGGATGGAGGGGCCCAGTCCCTTCTGGGAAAAACTGTGCAGGGGAAAAGGATAAAGCGTGACGCAGAGCATAGTACTTGTGACCTCCACTAAAGATGCCGCATCCTTAGTTGGGTTTACACAAGATGTTCAGCCTTGAGTCAGACACCAAACATACGCTAGTAACTCGGACAGCCGAGCCACTAAGATTGTTTGCACTACACTAGTTGGCGGAAAGTGTAAAAAGCATGCGTTCATGAGCTATACTTACTTGGCCGTGTGTCTCCGGCAATCTGATCCATCTTGCCCTCGCTATATATACACCTCATTATGTAATTTGTCGGTCTGTTTTTACATTTCGGTCAATTTACATACCTCCACTTGTGTTGAGCAGACTAACAGGCTAGTGTAATCGCTTGCACCTTTAGTCTGCACTTTCTAACTGTAATAAATGAGCACCATAGTACATACCACTGAAGGCCATCATTTGCGGCATTCATTGCGGAAAGAAAAATTGCAATGTTTAACTCAAGCGTGCTACTTACAGCAATAAAATGCTCTACCTAATAAGAGTATTGTAGTATACAGTGGTTCTAAGATGCATTGAGCATTGCAAGACAATTTTATCCTTGATAAACTGTATTTAATTGTATTAGAACTTTTATGTAAACACCAAGACAGTTTAAGTACAAATTCTAGCAACTGTTTAGAGGCACGCAGAGCATACCATAACATTTGTCTGAACAGACTGAAGGCAATTGAATGGTAGTGCCTCCCTTCAACTGATTGGTCACTTATACAAGCGCACAGCCTGAGTTCAGGGTTCCCAGCCTGTGGCTTTGTGTTGCCGGGACGCTCACTGGAGCGTGGAAGTATTATTGTATGGTTGGGACAGTGCAAACAAAAAGAAGCATAGATTAACTTAATCTGATGCTCTGGAGTACGGCAGACAGCAGTGGTAGTTTTTTTGTTTGTTTGGTTTTGGGTTTTTTGCTGTGAAAGTGATGCAGTTGGGTTATTCTCATTATAACCAAGCCTGCGCTCACAAGGTCACAGAAAGCCACAATCGAGACCACTTACACTAAATATTCTCGTCATGACAAGCCAATAAAATAATTAAAGGGGTTCTTTTGCAGAAAAACTGAGATATTTTTTTCATGAGTGTCCTTGAGAAAGAAAATGAACCCTCACGCCTGACTGATCTCCACCATTGACGTTCAAACTCAGGCTTAAAGAATGTCACTTACGGGCATCAATAAAACTTTAGTTTGTGCAACACAATTTGCCCCTTTCAGCTCTTGCTCAGTTCTCTTATTACTTCTAATAAATTTGACGAGCAGATAAACGTGCTTATGTTACATTTTATTATCATGGAGATGACTCTAATTGTAGGGATCAATCATGGTGCATTCCACGCAGGCAAGAACAGAGGCACTTTCCAGCGAAAGATAAAAAAATCGACTCTGGTTTGAATGAAGCAAGAGAGTAAAACCACATTTTATGTAAAACTGCAGGCTTTGACATAGGACCAGAAGAAGCCTGACCAGATGGACTTTACTGGAAGATACTATTATTGTACCGAGAGAGCGCCTTTCTCAACACCGTCTTATCTTCATAGCAGATATGGCAGGAGATGAATGCCTTTAATCCTGACGTCACTCATCTCAGAGTGCAATTTTCATGCCTCCACCACTGAACCGAGCCTTATATTCTTCATGCCATATAGCTAAGAAGAGTCAGCTTTTTAAAAAGCATTTTTAAATCAGAATTCTTATATCCATATCCGCAGAGATAAAATATAAAATATGGTCTGGTTGACCGATAAATGTGCTTGCTGGTACTTTCAAATCACTTACCAGGACTAGATTGGCTCATTACTGGAGTGTGCTTCTCAGGAGTTGGCTGACCTCTGTTAAAAGCTGCTTGGAACAATAAGAAACAAAGAGAATAAGAAGATAAAGCAAACATGGAGACATGGGTGAAAAAGGATGAAAGCTAGATCTGCAGTTTCAGATAGCAATCGGTTTTTTTTCCAGTGGCTTGATGTTAAATAATAATCATGCATGCCAATGGGTTCTTCTTTTTCTTATCTTAGGGCATGAAAAGCTCAATTTTGGGATGCAGCTGATGACAGACCAGAGGCTACTAGGAAAGGAATGTCGGCTTGACTGAATGGATCAATGCTTTAAGGTGAGCTTTGCAGAGTATTATGGACAACTGGGTCACTTTTAAAGCACCTCCAACATTCTTGTTTCTACATCACTGACCTTGACCTACATTCCACATTGGTCCTACCCTATCTACCTGTACATGTGTGAATAGACGCAGTGAGTGTAGTTATTGAGGCGTACCTGGCCCAACTGGAGAGGATGATTGCCTCCTCATAGCTTCTGGTCTGCGCAGACCTGACACCAGAAATAAACCATGTGAGATCATATTAAATTACAAGTTAAGTATGGTGCAGGCGGAAAATAATCACTGAGTGGTGTTTTAGGGGAAAAACAAATCAAGAAAAACATTTTGGACAAACAGTTACTACAGTTGAAAGCAGCAACAGAAGTGCATGCAAAGTTGATGTGCAGCTCTAAACAGAAGTTAATCATCGGAATAAGACAGGAAATAAGATCATCATTGTTGTTGACAAGTTGGCTTTACGGTACCTGCGCTGGAGCGTTGTAGGTATCTATTGGGATAAGCACCGCCACGGAATACTTCAAAGAAATGTCACGTTAGAGTCAAAGATGCATCACATACGGCATAAAAGCTGTTGAAAGAGTAGTCTACCTTGGCTGGGGTTCTTTCCTTGAGGACTCTGTGATTGTCCTATCCCGGTAACATAAATATATTTGGGGAAGAATCAACAGATCTGCATTAGCATACCACCTCTCATCATAATGGCTATTTTGTTTTCTTTTACAAGGATATATAACAGCTAAAATTGTGACAATTTTCCATCATCCAAGTAAAACGAAAGATATGTATACTAGTTTGAGTCAGTTCTCCAACATGCAAATCAACGTTATATTCTCTCATGGCCCTGTAATAGAGTTTTACTCTGCTGAACTCACTTGAATTGGCAGCTGCTACAGAGGCAAGGTATGGGTGGCTGCTGCCTACACACAAATGAGGCAAGAAAAGAAAACATTAGGAAAAAAGAACATTCGTTTGGAAGGTTTTTGGCATGGAACACGTGCCTTTAGAACACTGACGCACTCACTGTGCTTGCTTTTGATCCCAAGTGTTTCATAATGTTTACATGCGTTCAGGGTGGCGGAAGGTGTGCTTCAATGAGCACTTTCGTCAGTTAGTCAAATGAACAGCACAAATGCATGGCAGTGTAGCAGCCAATTCTTAACATAACTTGCAGCAATCCATCATAAAATACACAACACAAGCCAGAATTTATTTGGTTCACCTGCATCTCGGACTTTGTGGATAGCAGCACGGGTTTTGGCAGTGGTCGGGGGCGGTGGAGGAGGAGGCGTTGTTGTGGTAGTGGGAGCCTCGGTCGTAGGGAGGATAGTGGTGGGTTCAGGTGTCGTGGTGGTGGGTTCAGGTGCTGCTGTTGTTGGGAGAGCAGTGGTAACCGCGGGGGCTTTGTCCTTTTGACCTAAAAGGAGATGACAGGTGAAGGCCTCTGTGTACAAGATGGATGAGGACAAAGGAAGAGCCTCAACTGGAGCTGTGGCTCTTTGATTCATTTTTGACATTCTTCGAATTATTGATAACGATCGCTATTCATTGACCCAGACAATCCCGCCTGCCAAACATCAAGCAACTTCACTTTGAGATTCAGAAAGACATGCTTCAATGTCTACTTACTAGTCTTCACATAAGTTGGTCTTGAAGGGACTAAGTCGAGGGTCGAAGGGTAGATCACACCCTTCTTGGGTTTCCCCTCTAAAAGTCAGCAAAGCAATTCTGATCACGTTGGTGTCGCTTTTGACATTGTGTGGGGGAAAAAACAACAACAATAAATATAGTACCTGTTACCACAAAGGATTCTCTCCATTTAGGAAGTGACAGAGAGCGTATGCCATTGGAGTTACTGCCTTTGTAAGTGTTCTGGCCTGCCATTTTCCTCACAATAACCTTTCCTCCTGAATTGGTGATGACACCACTGTTGGCAGATACAGATTCATTTTTAGATTCTTCTATAAGCCCACGCCGTCGTAAGAAATCATCATATGTGCAGCTTTTACCTGTGGATAGCAGCATTACAGATGCTGGAGATGGAAGCGAACACGCCTGTGCCATACACTTGTTGCTTAGTCTCTCGGCAGTGCGAAGGGCATTTGGCTATAAATTCCGGAAGATTAATCTTTCCGGCTCTGACATCGCACTCGATGGCTGGAACCACTAAACAGAAGCATTTATCTTAGTAACCCGTTGTTTTGACATCTATGCCACTGCTAAAACGATGATCCGATTATTTGTTAAGCAGATACAGTAATTAAACGGGCTATAATCAACGATTTTTACAACTGCTTCATTGTTACAGCATTACTCAAAGCAATGTAAATAAGGTTTGGTTTCTGAGGTTTATCCTGAATCATAATTTACACTACTCGATGATATAGCTGTTTCAGAACATATCATGAGCATTATAGAACAATTTAAATTTGGGTTCCAGAAAATAAGTAAATAAAAAGGTGGAGATCAGAATTTTACATTTGGCTTAGAACTAATGCATAATAGCTACCTTGCTTCGGTTTCTTGCTCTTTGAGCCATTTGGCTTGGCCCGACAAGTACAGGACAGCAAGACCACTGTGTACAAAATGCAAAAGGACGATTCTGTTGAAAACAGTCTATAGTTGCAAATGTCATCATTATTACATAGCCATATGGCGCATTACAAGAGGTGTGTCAAACATTCTATAACATGACTACTCTAGTTTAGTTCCCAAATGGCAGGTTTTAAGTTCTTGTCATCATTGGTTGATTGGTTGGCCATTACTGTCTTTTATGACTCAATGAAAACATTTGGAAAATTGGCCCCCTTTTAAGGTCCATTTCTTCATATCATTTCAGATAAATCTATTAGATGAACTTGAAACTAAATATAAGCCTCTTAATGGAAGAAAAATAAATTTGATCTCAATCAAAACATTGTGTTTTTTTGGTCATAAAGACCAGAGCTGAAAAACATTTCTTCACTTAAAAAAGCATACAATAGTTGAACCATTACCATTAAAACGTAGTATTAACTAAACTTTTACGATAAAATTCCATGTGCTGGGGTTTTTGTATATTTTGGCGCCAGTTGCAGTGTTAATGGTTTTTCCGTTTTGAGAAAAAAAACTCAGCTTTTGCAGATGGTTTGGGTAACAATCATTCAAGTTAAAATGTTGCTGCATACAGTAAAGTACAACTGATGTAACGCACCAAAGAAGATGAGAGTCAATGATGCCCTGAACATGGTGGTTTTAGTGGTGGGGAGGTGTTGGTTCCACGGCCCAGATGTCCTTGTATAAACTCCTACAAAAGTGAGCAAAAATAGAACCTTATTGCATTAACAATGAATGGCGATTGAGTAAACTTTTCCGACTGAATGACCCTTCTAGATAAAGCAGGGGTAACATCTTTGAAGTGTACCTGCACTTAAAGATCCGTGATTTATTGACCGCACTGGGTGATCAAATACAACTTATTAAACAGTAAGAAGCACCCCTTTCAAGCAGCTAGTGTTCTATACAAACATGTTTATTACACTCAAAAACACATTACGTCAGACTCAATGATAGAGTAGTTAAAAGTTTGACAAACAGATGACTTAATTCAGACGGATTCTTTTTTGGGACGACCGCAATTTCAGTTGTGCCTGGTGTAAACAAGAGCAGAAATGGCTTGGAATGGTTCAATTGCAGACTGCAGGTCGTAAAACTTGCATTTCGATGCAGCCATGAACTAACTCTTTCTGAGCCACTTTCCCCTGCTTTTCACCTACAGACTCCTGGATGAACTTAGTGTTGGTGTTCCTTGTTGAGGCTGGAATGCTGTACCACCCATGGGGGTGGATTCCGATCGCACACGGGGTAATGGGTAAGGTTCACTGATTTTAAAGCACAATATGATACTGTTATACCTGCTGGATGATGGGCATTCTGGGCATTGTAGTGGGAAATGTTTTTGAAAGATAGAGCGCACTATAAAGCACAGGTATCAAACTCAAGGCCAAGGGGCCAAATTTGGCCCACCACGCAGTAGACATGTTGAAAGATCTGTGCTCACTAGCCAATTCTGTACTTTTCACTGCCATCAATCAAAAGGGAGGAAGGGAACAGAAAAAGCAAAGAGTAGTTTCCACATCTATTGCAGGAGGCGAAAGGTCCTGGACATCGGTCCTCACTCATTTTGTTGTAAATCTGTCAGCTCTGACAGTTCACATAGTTGGAGGAATTATAGCACAATTCCCATCGGGATAACCCCACGCAACAAAGGGATTACAAATTGGTGCATTTCCTGTTTAATGTCCGATGCCTTGCAGTAAAAAACTGCCGCGGGTTTTCTTCATTTGATGGATTATCAGCAGCAATCGGCTTGTGCTTGATGGGGGACACCTGGCAGGTGTAAAGGGGCAGCAAACAGGATGTAGGGCCGCTGCGGGATCCCTTTTTCAACCATTTTTTGATACCTTGGGATTTATACTTGCAGTCCATGCTGAAAGTTTTTTTTTTTAAATACAGCCCCACTCATTAAACAAATATTAAAGCCTCATATTCAAAAGGCACAGATGCTACAATTGTGCACTGACCTATATTTCCTATTTTCATATCCAAAGTTGCCAATAGAAATGAGGATTAACTATTTATAGCAAGCGTCATGGTAACTTTACATGGTGCACTGTGTGCAAACAGTGCTAAATCCCAGCATTCAGTGGTGTCCAAGTTGCATTGTATGTTCACCGTGCTGTATCAACAAGCCAAATGACCACTATGTCTCTATATTAGTGTTGCCCAAAACATACTTTTACTGGATCAGTGATAATGTTGTCCTTCCTTTAATTGATCTTTACCCATTTTAGGGCAAGTGACTATATTTGGGCTTAAGATCACATACCTGAGCAAAAAAAAAATCACTTTCAACACTGCTCTCATCCCTGTCAGCTTTGCGGGGTGCTGGAGACTTTGTGCGAAAGCGGACTGCACCCTAGACTGGTCGCCAGTAAGTCGTAGGGCACACGTAGAGACAGGCAACCAATCACATCAGCACCAAGTGGGAAGTTCAGTTTTTGGGGGAGAGCTCTGACATAAATATTTCATTGAACATAAAGGAGTCACCATAGTACTTTTAGTCAGGCATACTGACATCCACTAGTTCTAAATACATCCATAAATTTTAACTAATGGGAGAACATGATATATTTGGTGGAGGTTTGGGAACAAAAATGAGAAAATATGGGCGAACCTAATCCATGAGGTTATCTTTAAAGCCTCTACAGCCCATGGGCCCTGTTTGGTGATCAGCCCCCCGGTACAGCTTGGAATACTTTAATACTTGGCACTGCTTTCCGTGCAAGTTCCAGCCTGCTCCAGTCGGCTGCTGGACAGGTTGTTTACACCCCAATTTTTCCCTGATCAAACTTGGCAGATGTCAAATATTGTGCAGTAAAAGAATATGTGCTGCAGAAACAGAAGGGGGGGGGGGGGGGGGTAGTCATTTTCAGAGCTGAGTCTTTCACAGGAGAGACCTGTGGATCAGCATCCACTAAAATGTGGTCTATTGACTATAATAGTTGGATGATTGGCCAATTAATTCAGTTTTTTTTAAGTATTTCAAAAAGTAGGAAGATTCTCCCCCTACCACAGAAATAAATAAAAAAACATAACATTTTGCAAATTTAACCAGCGCTCTTAATAAGGTAAATAATTTTTAAGGAGTAAAAACCAAACCAAGTCAAAAACAGTTCATCTCGACTGGCTCACGGTTCCCGCAATGCGCTTGAATTCGAGTCAATTACGCACAGAAGAAACGAAGTAGATCCCACATTAACGCAACAGCAAATAGCCAAGAGGCTTCACAAACTATTTGTTTGCGCTCCACTTTACTGTCACCCATCAAGTCATTAAAAACAAACTTACCCGACGACTCCCGCAAAAAAAAAATCCCTCAGCAGGGCAAATCGCGAAGGCAAATCCTTGCGCGCTAGTTTGACGCCTCCATCCAGCTGAGCAAAGCCTCCACCTGGACTTTTTTTTACTCGTGCATGATCGGAGCTGCTCATTAAAAGTGCACGAGTGGATGGGGCCAGTTTCTCCTCAATTGCCCGCCCCACTCGACTCGAAACACGCAAACTCCTACGCTCGTGCACAGGGAGGATAAATAGAAACAATCCGCAAGCATCCTCTTGTCAAATCTTGTTGTTGTTTGCGCGTTTTTTTGACACGCACAAAACACGCGCACCCACGCACGCACACACGCACACACTCCTGGCTTGGTCCATTGCACTCTCACACCACAGTCGTTACGCCTCCTCTCCCACACGATCACCCACACAAACCCCATTTAACACTTGTTGGCCAGACACGCACCCACTCAGTGTTTTATTTTACTCTTAATATTTTATGTGTACAAATTTGTCTTACTGCGCGCGCACGCACGCACGCACGCGCCGCACGCACGCACACACGCGCCGCACGCACGCACACACGGACTCTTGCAAGGCATGCAATTTTATTTTCTCTTTATTTAGGCTCATTGGGACCTGATCAGTGTAAAAACATAGAATTATCTTTTTTTACATGATGTAGTTTCTGATAAAAATGATGTACACATCATAAGTAGACGCCAGGCCCTTGTAGCCCAAAATTTAACATTGTAGTCTTTGACAACAAAAATGTGATGTCCACACATGTGGACGCCAGGTAATAGGAGGTTAATCATTAAAAAAAAAAAAATTAATCAATATTTCGTATATTTAACAAGAAATTTATTATTCATTGTCACTTTTTAACAGTTTTTTTAATGACAATTACCCCTTGTGTTACTGTGATTTAGCTTTTAATCTGTGGTAGAGTTGTGAGTTGTATGCCAATCCTTAAAATTTTAAATAAATATAGATAGGTTCATCACAAAAAAAATGCTATGAAGTTGTTCTAAAAAGAGAATTTGGAACATTTTTAGGTCTCCAAACAATTCAACATTGGCAATAGAATTCCCTTTTCCAAACAGATTAACAAACACCACAAATTTTTGACAATACCCTAAACTACGCAAACATTTTCTGTACTGATTAATAAACAAAACAGGTCTACACGAATACTTAACTTGAATATTAAGCTGCCAAGTTGGGGGGCACAAAACACTGTCCTGCAGGCTGCAAGATTCAGATCACTTTCTAAAGCGTTCCATGAGGAAAATCACTACATATTACATTTAAAACAAAAAAGAAGAGAATTTATTACTGTGGTGATATTGTTTATAGATTGAGATCACAAGACTGAACCGGTATGGAACAAATACACCATGCAGAGTTAATAATACTTTTTTTTCTGTGCTCCAGACACCGTACCCACACAGTCTGGCATCACTCTAAGAGTGCGGGACGGAGGAAGTACGATAGCACGAGGAGCCAGGGGCACCATGCGGGTGAGTGCCATCACATACTTGGGATGAGTTGGAGACCATTTCCAGATGTTACCTATGTCCATATCATCCTACTAGGACTCCAGATTAAACTGAATGATAGTGAAATGGATTAAAGACAACACATCGTAATCCTTCAGACGCAGAAAAGAATAATTTATTGAAAGTAATCACGTATTTGATGCCCTTTTACCATGGGCTACAGCAAAAAAATATAGAAAATCTTCCCTTATAATTCAAGTATGGGTTCAAGGATAGTGTCGCAGTCTTTAAAGTCTGTCACAACAATACTCAGACGTTTCGATATGTGAGGGCAAGTCGATATGGTAGATCTCCCGCGTGTGAAATGGAGGAGTCCGTGGAGGAATATTGACTCCCGAGTCACTGTCAAGATTGTACTGCATCACTTCTTTCACTGTGTATTTGGCCTCCATTACCTGGACAGGAAGTGGAGTGGGTGGGGGCTTTGCCTCAGCCTTAAACTTGATGTTTTTAAAGCGTTGCAGACGGATAACATCCTTGTTTTCCCCCGCGCACGGCAGGAGGTTGCACACATCCTTGCGAAATTTGGAGCTCATGCCGAAATAGATGAGCGGGTTGTAAAAGCTGGCCGACTTGGCAAAGAGACGGGTGACGATGCTGGTTGTGCTCGGGACCTGAAAGCCCCAGGCGGACCACATGGACACCACTGCGTACGGTGACCAGGCCATGATGAAGGCCGTGCAAATTACAATGGAGATCTGGAAAGAAAAACACAGGGTCACAATAGTCAGTATGAGGATAAGAAACGCAATCATCTGTTCTTTAAATATGCAAAATTAATACTGTTCAAACTGATTTTTAGAATGTGCGAGGATATGAAGCTGATGTATTAACTGCTAGGTTCCTCAAATATTTGGGAAGTAAATGACTATCAAATTTATCAGCAACTATTTCAACAATAGATAATCGTTTTGAGACAATGTTGACCCATTTTTTTTTTCCTCTGAGGTCATTACCTGCCATTGATAGCTATAGACCACATGTGTCAAAGTGGCGGCCCGGGGGCCAAATCTGGCCCGCCACATCATTTTGTGTGGGCCGGGAAAGTAAATCATGAGTGCTGACTTTCTGTTTTAGGATCAAATTAAAATGAAGAGTATAGATGTATATTAAATATCTTGATTTCCCCCTTTTAAATCAATAATTGTAATTTTTTAATCATTTTTTTTCTGTGTTTTTAGTTCAAAAAACATTTTGTAAAATCTAAAAATATATCAAAAAAGCTAAAATAAACATTGTTTTAGATCTATAAAAACTGAATATTCAGGGCTTTTAATCTAGTTCTTTTAATCCATTTATAAAAAAAATCTAAATATTATATCTAAAATGGTCCAGCCCACGTGAAATCAAGTTGACGTTAAAGCGGCCAGCGAACCAACCCGAGTCTGACAGCCCTGCTATAGACAGTTGACAGCAATTATTCGATTGAATATTCGCTTTTAATTTTTGCGTATAATTTGCGTACCCTTGTGACGTCCCTCTCCACCTTTCTTTGACGGGAGGTGAGGTAACCCTCGGCTGACATGGCGTTAGTGCTTTTTACGGTGTTGATGATTGAAACGTAGGACGACAGCATGATCATCACAGGGATGAAGAAGCAAAAGATGAGAATGGAGATGATGTACGACTTGTGAATAGTGGAGTAATTGGCTTTGGACCAGTCCACTTCACAGGTTCCATATCCCCGATCTGCAGTGTCACAAATATGAAGGTCAATGGGTGGAGTTGATATAGTTTTTTTTCGGTTAGGTATGCCCCTAGTTCACACCTGTGTAACTGCCCCAGCCCAGCAATGGTGCCGTTGACCAAAAAGCTGCTCCGGTCCAAATGCAGATCAGCGATATTGCAATGGTGTTCATGCTGATGCAGTATCCTAATGAAAAATTAAAAGTAATAGAAACACAATAAACGATGCAACCCAGTGACCAAACAGCTCTTATGAATGAGTGTTAGCAACAGAATTAATAATAATGGATTTAACCCTTAGCTTGACATTTGATGTTTTTTGGTAATATACAGAAATGTACTTAATTTAGTTAAGTGAATGGCCACAATTTTAACATTTGATAATCAAGGGTGGCAAAATGGAATGTTGCCATATGTGGATTCTAGCTCTCCTTTATAATTGTATTATTTCTGTACATACGTACATGTGGATAGACACTTAGTTTTTTTCAATTATTAATAATTATTGTATTTAGACTTTGTTGTCATGTGTTAAAAGGCTGCATTTACTACAGAGAGTTAAACTGCTTCCACCCAAAAAACTGCACTCGTTTGCATGCACCTTAAATGTAATCCCACATATACCACAGATGTAACCGCCAATGTTAAAAGACAGATTTGTCTTTTATGAACAACCACAAGCACTCTCACGCACACGATTAAAATGTTCTCCGGTATGCACTCAAAAATAGAAACTCTCGCTTTAAGAAACTTAATGAAATGTTGGCATGTGGAATCATAAGGGACAAGTGTTGGTTGTTCCATCGCTAAGGTTGGTATTAAGGTTTTATTAGCCCCCCATTCCCAGGCAGGAACTAGTGGAATGTAGGGACTGTACTGTGGACACGGCTTGTTTGGTGTGAGGGCAGAAGCAGACCTTTGTTGGGATGGCATCCTTTGATGTATCTGGTAACACTGATTACGGTCAAGGTGTTGATGCTCGCTAGGCCAAACAGCAACGTGAAGAATCCGTCCACCTAGATGGCATAGAAAAAAATACTTTTTTTTATTTTCCAGTGTTTGGTTGTATGTGGAAAGTTGAGGACAATTGCTTTTAGGGAAAAAATCACATTTAAATGTATTTTTAATGTCGTAAAAGTAGACCAACATTGATAAAAATGTTGACGCGGAAGTCATTTTGTCAAAAATTAGCGTTTGCTCGTTTTGTAATCTTTTTCTCAATGCCTCTTAGGAGTACTGCACACTTTTGATCTAAGAATCATCAAGGGGGCTTTATAAAAAGTCATTAGGTTGTTAAACTGAAAGGTCTCATGAAAATTCTACATGCTCGGTCGGATTAACCAATAAATGCCTTATATTAGGAAATTGTTCTTCACTATTCTTCTGATCTAGTTTGGTGGGCCGACTAGCAAGCTAGAAAAGTCGTAACGTGATGCACGCTAGTTGCTGTGTGCGTATTTGAGTTTATAGTTTAGATTTCCTTTTTGGTTTAGTTCATGCATCAGTCCACTGTTTGTAAAGGCAAATATTTGATTATCGTTTAATCCTACTATCCTTTAAGACAATGATACTACTTTGCTACGTCTGGCTTTGACTGCCATCCCGACGCTCCCTGCTGTGCCGTTTGCAGGTGACACGAACTGGTTGAGGTCTCTTACTTTTAATCTTTTGCTTGATCTCTCTAAGTTGTAATCCTATTACTGTCCGTCATCACGTTACCTTCACCCTCACATTGCGCGAATCCTACATCGGATTCCACACGAGACATCAAGTCATTTAAATCACATGATTCTGTAATGACAAAGCAGCAATTTTCAACAAGATGCGTATTCTCCGTTTTAACTTAAATTGTTTGCCTCGGACGACGTTTGCGACAGTTGATGTCCCATCATGCTTTTTAATGTGACAACTAATAGCCTCTCACATGCCTTGATTGTCATTGCTCAGCTCTGTTCTCTCTAAAATCAGACGGAATGGGCCAAAGCAATACAAATTCAAGCTTTCAGGATGAGATCATTCAGTTGTAGGATTTTGGCTTTCGAGCTTTAGTTTGTTCTAAAGATCCTATGTTGATTGTTTATTTGGTTGATACGCAGACACAATACTTAATGGAACAATACATTTTGAGATTGTAATGTATTGTAAGAATTATTTCCCATCTTTGTTGTATTATACCTGTTTGGTAACACTTGACGTTGTGGTCAGAGAGTTCCCCTGTGTAAAAGCCTTCACGTTTCGTAATCTTATTATAGATTTAACCTTCAGCACACATGCATGCAGCTACGTGATTAATCCCTTTCCCACACACACATTAATTTGGTTACCCAGTGCACCCCTACTCAAAGAAAGATTCCTTTAATTTACTTCATTAATTGGGATTGGTGAAAGGAGGGTAGCACTTGCATACACGTGGCACCAATTAAGAGTGTGCATGTGTAAAGTTATTGAGCTAAGAGTGATTGGTTTACCTGGCAGGTCCAAATCCAGGAGATTAGAAAACCGTCATCCTTGAAAATATTGAATATTTCCAAAATCCCTCGGGAATAGCCGAATACTGAGATGCTGGCATCAGAAATGGCGAGATTTAAAGTGAGAAAATCGGTAGGTTGTAGAGAACCCCTCTGTCGGTACAGTACAAACAACACAAGGCTGTTTCCAAACCAGGACAACCATCCTGTGAAAGGACAAATTGGTTTGTTTAGTGTGTAGAGGAGACACATTTTCAGGATATTGTTAGTCATTTTAAATACATTGTGATTATATTACGAGAGTACTGATTTTTTGTGATTGACATTTTTTGCTAATTGATTACTTCAGAGACGTTACATTGTGTTTTTTTCTGCTTAAAGTGCAATAGGTCAGTTTTGGACACGGACTAGCATTATTTAAACATGAACTACACTTAATCGCTTGTGTAATTTAGCGGAATTACAGAACACCTATTTGCAGGACAAAACAAGCTTGTGTCAAAGTTTTTACTAAATGCCTGGGTGTTCGCAACCAGAAAGATACATGTCTTTCTTATTTATCATCATAACCAATAATCAGAAGCTGACCTACCTAAAATCAGCAGGTAGATTCCAATGATAGTCTCTCCATGTTCGGACAGCGGAGGCTCTGAATGCAAATTACTCAGGTTGTTGTTCCTCCATGGAATATTCACAACTTTCATAGGAAAACCCTTCAATGTTATTTCCATGGCCGGAGTGTTTATGCCAAGGCATGAATTCTAGCTGTGCTCCCTTCTCCTTCCACCGGACACTCCTGTGATCCTCCAGTCGAGACGACCGGTCTGTTCAGTTTAAATCCAGCTTAGACACGGCCGCTAATGCCTTGCTGCTCACTGTCGGAATCATTGTAAATCTAATCCTATCTATTTGTTAACAAAACCTAACAGATATTTTAGGGAGAAGTCCTTGCTAACAGGAAATAATCATCTGGTCAATCAAAAATGTTTTGGAGATAGTTTTTTGTTAAATGAACAAAATCTGCAATTTCAATGAAATCTACTAATTGGGTCCTTTTATCCAGAATTTACTGTTGAGACATTGAAGTTAAGTCATTGACAGCGACAGACAGCAAATTCAGTTTAACTGGCAAGACTCTCATTACATGAATTTGTTTCAGTGTCTTTGACGTCTTTCGATGTCATTGGCGGCCAATAAGCGAATATCTGAAATAACTTCAAAGGCCCTGGAACAAGAGAAAGATTGTTGATGTGTCTTTACTTTGGTAAGAAGTTATTGTGAGGTCAAGAAACAAAAGAGTTGGACTTTTGAGCAACTGGTTTGTAAAATGGAAAGCAATGAGTTAATATTTAAACTCTGTGGTCTGCGTTTATGTGAGTCTTGCCTTCAGCAGTAAGACAGAAAACCAAACACCACATACTGTAGCTGCCAAACCCAACTTTACCATCATAACGTGCAGCCTACAGGTTGTTTGGATTAACTGGGCGGAGAAATATCAGTGATTAAACCCTTAAGACAAAGCCATTCAAGCGGCTTCCCTCTGTTTGGAGTCATCCCACAAGGACACGGTCCAGCAGCTGGCCACGTTGGCGGTGAATTTCCCGTCAAGTTACTTGAAGCAAAGAAGCAGCTGTTCCCTCAGCTACACTGACACCGCTATGCTCCAAGATCAATTCTAAAGAGAGGCCCTGGGAAAACATCTTGTCATGTTTCATCATCAGAGGCTAGAGGAAGTCAGTAACAGAACTGCTGAACAAAGGTCCCTCACTGTGTTGTGTAGTCTGGCAATAATTTCAGCCCCGTCCAAGACATGAGCAAAAGTCTTTTGTCTTCTTGTACGACATCTCCGTTTCCCTCAAGAGAGGTGAAATCACTTCCACTTGACAGGGTGTGCCTATGTAATGCCTTGCGTCACCCTTATATTGCCAAAACTTTACATCAAAGACTATTGTAATGTTCTCATATTGTTCGACTGATTCGATGAGCAACAATGACGATGGCCCACATGCAAGCTCTGTCACAATCAATGAATACAAGAAAAACAGTTCTGTGGGTGGTGGGTTTTGTTATTTGGGATGATTTAATTTCCTTTTGTTCAACGTAAACCACCCCTCCTGCTCCATTCTCATAGTGATACCTTCTGTAACCCGAGGGTCCTCAACCGTTTGCTATGTTTAAGTCACAGTGTGCACCTTGTTTCATTCTTCTGGCCTCCTGAGAGCCGCTCTGCTGGCCCTCAGGATGTGGACGGGAAGGCCGCCGCTGCTGCCAGACGCCTGGAAGCTTCCGAAGTTCTTCCCGTCAAATCCTTTCTTTGAGCAAACGGGACGAGAAAGAGAGAGCTCAGGGGAAAGTGAACCTCTAACCTAAGCTGTCACCCATCCAGCAACAAACACTAGAACCCAGTCATCGCTCAGCCAATGCCGTCAACCAACAGACGTAGCGTGACAAACAAGCTCTGCACTGATCGCTGAATGTGCAGCAACACCGTGTGTCTCATTCCTCTGAGAAATGAACCTTCCAGTTCAAATAATGTGAGAATTACTTCATTCTGGAACCTTGCTCAGGTTGCCAAATATTCATGTGTTGGATTTATATTCCCTTTGGGATTCCTTTAGAAACTGTTACATATAGGGGTTAAAAACTGACAGCTGTGGTTGCCAGAATATTGCTGTTACAAAAATAACTGTTAACCATCGAATACACATAAAAACGATATTATGGTTCAGTCGGGAAGCTCAGTGTAAGGGAGGTTAGTGCGTTCGCCTCACAGTTCCGAGATTAAGGGTTCAATTCCATGCTCTGGAGTCTTCATGTTGTTTCTGGGCCTGTGTGGGTTTTCTCTTTGGTTTCCTCCCACATGTCAAAAACATGGCTGGTAGGCTGATTGAATGTTCTAAACTGAAGTACGGCTGGGTGACTATAAAAACAGAAATGAGTGTCAGTGGAAGCGTGTAATGTAGTGACCACATCTGCGATTGAGAGTGCACTGCCGCTAACCTAAAAATCATAATCAGCAGGTGCTGCGCGTGATGAAAGAACTCTATGCTGTCTAGCTTGTCATTCCAAACTGTTAAAATCCAAAAAGGCGTGACATGCTAATGATAACGATCAGGTACGTTTTGGCCTGGTTTCCCAAAGGTGTCCGCCAACAGTCAGTCACTGTGACTTGAGGTTAAGATGATTACTTTCTCTCTCGTTTACTCTGTCGCCGTACAATGATAAATAGTCACAGTTTTCCAAATGGAAAATCACACACAGATACTATTATGGAGGTGTTTTAAATGGGTGCAAACCCTGTAAGGGCAACAAAGTCTCTCTTCACACCAGGACATAAACTCGCCCGAGAGAGCAATACAGAATCTCCTTGAAAAGTCGACACGCTTTTTTATACTTGTCTCCAAAGGAGACGGCTCCAACACAGAGAGTGCTTGTTCTGAGTCACTACACAGTGGCCGGCCTGTCAGTATGGGCTCCGTCCTTAGGTACATTATTGCTAAGGTATCGCTCCAATGTGTTTCACTGTGCAAAAATAGAATGGCACTCAATGAACTGCTGACCTCCACTGTGGTGAAATAAAAAGTGTTTATTTGTCAGTCCATTAGGAAGCATCCAGGGCATTTCCTGGTCAATTGAATGTTCTGTTGGATACAATCTGTTAACAACCAGCACTTTTAGCAATGAGTGTCATATAACCTACTGAAGGGTGTCAATGACTTTCCTCTGGACAATTGTCAACTCAGTGGTTTTCCCCATGATTGTGTATAGCCTTTTGATTTCTTCTGACTTCTGAAAGTGTTTAAACTAAATGGCGATTTATAAATTCCAATCACTTTGCAAAAGAAATCAACAGAAACACAAAATGACCACAGCAGAAGCAGACTTACAATGGTGGAGTTTGTTAAATATTGCTTTGTGACCAACTCTGCCTCAGAATTTTCAGAAGTAGTCGTCCAGTAGAGATTGTTGCGTGCCGTTAACCTTTAACATTATCATACAGTGAAAATCATTCTATGCATATATACATATAGCCGGTAGCGTTAGACAGTTTCAACTAGCATTAGCGACTGACGAGTACATATTTAAATGAGCGAGCGTTCAGCTGACTTACAGGTGAGGATGGCAAATGTCCAATAACAAAAACGTATAAACCGCAGCTTCCTGAATCTGGCTCGCGTCCACCTTCTCAAAGAATCGGACTCCCTGAGGACTTAGGTCTGATCTTGACTCCGGCGCCGTCATCACATTTTTGACGTTCACATTACAGCCATGTTTTACGTGGATGAGGTTTCTCCTCAAATGCCTTGCAGTTGATGCAATCAGGATATTGCACCGAACCTGATATGTGCTCTTAGCTCCTTCGAAAGCACATTTTCTATGAGTGAGCCTCACGGTTCAGGCAGAATCGCCTCAAATACAACCAGGTGATTGTTTTTCACTCTCCAGCAAAATTGGAGGACGCTACTTTCCCTTACAATTACTTGAAATCAGTAAACACTAGTATAAGTGGGTTTGAATTGTAGGTGGGATAGAATTTTTTTTTACTTCCTATTCGCCAATAAAGTAGTTTAAAAAAATGTAGATTATGTATTGATGTCTAATGTCAAATCATATTTCTGACTTGACTGAGTACACTCCTCACATTTTCGTAAACATGTTGTTCTTGCTTTCCAGGAGACAAATTGGAGGAAATGACACTGCTACAAATGGAAATAATGTGAGTACTATGTGACTACACTGCTGAAAGCATGTTATATTTTTGCCAAATATGTTATTTGACATTGTTTAATTCTTTTTTTTTCATTAGCCATTGTGACAATACATTTACATCTGGAAATTAAGGATTAGTCTCTTTCATTTCAATGTTTTCATTAGTTTTGTGAACACAATGGAGTTTTGATTGCTATTTTTTTTGCTTAATTTTAATGATAGGTTTTAAATAGTTCCGCAATCTCAAATGTTTTTCCCCATTTCATTCGTTTTTGCTTCCTGTTAATAACCTTAGTGTGAAGCCCAAGAGGTGGGTTTGAATGCTTCTGTGGCCCAAAACCACATACAAACATTTATTTTTGACAAGTTGTAATATTTCACTTCCAGTGTGTTTACTTGGGCAGATCACTTATTTAAGGAGGTCTCATTAAGGGTGGAAAACTTACCTTTCCCCCAGAGCTTTGCACATGGCTCTTTACACGAGAGGATATTTAACAAAAATATAGAGAGATTTCCATGCGGAAATAGGAATCTAAGACTAAAACGTTCATCTGGCTTAGTTGTGATTCTGCAATATGAAAATCTTCGTCCTGCTAGCGGCTAATAACGAAAGGTTTATGAAGTGACAGTGTCTTATGGATCCTCTTCTCAGACTGTCTGTGGATTGAGGAGATTAGTGTCCTCGCTCTTCTACAGCTGCGTGAGCCTGATCCCACCTTGTGACCCCTGCGTTCTTGTGATCAGTGCCAAAGTAATGTGTTGTGACACAAGGCTGCTCTGCAAAAGATTCACCAAGCGTGACTCCTCCAATGAGACTCAAAGTTACACCATGCAGGAATTCCGAATCCATTTTCAAATCCCTCACGCCAATCAATAACACCTCAGTTGTCCTGACATCGCATCAGGGTCACTGAGCTGACCCATGTGTGGTGGCTGCTTCGAGGGCTACGCACCAAGATGACACCCCGATTGCAAGTGTTGACCTATGAGACATGCCCTCGTATATTTAAAGAGACAACACTTTTTTGTCCTTTAGACCTTGACGTGTGTGTGCCCCCTTCAAGACCCCTGTTTGGCCTCAGGACCATTTTTGACTTCATGAATTCCACTCAAGCCTCAGTTTTGACCTTTCATGAAGTCGCTAAATTGCTTATTTATTTCATTTTCTTTAAACAAGAAGTCACATTGAGAATAAAATCTCTTTTTATTAAAGGAGACCTAACCAAGACAGGTAATGGCATAACAAATGTGGTCATGAAAATGACAGAAAAATGCATAATTAAATACAATACAAAGAAGAGTTTTACAATTAAGTTTTGATAACTCAGACATCACAAGGCGCGGCTGTGAGTGGTCATCTTTCAATCTGTTAAAGGCGCTAGATATGCAATCCATATGGACTGGGAGGGTTGGCAGCAATCATTCGCTGCCAGCAACTTGCAGTCAAAATGAATTGGATTTCTTCCTTCATCCATGGCAGCCATTAAATTAAAATTTTAAGAACATAGTAAGCACAAACAAGAGTTTTAATGGTCAATTGTGCATGTCACGTCAGTTTGTTTGATCAAATCAATTTTCTTAACGCAATTTAGCCTTGAAGTAACTAAATACAAGTACCTTGAAAAACTTTATAGATGACTTAGTTCCGACTGACTATAAAGTCCCAGCCCAACTAAACTGCTCCATTTGGAAGGTGTAAGTATCTTTTCCATCCTTTCATATGTCGTTTTGATACAACTTCTAGCATAGAATGCCAACATGTTCAGATCTGCAAAATTGCCTCAGTCCTTTTAGGCCTAACCCTAATGCCAAGGCAGGAATGTGAGGTTTGCTTTACACTCTTAAAAACTTGCCAAAACAGATATTCGCTATCTCGTATATATGAACAGCATACTGTACAAATCAAATAGCTGTGATCAAACTCCCATAAAATATTGTATATAGCAAAATGGTGAAAAAAGCCTCAGATTCCACGTGGTTATGTATCCTGGAGGTGTAAAATCTTAATGACTCTTGTGCTATGTTTGCTCAGATGAGTGCGTGTCAACACCTCCCAGTGATCTGTGAGGCGTAAAAGCATAAAGAGGGGCGTCCCCTTCACTTCAAGAGTTCACTAAGTGCAGGTAAAGTTCATCATTGGCTCCAACACACTGACTTACTATGGTATAATTACCTGACTGTCTTTAATTTTCAGTAATATGATTGCGCTTACTTGTCGCTCATTACATTTCATGTTTTTTTCTGTTCCCATTGGAATGTGATTTTTTTCTTTTTTAATATATACACCACTAAATCATCAAAAAGACAGACAGTTAACATAAACATGTTACAAAAAGGAATAACAGTGAATCAAAAGGAATATTTTTTTTTTAACATGCAACTTAAAAGAGAGCTTGGTAGGGAAAAAAATAATGGCATAGTATTTTGAGTCAACATGATATCATAAATGTTTGTACTGAGTAAAAAAAAATCAATACAATTCTCCATTAGTCATGCTAATAACAGATTTTAAGTATTAAGTAGTTAAATTCCTTACTTGTTATGAGTATTGCCAACTCATGTTTTTGCAATTGCGCGGGTTCCTTAGTTTTAAGGTCAAGTATATCATTAACATTAAAAAATCTAGTGTTACCCTTGCAAATGATACTGCCATTACTAAATAATAAAGGGCAATTTGGGTGGGATGAGGAGGACTTAAACAAGGTAATAAAAAGGGGAAGTAAATTGAATTATGGAACAAACATTTAACATTTTAAGAAAACCGCTCAGGCCTTGCAGCGCTTTCATTTTTCATGGAAAGTCTTGGCTGCACGAGTTGAAGGAATGCATGGCGAGGTTGCCTGCAGCATAACATGACAGTGCCCCCTTAGCGTCAAGGTTTCGCCCTAACACGTCCACCTTTGACCAATTCTAAGCGATATAAGGAAAGAAGAGCACTGCACGCATATAAACAAGATTTTCTCGGAGGAAATAGTCCATGTTTTCACTTCAAATGGTCAATGCTCGCAAAAACTTGGCTCCACATAACCTCTCAGACGTGACCAAGATTACGGCTTTGCGAGGCATGTGTGGGCACGGCAGTGAGTTCGATTCCCATGTCCACCACATTTTGCAGCTTTGTGGTTCCGATTGGAGAGAAAATACGTATATTTAGCTCGCTTTACTCCAAGGAATGAAGATAAATTACACATTCTTTCTAAAAGAATGTGGCTAAAGTCCCAATCAAGATCTCTAGTGGACCCCAATAAACATCTTGCTGTACTATATAAATCTTTCCTTGAGGGAGTAGTCAAACTTTAGACAAATAAAATAATGAAAAAATGTTTCCTCCACATAAAATAGATCAAATTTCCAAATGAAAACATTTTTGAATAAATATCTCCACAATAAATGTAGTGTCATTTTCATCTTATTTTGTTTACAATAGACTTTACATTTAAAAGGGCAAAGCTCTTCTGTATTAATAATGACTGTAGGGCTATTTAAATTAATTTTTGATGATAATTGTATTAATTAAAGACAGAGTTCAAGATTGTATGACATTTGTTTTATTTGTTTTCATGCAGACATTCGGATGAAAACGTCAATATCGACGCTGTGAGCTGGCTTGGCTTGGCAACAAGGAAAAGGAAACACGCTGAGCTTGTCTCTGCGGGTTAGTAGACATAAAATGACAACAAATACAAACCGCAACGTCTTACTTTGAACTGCAGATTTTCACAAATATGTTGAGATGGTGTGCATGTAACAGTCATTTCAGTTATATAAAAAAAGAGCCAATTACTGCTTCATTTTAAAGGAGCTCACGCTTAACCTGAGTAGACTGTTCAAATGAATGTATCATTCATCAGGTACTCGGACGTTTGGTCGCCGGACATTTGGTCGCCGGACGTTTGGTCGCCCGGACGTTTGGTCGCCGGATGTTTGGTCGCCCGGACGTTTGGTCGCCCGGACGTTTGACAACATGACAGAGAGTTTACTGTTGAAACCACCTCTCGAAATTATATTTATGAGAGAGAGAGTTTAATATCTAAATATCTACTGTTGAAACCAGCTCTCAAAATTATATTCACCCGGGCGACCAAACGTCCGGCGACCAATCGTCCGGTCACGCATTCATCACATACAAGCTAAAGAAAATGCCAAATACCCTTGTGTAGTCTTTCCCAGTGATCTGAATTCACACAAAATTCTCCTCCAACTTTTTTGCTGAGCGATGATTGTTTGACCAAGATTTTTTGTGAATTCATAGGGCATCATTTTCCAGTGTAATTAATCCCTCCACAGAAAGTAATCCCTACAGCTCTTGAGGTGTTAAAGTAAAGCACGTGCACACATTTTAACAACACCCTCTTACCCTCACATTGTTCCTAAGGAGCCACTTGAGGAAACACTGCCAGACTGTTTGTTCAAGCCGTCAGGGATTCTTACTGTTGACTATTATTCTACTGCCTACAGGGTGGGCTCTTTCATTTGGTGGTATCAAATGATCACCTATTCTGTTTTCCTTCAAGTGGGTGTTGTGGTCGAAACATCAATGAGCCACGATGGAGGTCGAGGCTTCTGACATGGAATCTATAGATAGAAATGTAGAGACGCCTAAAAGAAACCATGATCCAAAATTTTGAATCTGGCACACTGTGTGTGTACCTATAACATCTTTACAAGACATCTAACATGAAATTGGAGTGTGTTATAGGGGGAACGGGGTTGCTTGTCACTCTAGTTGGTTGTTTCGAGCTATAATTTGACCACCGGAGGGAATGTGTTGTGCAGTATTGAAATAATAATTAGTAATAATTGTCAATGGTATGAGTATTAGTTATTAAGATTATTAGTAAATTAAAAAACATTTCATTCAGAAGATTGTCATCTTTCTGTTTTTTTGCACACAAAAATGCAATTTAAATAACAAATTGCAATTAATTCCATAATTAAGATGGTTGGTCAGGACATCTTTGATAAATTACTATAGAAAAAAGATTGGACAACTGAAAAGGATGCAAATTCCAAGTCAATATAGCTTTTTTTGTGACAAATGAAGGCCTATTTTAAGATGTGTGGAAATGAATATATTCAATCTTCCCTGAATCTGTCAATTGGAACAGATTGCTTGAATACAAGATGATTTGTTCATCAGTTCTCCACGGGAATGTTTAGGGCCACACGCTCCAGCTCCACCTGCAGACCTTGTCTGTTGTTTACAGAAATGTGGCGGAAAACATCATCAGCTCATTCATCTTGTCTGTGTTGAATAAAGGGCATGTGTTTGCTTTGCAGAATGCTCTCGCTGGACCGAAAGTAGGAAAAAAGGTGATGACTAAAGCCTCTGCTCAATTCATGTCAGGCATCATGAAAGGAGCTCTTCAGCCAAGATTTTTTTTTTAAAAATAAACATTATAAGGTGAGAAAGAGTGCACATACTATTTTGATAATCTTACAATTTGCAGTAAACCTGCCAAGATTAGACGACTACCAAATTAATAGATGATTATTTTAATACTTGTTTTATTGTTTAGAGACATTGTAGAGCTAAAAAATACCCAAATGCTTATGTACTACATTGACTGAAGGGAGAAAAAAAAACATATTTTCATTTTAATAATAAATTCTGTTTATAAAAACAAAAATTCAAAACAAACTATTTGCGGCAGTCTGTTTTTTAAGCTTATGAAAGCTGTTGATTCTTTTAATGAATCAATAAATATTTGCAAACATTTGCATTTGTGATCAAAGTATAACAATAAACTGGTACTTTCATCGATCCAACTAATAATTTGTGGCCGCTCTATTTTGCAATTCGCAAAATATCTGCAAGGCGATGCAGCTGCTGGGCCACATAAACCACGGGTTAACCAGTGGGAATTACATCACATTTGTCCAAGTTTTAAGAGGAAAAGTAGCACTGAAATAAAGATCTACGACCACACACATTTAGTACATCTCAGTAAGTGATGCCGCAGCAGTTAACGAGCAAGTAATCGCCTTCATCTCCAAACTGGTTGTTAGCATTTTGCCCAGAGGTGCAGAACTTCAAAATAATACTGTGTGTGTGAATACACGTGGCGCCCGAGTCTTCACCATAATTCATAAATGTGATGTGCAGTAATGATGAGGAATATGTTTATTTTCAGTTTCACAGCATTCCAGTCTTCTGCAGCTGCTTATAAATGAGTTTGAATCCAAATGCAGCAAGACCACAGAGACAGTTCTACATGTATCTACAGCACCCACTACACTAAAGGTCAGACTTACAAATGCATTTATTGAAATTTTAAAGCTATAATGTTCTTGATCCACGAATGGAGACACATCTGGCCAACCAAAATGTTTTTTTAAGTGTTAGTCAGAAGAAAATATCAGACAAAGCAAGACGTGAACTACATTCAGTCCAAAAATGATTATAAAAAAAAATATTTTACCCAAAATCTGTTACATTGCTTTTTAGGCGTATTTTTAAACACTAACTACTCAAAGAATTACGCCAGTGTGCTGCCCTCTGCTGGTAAGGAAAATATATTTTGAGGTAAAGGCTGGAAAAAAAACACTATACAGGAGTGAAGTCATCAAATATTGAAAATTCTATAAGTTTGCATCAACAAATGTTCCCAGTAAAATAGGAAAAGAGTGCTTCACATCATTTAATACAGCAAAGGTTTGCCAAATGATCTGCGTTGTTAGTATTGTGTTGAGACTTTACAAGATTTTTCTTGGGGGCAGTTGGGATTTAGCCAAATGAATCCCAATTGAAAAAGCATATCCAAGTATGTAACCTTAGAAGTCAAAAACAAACACTGAAGTGCATGTCACCGCAATGTTCATAATGTGCAATATTGTATCTTAAAGTATTAAAGCACAAGCAAAAAGTATTTACAGTACGTTATTATGAAAACAATGTATTTGTTTTGAAGTATTAATGCCCAACCTAAAAGTATTTGCAGCCCCAGCCCCCTGACTAATGCACTCTATGATGAAAACGATCTCTTTTTTTTGTGTCTATGTGTAATAGGCGTGGCTGTGGTCAGAGTTCAAAAGACCCGCCGCCATTTTTCAAAATGGCGGATGAGCCGGAGGCTGGGCGCGTTGGACTGCTGAGCTGCTCAGAATTGACGATTTCCCGAAGAAAGACCCGACAAACTTCTTCCAGGACAATGCAGCGCATTCGGTACTTTGTCTTTTGGGGATTTCGTAGCTCCAGTTCTCATTTCAAGAGTGCTTTTTGACGGGAACGTGCTTCATTGGCGTGATGTAGCCCCGACGTGGATGCAAACACAAATGTTTGCTAGCAAGTTGGCTACATTGCGTCACCTATTGCTCTTAATGTTTAAAAAGAAACCCTTCCATTGTGTGTTTCAGTCCCTCAACGAGGACAGACTGCTGGGAAACATCAAGAATGTGGCCATAACGGCCAAAAAGGAGCAGTTTGTCGGCAAAGTGAGTCTTTTTTTAATAGCTTCTAATTCCTCTACCCGTGTAATTGGATTGGATAACTTTATTATTCCCGTATTCGGGACATTTTGTTGTCACAGTAATGTTTAGATATCAGCGACCAGTGTTCACGGCTTTCCTAATTTAGCTTGTTTAGCATCATGATACACTCCAATTTTGAATGAAGACACTTTAACTGGGTTGGCGTTGATTTTTAATAGCAAGATCCTTTGTGGGTAACTCACACACACACTAGTGCCATCAAGTGGAGGAATAAACAGTACACTTCTAGAATACGTATATACCTTTGCCCTTCCCTTTCCTAAAGGAAGACTTCAGGGCTTGGACCTTTTGATTTTTAATTGTGGTTTTGACAAAACCTAAGCGAGACATTCATTCAACCGTAGCGCAGGGGTCATTTTTGACTCGTTTAAACAACCATTTTTCCTCCGTCTAAGAGCTTTGTGAGACGTATTTTATTTTTTTTATTGAATGGGAGTCATTTGTGCATCAAAATGGTTAAATAAGCAATGACATAATAATGCTGTGGTGTTTTGCAGAGTTTAAAGCCACGGAGATGGTGGAACCTGTCCAAATCTACAAGACCAAAGAAGTCGTGTATGACGTAAGACCTGTTTTTCAGATTATTTGATTTATTATTTTCATGTCGTGTACTAAAAATACTCTATTTTGCTTCTCTTCAAGGTCCACCCAAGTTTACCAAATCAACGCTAAAGGTTTAAAGCCGTCCAAATCTACAAGACCAGTTTTTCAGGTTATTTGATTTATTATTTTCATGTCATGTGTACTAAAAATACTCTATTTTGCTTCTCTTCAAGGTCCACCCAAGTTTACCAAATCAACGCGACTTTGGAGCGTGGCACAGCCTTTGACACCAACATCTTGAGGGCCCCTATCCAGTATGTTTTCCATATCTCCCACTACATCTGAAAAGAGAGATAGGTCTTTCTCATGTTGGTAAAACCTTTTGACCTAACTGGCCCCCAGTCTATTTTTTTAATGTTGGACTTAGTCTATTGTGCTTTGACCCTCTTTTTTTCTCCCCAGAATTCCATCCAGTGCCAAGAAGGGATTCATCAATAGAAACACCACCTCATCTTTAAATGCTGGAAGATTTGTGAACTTCTCATTTACCCCATTTTGTGGGAAAATAAAACCTTTAAAATATACTTGTGTATTTTTCTTCATAGAACTAGCAAAGGAATGCAAGCATCATGACATTTTGGAATTTTTATTCAAAGAAATACATTTGCACACATGTATTTTTCTTCATAGAACACAAGCAACATGACATTTTATTCAAAAAAATACATTTGGGAAAAAAAGTAAGCAATTTTTTTAAACAATTAAAAGACTTGGATAAATTTCAACAGCACTTAGGCAAAAAAATAAGTTTTTTTAAATGATAAAACACTTAGAATATAAACACCAAAAAAAGGAAAAAAAAGACCATTGAGGGTCTGGGGTCTTTTTTCTCCAAGTGTTTTAACAAAGACAAATGACACTCAAATCTCTTTTATTGAAATTTCTGATTGAAAAAAAAAAAAGAAATCCTCCTCACCTTAGGGATCAGGACATCACCTATAAAATAAGAGGGGGTTAGTAAATTGCAACTTTAGTCAATAAAATAATGTGAGATTGGAATGTTTTGACTTGGATACATTACAATATAACCCGGAAATAAGCTGCTTCTGGTAGCCAGCGCTATCGCATTTCAATCTTAATCCATGTGCGTGCTGTGTCTAAAATACAGAAATAGCACTCGTTACTGACACTGCGGCGTAAGAAACGCTGCGCCAAATAGGCGTGAAAATACGGTATTAACCTCAGAGCAGAGTTCAGAGACGATGCATCATCTTCAAGTGGGCAACCTGGGAAGATCACCTGGTCCTCCAGGGTCTGGACATCACCATGGACCTGGTGCGTGCAAAAACAAAGAGCAAAAGTTATCATATACAGTGGTACCTCGAGATACGAGCGAAATGGTTAAATAATAAATATTAACCTCAGAGCAGAGTTCAGAGACCATGCATCATCTTCAAGTGGGCAACCTGGGAAGATCACCTGGTGCGTGCAAAAACAAAGAGCAAAAGTTATCATATACAGTGGTACCTCGAGATCCGATCAAAATGGTTAAATAAGCAATGACATAATCATGCTGTGGTGTTTTGCAGAGGTTTAAAGCCACGTTTATCCGTTCCGGAAATGAGCTCGTATGACGAGACTCTCGTAACTCGAGCGGACGTTTTCCATTGAAATGAATGGAAAACAAATTAATTTGTTCCAGCCCTCTGAAAAAACACCAAAAACAGGATATTGGATTGGAAAACAGGATATTGGATTGGAAAACATGTTTTTTTTCTTCTAATTCGCCATCTATTAACAAAGTAACACATAACTAGTGGTTTAATAGTAATAAAATGTTGGCGGTTTGCCACGCCTCCGCCCTCACGTTCGCTATCGATGGACTGTTTGCTGTTGTATTGCCTTCAAAATATTCCCAAAATGATGCACACTAATGTCCTCACAATAGGATAACGCACGACCACTTGCCAACGAGAAATAGTCTTTAAGGAACGATGGCGGGACCTTTCCTAAGAAAGAACAGGAAATGACCCGTAAGACGAGCATTTTGTATGACGAGCGGTCGTATGACAAGGTCCCACTGTACAGAGACTGGAGATTCAACAGATGTGTTTAGGTGGGTTTTTTTGGTCATTAGTATTACCTTGATACCTTGGCCCAGTCTCCTCTCCCCTCAAGGGTGTGCATGGTTCTGGACACACGGGAATAGCTGCATCTTGATTGAACCAAGCTATTTGGGAAGTGCAAACAATTATTACAGGAAAGAGAAATCTTCAAGTAAATGATCAAGATAAAGAATGAAAATAAGTTAGTGAATGCTCGGTGCTAATTTCCCCTTTCCAGACAAAGCGATTCAATATACAGACTGATGTTAAAAGCTAGGATAAAGTCGGCTTGACAATTTTTGTATAAATGATTTTTGTTTTAAAACAGAATTACAAATTGGAAAAGGGCGTTTAGCAATCGCAGTGAAAACTATCATTACATTCAACCCCCCCTCACCTGGCAAACTGACCGTTGATATCTCGGCTTTGTTTGATAAAATGAAGTCTTCCCCCACGACTCAATAATGGAGAGAATACGGACAAAATACTTTTGAAGTCAAATGTCGTGAGGCTAATGCTAAGCTAGCTAGTGACATGCCAAGGAGCCCATACTTCAAATGTCGACGGTGTGTTCAACCTGGCAATAAACTAACAGATTTGTTGGCGTTTTGGCTCAATTGATTCCTAAAAAAATCTCCCGGTAGGGTGTTAAAAATGCACATAGGCCAGTAAATTGCTCTAGTCTAGGGCTTACCTCGTTTGGGTGCTAGTCGTTCGACCGACGGCATGGAAATGCCTGAGCCAAAGGGCGCGATGCTGCGCAGGTGCATAATTTAAGCACCTGCGTTACCAATGGGCGTAACCACGCCCATAGGAGGTGATTTGTTCTCCCGACTCAATGACCATGTTTGGAAGATGACGTACTATAGTCGCCATTTTTGTAGTCTTGATGCTGTAAAAGAGTGTGTTCGTTTTTTTTTTTTAATATAAAAACCCTTAGTACTTTGCATGGTCATTTAAAAAAAATAAAAAGCCTTACTATACATGGTCATTTTTTAAAGAAAAAATCCTTACTATACATGGTCATTTTTTACAAATTAAAAAGCCTTATTATATACTATGTCGTATTTTAAGAAAAAAAGCCTTACTATACTATGTCGTTTTTTTTTAAAGAAAAAAAGCCTTACTATACACACTATGTCGTTTTTTAGGAAAAAAAACCTTACTATACTATGTCGTTTTTTAGGAAAAAAGCCTTACTATACTATGTCGTTTTTTAGGAAAAAAAGCCTTACTATACTATGTCGTTTTTTAAGAAAAAAAGCCTTACTATACTATGTCGTTTTTTAAAGAAAAAAAGCCTTACTATATACATACCTGTCAACCTGGGCCAATTCCTCCCCGTATTAATGATTGGAATTCCCCGTATTAAGCAATAGAAAACCGTACAAATGCAACGCGGCACATATTTACTCACATAGGGTGCACGTACAAGTGTTATGGTCGCGCCGCGTTGTCGTGACGCGACCGTGAATGTATTCGGACCCAAGCGCTATGACTCATAGCTGCTTAAATAACTACATACCTGTCACAGAGACAGTTCTACATGTATCTACAGCACCCACTACACTAAAGGTCAGACTTACAAATGCATTTATTGAAATTTTAAAGCTATAATGTTCTTGATCCATGAATGGAGACACATCTGGCCAACCAAAATGTTTTTTTAAGTGTTAGTCAAAAGAAAATATCAGACAAAGCAAGACGTGAACTACATTCAGTCTAAAAATGATTATTAAAAAAAAATATTTTACCCAAAATCTGTTACATTGCTTTTTTAGGCGTATTTTTAAACACTAACTACTCAAAGAATTACGCCAGTGTGCTGCTCTCTGCTGGTAAGGAAAATATATTTTGAGGTAAAGCCTGGAAAAAAAACACTATACAGGAGTGAAGTCATCAAATATTGAAAATTCTATAAGTTTGCATCAACAAATGTTCCCAGTAAAATAGGAAAAGAGTGCTTCACATCATTTAATACAGCAAAGGTTTGCCAAAAGATCTGCGTTGTTAGTATTGTGTTGTGACTTTACAAGATTTTTTCTTGGGGGCAGTTGGGATTAAATAAATGTACTAAATTCAAAATGCAGTTGTGTCACCAAAGTCGTTGTTCCATTGGTTGTACACATTGAGAGTTGCTGGGCTGACACTGGGCTTGATGCGCTTCAAGGAATCTTCAAAATCTTTCATCTTGATGTTTCGCATCTGTGAATGAATGAGATATTTTAGACAATAGAGGTGCCAAACTAGCATTCCTGGGTGGGCAGATCCGGCCTATTTAAATAGTTGTCGACCAATCATGGCTGCCCGGTGATGGAAAGCACAACTACGATGCTGCCCGTCACAAAGTCGAGTTTGACATTCATGTTCCAAGAAGGTTGACTTGCAAATTAACAAGCAAAAGTAACATCAGAAATAGTGAACCCACCTGACTAGCAGACATGTGCCGAACTTGATCTGGTCCTAATTCTGAGTCGGAAAAAACATTTGACATTAAGCAACGTCAATGAACTCATGAAGGTATTCATTAGTTAAAGGGACCTTACCTCTGATAGGCCCAAGTGCAGCATCTTTGGCTAAAGATGTCAAATCGCTTCCAGAATATCCTGCAGTTACTCTATCGGGAGAAGAGCACGAGGGGAAAGTTTAACAAAGAGTACAGATGCGAGCGTAGATGCGCTGATGATAAAAAAAACTCACTTTGCCAGATGGCTCAATTCATTTTTCCCCAGCGGACTCCCTTGCTTTGCTAAAAGGTGTTCCAGTAGTGTGGCCCTTGTCTGCAAAGAGTTTGGAATATAATATTTAAAAGGCTGTTGCAAAAAAATAGGATTCCGATAAAAACGGCAAATACCTTCTCGTCGGGCAATGACACGTAGACTCTTTTTGCAAACCGCCTGCAGAAATATCAGACAACACTTTGTTTACGTCTCCAAACCAAAATTAGCAGTAATAGACATGGTAACGCTACCTTAAAACGGCTTCATCCAGCTCCTGAGGTCTGTTTGTGGCTCCCATGACAAGCACTCTATCATCTCCACCAGACTGTACCTGGGGGAAAAAAATTAACATTTTCAACCAATACCGTAAAATTACACTGTATTCTTCTTACCCCGTCAAATTCAATGAGGAACTCTGTTTTTAACCGACGTGAGAACTCCTGTTCTCCCTCCTGTCTTTCACAAAGCAAGCTGTCGACTTCATCTAAATGTGAACACAAAAACAGAATCTGCCTGTTAAAATGTAAATAGAAGAGAGTACAATTTGTGTGTATGGTGCCATCTTGCATGCACAACACAAACCTATAAAGATGACAGAAGGCTGTAATTCCCTGGCAGCTGCAAACAATGCTCGGACCAGCTTCTCGCTCTCTCCCACCTATTTGGTGGAACAGTGAGTAAAACGGGGTACATATAGACCGCATTAAATATGCATAAACTATATTGATCACATGAGGAAAGGAATCGTGTTTACAAATTTTGATGTCAAACTGGCTGCGCTCATGTTGAAAAATGTGCTGTTCGACTCTGCTGCAACTGCTTTGGCCTGGTGAGATGAAGCAAATATTTGGATGAAGTCATCACACATTCTTCTTTAAACATGGAATTTATATGGAGATGAAGACTTGACTCACCAGCATGGTTTTCCCATTCCCAGGTGGGCCAAATAAGAGCAAACCTCGAGCTGGAGCTCTCAAACCAGTGAAAAGCTACTTAAGGAAAAATAGACCAATCATTGACTCTTTATAGGGTAAGTGACTATCTTTGTTCATTAAAAAACAACTAATTCCTGGTCATGTAGGCCAGAAAATTAACATTTGTTATACAAGCGTTGCCATCTTAAGACAAAATTGTGTGGGGGTGGAGTCGAACGACACCCACGACGGAAAAAAAGGCCCAAGCATAATATTAGTAGTAGTATTATTATAACAGCTTTTCTCATTTCAAGTAGGAGGACGAGATTGAAAACTGTAATATTTTGTACTTCGACGGACCAGCACTAGGTAGCTCATGGACCGGTACTGGTCCACGGACCAGTGGTTGGGGACCACTGGCCTAAGTGACCCAAAATGTGATATATATTATAATTAGACATATAAACATTTATTTCATTTTCATATTAACTAGCCCAATAACCTTTTAAAAATGTATTTTCTCCATTTATTTTTGGACCACCATAGAGGTCTAATTAATTAAAACTCAGAATTATGAGCTGAATGTGTCTACTGTAAAGGGTTATATATTAAAGCAAGTGATAGACATTCACCTCTGGTCTTAAGGCAGGAAGGATGACAATTTCCTGAAGTGCTTGTTTTGCCAGGTCTTGCCCCGCGATATCATGAAATGTTACAGACACACCGCTGAAATGAACACATAGAATTATGTAAATACGCCCAAATGTTTCTCACGAAAAGTGCGGCGCTTTTTTAAAAAAAACTTACTTGTCTACAATTTCATTCAGAATCGTATTTGCCAATTTGCTGTCCACGTTTTTAAAATTTTTCAATTCCCTCTTCTGGGGTTGTTTCGAAGGTCTACCCACTTGGGGAGTAACCTTAGAACCACAACAAAAACACATTGCACTCCATCATAAAAGGATTTGCAGTGGACAAACGCATATGAATGGTATTTACCTTGAAATCAGAGGTTCGACAAGGTGCTTTTCCCGCTGTGGAGGGTCTGGGTTTTTTGCCTACTCCTCGGACTGCGGGCAGACTTTTAGGAATGGGTTTTGTTTGTTTTTTAGCATCATTTGAAGCATTCTCGGCTTGAAGCCGGGCTTTTGAAGCCAACGTGGCCTCTGTACAAACAGAAACGGGACTTGTAAACAACAATTTGGTCAAATAAATAGAAAAAGAGCGCCAAACTCATGCACCAGATAGTTGTGAAAGCCAATCATGTGGAGTTACGTCATTTTTTATGCTTAATTGCCCAACACAGGCTTTCTCTAAGCAAAATTGAACTTTTAAAGATCCTTTAAAAGATAATTTGAAGCCGTTTCTCGTGTATGTAATATGAGGCGGTCACACATATAGGTTGGCAATCATCTATCTGTGACTACTATGTAGCCCTTAACAAAATTGAGTTTGACACCCCTGACATAGTACAGTGTGAAACAGAAAAGAACCATCAAGCCATGTATTAGTTAGGTTCTGTTTCAGGCAGGATCTTTGTCTCCTACCCAAAATGGCAAGTCTGTCTTTAGCCATGGTGAGGTTGGTGATCATTTTATCCTGGAGTCTCTTCGATCGCTCATACTGCTCTCCTGGTGACAGACAGCCGAATTAGCAAAAAAAAAACCAAAGCAATGATTACTGTCCTGTTTGTTTGGGTCTTACCCTGTCCTGTGATCGTCACAGCAATCCCGCTTTCGAGCTCAACAATCCCCCTTTTGTACCATCGCAGAGCCTCGTCCTTTTCTCCTGCCAAAAGACTTGAGTTCTTACAAAGATGTAACAGGACCGCACCAAGAAAGGTCGTATAACCAACCTATGTACAACACACAAACACACACGCACACCTGTATCGTCTTCGTCGATCCTCAGCGCTTTGGAGATGTACTCGAACGCTTGCTTATGGTAGTTCTTCACCATTTCGTCGCTGTCTTTGCCTTTACTCGCGTTCGTTTTCACCGACATCACTCTCGTGTTACAGTTCGGATTTAAGCATATTATGTGGGACTATACAATACAGCTGGACTCAAACATTATACAAATCTGGATCGAGGAGACGTGCATGTTTCAAAATAGGATAGGATCAATATATGCATAATAGTATAAGTCACCTGAAAAGGAATACCATAATAATATTCTTGTCGGTGGGCTATATTTGCCACAGTTCCAAAAAGTATGCCTTGCTTCCGCATTCACGGTCAAGCCCCGCCCTCTTGCTGCAGAAGGAAAACAAATTGAGAGCATTTTCCGTCTTGACTGTCAAAATAAAAGCAAAGTTTCCCTCCAAAACAAAACCAATTTTCTTTATATGTTCAATATAAACAAATCACCCTGTCGCCTGTGTGATTCTAAAGCAAGGGATTATTTTGGGTAATTAAAAAAAAATAATAAAAAACTTCATAAAGACCTGGCATCTACAGGGCAGGTCTAAAGGTCATTAGGCATTTAGAATGCAAGTGTGACCTACGTGATCCAAAATGTGATGTACACATAATCATAGATCTCGATTATAATTATAATATTACTTTTACATTAATTTTAATCATCCGTGAATGGCTGAGTAACCAGTTCAGAGTGTACCTAATCCCAACCATAGAATGGTTAGGATCAAAAATGGCCTCTAGCTATTTACGCCACCGACTCCATCTTAACACATCTAGACTTAGATGTGCTGTCTATGAGAGGCTCCACCCATTTGACCTTTCCCCCTCCCCACACGAGGTCTTTCATTTTTCTGTAAACTGCCTCAACCAATCAAAGTGCTTGAAAGTCATCCCTATGAGCACTTCGGTGACGCCTCTTGGCTGACTTGCTAGTCAATCAAACCAACATTTTCCTCCAGTTTTAGACCCTGACAACTATCAGAAACTCGACTTATTTCTTCCATTCATCACCCTCCTGTGTTATAGTGTTACAGCCATTTTACACGTTAGTTTGAGCCGCTCACCGAACGTAGGTTCTCCAACTTCACCATATCCAACCACAACAAGCAGCTGACGGAACACTTTAGCCCGCAAGGCTGTTAGCCGGCTGGTTCTTCGTTCCCAACTGTTCTTTGTCTCTCCTCTCCGAGCCAGTCGCCCACAGTCGCCAATTCCCGGCCGTGCTCGCTGACACTGGCTTACAACCTGATTTTAACCTGACTGACAAGATTTAACTACACCAAAATAGGCAGCTTTGGAAGCAAGATGTCTAACCGAGTGGTGTGCAGAGAAGCAAGTCACGCCGGGAGCTGGTACTCTGCTTCGGGTAATTGTCAACATAGCACCGGCCGTATTAGCACACCGGATAATCGCTATTTTTTTTGTAATCATTATCATCGCGCTCGGTATTTTTTTTGTTTACTCGGCATGTCGTTTGATTTCGATTTTAATACCCAGTGACAGGAACCAAAAAGTGTTTAGGAGCCCATGACACCGCGTGCCAGTTTTTGGGTTCGCAATTCACCTAATTAAAAATAGCAAATTCGCATGTTATGTACACCACTTCTATTCATGTTTTTTTTTTCTGTTAAGTACTCGATTTCGTGTTAAATAAGACATAAAACTGTTCAGCCACCGAAGCTAAAAAAAAAATACAGGCCACTGTTCCAGATCTGCTTAGCTTAGCTATTATAAAACATTGCGGAAACACCATGGCAGCAAATCTATGAAGATGCCAGTCTTGCTGTGGCCTCATTTGTGCATTGGCTTGCTTTATTTGTGATGTTGATCACTCTCATCGCAGCAACAAACAACTAGGTAGGGCAATAACACCGAGCATCCGCGTCCACCCCTTTGCCCCCATTTTAGCAGCCAGCCGTTTGCTTGTTATCCCTTTAAGCCTCCCAGTCTGCATTGTGATGATAGCCATAGTTTGTTTGCCCTTCTAGGTCCTGTCCATTGCCCGATTAGAAAACCTGCTCAGAATTAATGCCTCCACAGCAATCCTCTTTTAACGTATCTCATTGTTCCTATATGATGTATAGTTTTTAAAGTTATTAAAACAAATATTTTCCTTCTGTTTTTTTTCAGGATCTCAGTTGAATGCGCAACTCGAAGGCTGGCTGTCCCAAGCACAGTCTACAATCAACCCCGCCAGAGCCATCATAGCTCCGTAATCACATTGAAAGATTTAAGATGAACATGGACTCGACATCTAAGACATGTCATTTACTTTTTTTTGTGTGTGTTGGCAGGCATGCAGGGTATACCTACTGTGGGGCTTGTGCCGCCCATGCCTACAAGCAGGTTGACCCTTCTGTTACGTAAGTGTCACACCTCACTGAAGATGAGTTTTGGGTTGAAAGTACAGTGAAACAAGCTAACAACCACTTTAGCAGTCACAAACATAAATGCGATAAGCTATACTGTTTGATGCCCGTCATGCATACATGGAATGTTTTTGAAATCCCTCTGAATTAATCAACTTGCGGAGTGACATGACTGTTACCTTTCAGTCGTAGGGTGTTCATCCTGGGACCTTCTCACCATGTGCCCCTATCCCGCTGTGCCCTATCATCAGCAGACTTTTATAGAACACCTTTGTATGACCTGAGAATCGACCAGAAGGGTATATTCATTCTGCTATATTCTATTCCTATTCCGCCCCACAATCCTTTTTTTTGCTAGTTATTCTAAAAATTTGGGTCAGTATTAAAGAGGATAGTCTTTTGTCTATAATGGATAGTTTATCCACTTAGCTGGTCAATTATCAATTATAAGTATTGGTTAAAATATATTTTCTTTGACAGTTTATACGGACCTCTGGAAAACAGGGTTGTTTGAAAGGATGAGCATGCAGACAGATGAAGATGAGCACAGTATTGAAATGCACTTGCCTTATACTGCTAAAGCCATGGAAAGGTAACTCCAGTTTCACTTGATACTACAAAGTTTAACTTGATACTACAAAGTTAAGTGACGCAATTCGGAGGATTTCTTTGCACTTGAATGGCATCATTTGGGTGTGTTGTCAGTTAAAGTACAACCTTATATTTTGCTGCTGAAAATTGGAAGTAAATTGGCACACCCATACACTTATTTGTGAATACCTAATCCCTTGCATATGATTTTACTTAGTTTCCTTTTCTTGCCAGCCACAAAGATGAGTTCAGCATCGTCCCTGTGCTCGTGGGCGCTCTGAGCGAGTCCAAGGAACAAGAATATGGGAAGCTGCTCAGCAAGTATCTGGCAGATCCTTCCAACCTTTTCATCATCTCGTCAGACTTCTGCCACTGGGGTCAGTTGCAATGAGCACAAGTGAAAATAGCACAAATAGCCATTTTGCTATTTTAAGCTATTTAAAATGGTACACTTACTGCCTTTTTTATTTATTTATTTTTTTAAAGGTCAGCGGTTCCGATACACATATTATGATGAATCTCAAGGGGAAATCTATAGGTCCATTGAGCACCTTGATAAAATGGTAATACCATCAGTTTTCTTCTAAAATTATTAAAATACCATAGTTTCAAGAATATATGTTATTCTGGAGATTAAATCACTGTAGTCAAAAATTCCTCCTAAGAGAAAAAAAAAACAGGTTGCATTTTTTTAGGAAAATTGTAAGTAGCTAGCCACAGTTGCTAGTATTTCTTAACAGTTGCTAGTATTTCTTAACAGAACACACATCCTCTTTGTATAAAACAAAACAACAATGCAAGTTGGTGACATGTTGTGTTCCTATAGGGAATGGGCATTATAGAACAGCTGGATCCAATGTCTTTCACCAACTACTTGAAAAAATACCACAATACCATCTGCGGCCGACACCCGATTGCCGTGCTCCTAAATGTGAGTATATGACAATAAAAGTCATCATATTTCTACTATTATATAAATGAATGTCTGTCTCAGTTTAATGGCATTTTAGATACTATTGATTTTAGCTGTTAGGCTACTGGTGTCAATCTGCGGAGCTCCAAAGGTAGGAGAATTGTAGTTTTTTTTTACATATAAGGAGCTACCAAAACCTCAGTACAATTCCCTGGATTTTATTACCAGACTTGGTAGACACTCAACTCTAACTTGACCCTCAAACAAAGTAATTTAGGAATGTAAATGACTATGTAAATGATCTTTTTGGATTAAAAAAAAATCGATGAAAGATTGTTCTTAGTCTTTGGGCCAATTTTCAGTACATACTATCGCCAAATGTAATCAACATATTTAAAAAACAAATCATTATAATAGCTTTGCAGGACTTTGAATGTCCAGGAAAACACGCAGATTTGTCATGTTGCAAATGATCAGTCTGTTACTTTTGTTTTCTTGTGTTTCAGGCTGTAGCTGAGCTGAGGAAGAGCGGTATAGACATGAACTTCAGTTTTCTCAACTACGCTCAATCGAGCGAGTGCAGAAACTGGCAGGACAGCTCCGTGAGCTACGCAGCGGGGGCGCTTATTGTTCATTGAGGTCGACGTTCACAGGGGTCACCGCAGCGTTGCAGCCCTGCCATTTATTATCTATCGCCATAACCTGACCTGTACACGCTCCCCCCACCTCGACCCCGCCGACCCTTACAAGCAATGCCTTCTATTTGCAAGAAGGACATAGCCACGTCAGGCCAATAATCCCCTACTATTTGTCACCTTCCCAGCTCTCCTGTCATTTTCCACTCCTCTGTTTGCTGTCGATCTCAGACCTTTAGGTGGAGTGTTACAGTCGAAAGCGTATTTTTGAGACGATGGCTCAGTGGAAAAGTTAAGAGGAGCTGTTTGGGTTGAGCATTTTAGTTTGAGTTAGTTGGGGATGTTATTTAGGCCCTTGCAAGGGCCAAACTCATCCCATGTCTCTGTTTTATGACTTCATGGATTTTTGAGTTGTGAAGGGCAATCTACACCAGACCACATGGTGGTCGTATATGCTCGCATCATCTTCGAAAGGAATGAAAATAAATCTGCAGATCCTCATGGGAATCAAAATGAATGCTATGTTGTGGGATGAACGTTACCGGTAGTCTTTTTAACGGTTGCTTCAGACCACGGGTAACTAAATATGACACCAGTTTGATCAATAATTACTCCACAGCGGGTGTTAGTTTCCAACAAAAGGGCTTTGTTCAGTTACGTTCACTAACCCCGTCTCCTCACTTTACAAAACCAAAAACAGTTACAACTATTACTTACACATATTTTATTCACGTTTTTGATCTTATTTACTCTTAGCTATTTTTAGTTGATATGATATTTAACGGAGTATACTGTGTGGATTTGGACACAAGCAGTGTTGTTACAGGCATCAATATAATTTAATCTAAATTAGCGGTGCAATAAAATTCACAAATTCCATTTAACGCTTCCGTTTTATGGATTTTAAATTCAGAATACTTTATGCAAAAGTAATCATAACTGAAAATAGCCAACCCTGCTGAAGAAGAAAAAAATGCATTCCTCACTAACAGGGATCTTGCAACATGCATCACAAAAAAAACAGGACATATTTTCACATTCCTAATTTCAAATCTGGATGATCTGTGCCTGAACAATCAAAATTTAGAATTGAGCAATTAATGGCATTATTTTCTTTTTGTAATTTGCATAAAGCACTGATACTTTATATTTTACTGTATTTGGAATTCTGCTAAGTTGACTGTTTAATGAAATTTGCACCACAACGAGGGTGTTGAGTGCATATGAAAAATGAATTCCACCACTTTATAGATTTGATGAGACTTTGCAATCCATTTGAGACTTAATGCAGTTTCAGGCATCCCTTTTTTCAGGATTTTTACAGTAAAGCATGACACTGTGTTATTGTGCCTTTTGATCACCATTGCACAAACATTTAAAATCTGTATATTCGCACAAGTAGTCTTATTTAGAAAATGTGGTTCTACATTTTTTTTAAATCATTGTTTACTGGCCAACTCTTTTACCCTAAAATGTGTGAGTCCCCGATTTATTGGTCTTGAAGGACATCTACTGTTTATACATCTCCAGAATGGAATGCTTGTTGCTTCTCCTCCCCAAATCTAATTCCAAGGAAGTCTGAACCTCAGCACTGTTCCTTTGTTTTTAGCTTCATTTGTATTCTAGATTTTGTATTGTTTCTCTTGCTTATAACATGGTGTCAGTTTTTTAAATTTCATTTTATTATACATTTGCATATGACATATGTCAACTTACATCATTATCAGTAAATATTCTACTCCATAAACGGAGTTTTTTTTTATCTCAGGTTCCCCTGGCGAGGCATCGAAAGAGATTCTTCAGATGAGGCGGAGGATTTATGTTATAAAGCAAATAAAATCTACTGAAAAGCAAGTCAGTCGGTATGTGTTTTCTTATACTTTTGATCTACTTATTACTACAAAATGAAATGCTTTTGTGATTGACTTGATATAATTAGGAACACTTTTTGTCCTTAAAATTTTAACATTTTATGCGAAAATGGTTTTTAATATTTGTCTGTATATGTATATATATGTGTGTATACGTATATATGTACTATATATACATATATACACATACATATACACATACATGTAAACGACTCTTAATTTTCACTTAAATGTAGGTTGTCAATGTCGCTTTGCACCTTTTGTCTTTGAGTCAAAGCTCAATGAACCAACAGATTAAAGAAAACGACTCAGACTTTCAATTAAAGAATTATAGCAATGTAATCATAGGCCAGGAAAGGAAATTGTCTTTGACACTAGAATCTTGTTCTCGCTTTACAACAGTTGAGTTCAAGTGTAGTTTGACTAACCTACCCACAGTGCTCCTGCTAAGGTAAATTATGAGATCCGACAGGCCGTGTGATTGCTTTTGGTGTTTCTAGAAATCAGTCATAAATTGATGATTAGCTTCTTGATTTTAAGAACGTGGAGTTCGGGGAGGTGTTAGTTTTGTTTTTGTGTTTAGTGTAGTTGTTGCTGTTTATCTTAGTGGAAATAGGAGTCACATTTGCAGATTTCATTTTTTTACTGCATGCTGAAATGCAGTATTTGGGATGTGGGGGGAAACCGGAGTACCCGGAGAAAACCCACGCAAGACAGGGGAGGACAGACCTGGGGTCGAACCCATGGCCCCAAAACTGTGAGGCTGCCGGGCTGGCCTGGTATATTGATTTATCTAAAAAAAATATTAACAATCATGTTGACTGCAAGTCAAGTGTGGATGCTTCCACCTTTTTTAATGTAACACTAGATTTTCTGAAAGTATTTAATTTTGGGTCTTGAGATGGTCTAGTGTCCCCCACTACTGGTTTGACTAGTATAGTAGTCCAATAATTCAATAAATTTCTGTGTTATTGCTATTAACTTTTTGTCTGGAGCCTCTTTTTTTCCCAATCTGCCAGGAAGACACATTTTTTTTAATGCTTTTGCATTTCCAGAGTGGCTGATTTTCCATAGCTTCTCAAGAGTGAATGACAATAGCAGATAGGATGCACTGCTATAAGGATTTACTCAACTTTCTTAGCTTGGGCATGTTCCTGGCAGGAATATTGCATTTGTACCACCACAGGAAAATCCAAAAATGCTATGGCCGCCACATGGCATCCACAAACACCAAGATGCTACCTGCTCGCCTGACTTGGTTCATCCAAGAGTTACCCGCTTTTCTAGTCCCATTACTTCTGATGCTCACATCACACAAACCTTACAGTTTGGGAAAGATGCTACTGCTAGGAACTTTTTGTCTACACTATTTTCACAGGTAAGACATGTTTACACCTACTAATGACTGCATGTTTGCTTTGAATCTGCAATGCTAATTTGGGGATTTTTTTCTTACTAGAACATTCATCTATTCCCTCCTGGTCAGAGGACAACCTTATCCACTGAGCGTCATGCTGGGAGCAGTTATCTCTTGTTCCGTGAATGGATTCTTGCAGGGACACTACCTGCTGCATTGTGCTAAAATTGAGGAGTGGAAAACTTTTGGCTGCCTCCGAATTGGTACGATAAACAAGCTCTTTTATTTTCTATGCATCCCTTACATATACTACACATGATCTTTGAAATATAACTTGAAAATGATATTGTTGGTGCTGGTTAGATGAACATGGTTGCTTCACAAATGTAATGATTTTACATTACGTATCAATCGACTACAACACTTAAATTAAAGACCAGGCTCAACAACCTTCCAACTTTTCTATTAGATTTAATTATTATTATTTAATGAATTAACTTATTGACAGCTTCTGACAGTGATAGGCATCCTATTTGCTTTGGTTGCAATCAAACGAAAGAAAATCGGCCACCCATTTTGTTCCTATTTCTACTGATTACAGTATTTTTAATAAATTGCCTAGTATATTTTTTTTCAAACAAGGAATAACTTATACAAATGTCTTATAGGCTTATTCCTATTTTACATTGGAATGGCAATCAACATACACAGTGATATGTGTCTCCGTAAGTTGAGGGAAAAAGGAGAAGTAAATTACAAAGTTCCCAAAGGTAAGAAAAAGTTACTTACTTACATCTTGTTTTTGTATAGAATCACTTGTTTTCATTTTTTTCCCTGCAGGAGGCCTTTTTGAATATATATCTGCTCCAAATTATTTTGGAGAGATTCTTGAGTGGTTTGGCTATGCCATTGCCACTTGGAGCATTCCATCACTCTCTTTTGCGGTGTTTGCTACATGCTTCATTGGACCCAGAGCCATTCATCATCACAGGTGACAAATTCTAGCACAACAGGCACATGTTACCACATATGTAACGGTGGATCGTAATTGGTTGTCACATTTTTTTACTCTCATGAATAATCATTAATTACCAGGCAGTTTAATTTCTTGGCTTGGATTTGACCTTTTTGTTTTTCATTTTTTTAAGGTTTAACAAAGAGACATTCATTTTTTCTTTTTCTTTTTTTAAAGGTTTTACAAGAGGACATTCAAGCACTACCCTAAGTCTCGAAAGGCATTGATCCCATTTTTCCTTTGAGAAAACATCAACATATTTTTTCATTACTGTTTCATTTTTAAGCTTCAGCTTCTGCTCAAAAAGTGTCTGCTTCCTTTCCTGTAAACATTTGAAAAAATGACATCGGAATTTAGTGTTTACTTTTTACTGCCGGCGAGTTCTGTGTGTAATTTTCTGGCTCGGCCCTGGGATGAACTTGCGTTTGCATAAGAACAATATTAACGCTTTATATTGTCTTTTGTAACCAATTGAAGTGCTCACAAAGAACCCTTAACAATTTGGTTTAGTTCGCATCTTTTATTAAATATTTTACATCAAGGAGAACGTTTACAGTTTCTACCGCCACTTGAAAAGCATTTAGTTTTGCAGTGAAAGAGTCAAGCACACTCGCATTTCCAGACGACGACGTGGGAGAGAAGATCGGACGGTTAGTGTTCAAGAAACACCGCTTGTTAGTGTGGCTATTCTCTATCAGTCCACAGCCACACCTGCTCGTGTCCTCTTGCATGGCATCTTTGGGAAGAGTCCAGTGGTGAGCAGCCATCAGGTCAACGAGAGAATCCCCACTATCATGCTGTAGTGCTGCAGCCACCGACTCGAGAGAACTACAAAAAGCCTCCACACCAAGCAGATACTCCGTTTGCGAGTAGCCTAGCACTGAGGCACATTCAGCAGTGTCACACTAGGATTAGAATAAAAGCATTTAAGTGGATTATAAAGCAGTAACAAATAGACTAAATATGTTTTGCGCTTACTTTGTGTCTGAGGTACGCTGCTAAATGGGTCTCGGTGCATCCACCTCCAAGTAATGCAAACGATTCCCTCAGGGTAAGTCGTAATACGTGTTCTGTCTTCTGCCAGGCCACCTATCATGTTCACAGAGAAAAACAATTATTATCCACTTACAATATGTTTCAATCCAACCATACCTTCAATTCATTTAACATTGTCTCATTTCTGTGGCAGAGGACAGCAGTGCAAATGATGGACTCCTCAGCAGGATATAGATGCAACATCATCTTGGATCCAATCTGTCTACATTTGACATTTCCCACTTTTCCATAGGCATTTAGAGGGATTGTGGTATGTAGCGTTGCCACGGTCAGGGCCCCTGTATAGATTGAAAAAAGACATGCTGAATAAGGACACACAGAATGATGGAGTGCATGGTACAGATCCAATTCACATGTGGATACCTGTGAGTTGAATAAGAGGCTGCATATAGTTGATCCCTACTCTCTCCACAACTAAAATACCCTGATTCCTTAAGAAGTGCTGAAGAACTGGATGGATGACCTTCTGGCAAACAAAAAGCTTCACGTTATCTCGCATCGCCTGTTTGCCAATCTCAAGAAGAACATCCAGGATCTGAGAGTCCATGTCGGTACCATGTAGGACTTCAAGCTGTCCATCTCCTATTTCAGAAAGATCTCCCGCAAGGGATGTACTGAACAACAACACACGCAGGGGGCAAGACGGGGGGATTGTAACCTCCAAACCAGAAGGAATGTCAATTAATAATCCTGGAAATACTGCAGAGTCCCTCACAGAAAGGCCTTCAATAGACACAATTACTGTCGTTCCCAGGGTTACTACACCACTGTTGGACGGCACTGAGAGTAAAAAGGCCTCAACTGCCATCTTGCTGATGTGAAGTGCTTCACAGTCTTTTATCATCACAGCTGGTTTGCTGCAGATAATACTGCGAGCCAACGTGATCAGGTTTTGGGAAGAGCAAAAGTCGAGTTGTACTTTACAACCACATTCTTCTTGATGGAGGTATTTGGTGCACATGCGCAACAGGTGTTTATTCATTCTTATCGCCCTGTTTCCCCTCAAACCAATTTTCTTGATTTGTTCAATGAGAGTCACACAAAGAATACCAGCAAACAGGCCGCAGTCGTTAAAACGAGAAATGTGCCCGCGAATGGAGGTTAAAATCAGATTTAGAATTGGCGTCGTTGAATAAATGGCTGGAAGTAACACTGATGATGTTGATGTGGTCACCACTTGCCCTCCGATGTTGTTGTGGATGCTTTTCAGTCGACCCAGAGGACCATAACACGATCTAAGAAGCTGACCCAAAAAGGAAAGCTTATTCAAAATGTCGTTGTTTTCCAGTGGTAGATCCGTGCAAAGCGCTGGTGATTTCTTAACGAGTCGAGACATCGTATTTGGGGAATGTTTTCTTGAGCGCTAATTACGGGACGCGCAAGTTTGTTCAGGAGAGCTATTGGCGGGTGTGCCTGATCATAATTAACACTTTAGTTGAAAAACGTCACTGACACAGGTAAATAAATCAAAGTATTAATAGAATATAATCCATTTGTTAAATTAAACACAGTGCTGAGAAGACTAGGATAACAACTAATTACTTAGATAAACTCTTTTCGGAAATATAGGAAAGGCTTCTATTCGGAGTACTCGTTTCCATGGCAGTTTTGGACGCCTGGGGTCCTGCTGGTCCGACTTGTCCAGCAGTCGCATGGTGAAAATAATTTATATTTGTTACTGTTAAAATAAATTTCACGTGAAAACTAAACTTTTATTGAAATTAGAAACACACAAAAATTGTCCAGTTTTGCGATCTTTGCTGTGAGCGAATTTAAGTTGGTTAACATTAATATGACGTCATCTTCAGCGGACGAACCAGTGAGCAGATATTCAAAACGGCTGGCGGAAGCAAAAATCAACGTGTTTTGCTGTAAGTTCCTGCATTTGTGATTATTTATCTTAAATGTATTATTCTCCTAATAAGTATGAAAAAGGACACACTTTTACGAAATAGGATGTGTTTGGATCAGCTAATAATATTGTACTATTAACTCTCAGGTTAAACCTCTGGACTCCACGCCAATTTAAGTTGGTTCACATTAATATGACGTCATCTTCAGCGGACGAACCAGTCAACAGAAATTCACAAAAGCTGGCGGAAGCAAAGAGCAACGTGTTTTGCTGTAAGTTCCTGTATTTGTGATTCTTTATCTTAAATGTATTATTACACCTCATAAGTATGAAAAAGGACACACTTTTACGAAATAGGATGTTTTCGGATCAGCTAATAATATTGTACTATTAACTTTCAGGTTAAACCTCTGTACTCCACCGGTTGCATGGCGCCTGTTAAATTTGTAATTAAGGTAAGTTGGTCGTTTCTTTTCTGATCCAAAGTTTTTGTATTTTTTTTTTAAAGCATATTGATTAATATTGTGAAAAGTTTTAGTATATTTCATAATATAACCCAATATAATAAAATATATGGTACTTTTAATGCCACAGCATGAAAAACGTTTCAATTTCGGTTGGTCCCAGAGTGATGATGTATGGATGTGCGACGTTTCCCTTTACAGACCACTAGAGAGTGCCAAATTGCAACTATTACTATTAGCAAGATATTAGTTTTAACATTTGAGATCTTTCAAAATTTGTAAAAATATGTTGTCATTATTGCTTATTGAATATGAAAATGTGTATTAAGATATAGAAATTATTGACTAGCTACATTCTCTCTTTATCAAATGTGTAATTTTTTCCCTACTTTGGGTAATTATCTCTAAATAATCAAATTGATTCACTCATGCAACAATTCTCATTGTTCAATTGACCGAATGTGTCACACGTATAATACTCAAGCCCCAAAGTCTGTTTCAGTACCAAAGTAGGGCCCTTACTGCAAAAAAACAACAACGGGCAAAACACATTATAGTAGCAGCCTTTTGCCACTAGAGGGAGGTACATATACACGTTTAGCAGTCTTGCCAATAAAGCCTGATGGTTTTGTTTCTCCAATTTGAGATCCTGGATAACTAAATGTTTAAGACTGAGGAATTTGTTAACGTCTATGCAATTTTGCATCAACATTGGAGCAAATGTCAAATACGTTTGGCTCCCGGAGTCTATTTTAACTTGAATGTCATTTCGTACAAGCCGGAAACACTTATTGGGGAAAGAAAAAATAATGTTGCTGTTCATCCTCAGTCTGATTCTCTGTCACTATAATGCACCTCAGATGTTTTTGTTAAGTCCAGACAAAGCTGGTGATCTTGCTTTTGTTGATTTTTCATTTATTGCGAGTTTTGAACAAGGGCTTCAGACTTTTTTTGCACTAATCTCCACATCCTCCGCCATTCCATGTGTGCCCTGTTGACCAGATATTGAATTGGACTCCCCCCTTATTTGTTTCATATGCATGCCTGCATAAAGGCCACCCCCCACCATCAGTTGGTTGTGGGAGAGTCAAATGCTCGAGGTTCATGGCGGGTTCCTTCCCACTGGGCACATAATGACACAGTTTTGTTATTCTGCCTGAGAAAATGCTCCGCGCTTCAACCGCACTCAACCAACTAACCACAAACAAGCATGTAAGAAGGGGATCGGGCTAAACAATAGCATTCAAGGCACTTCATCTGGCTCTTCTTTCACAAACCCAACACGACTGTCACCGTCGTTTTAATGGGTGGATCAACTTCTCGGACAACATTTTTCCATGGAAACGTTATATTTTGGAATGCATGTAAGTCACATGCCCACTGCCGTTTTGCGCCTATAGTAAAAGCATTTCCCCTTCATGTTCTCTGATTCATTTTTACTAGGCTGTTCACCAGTGTGTTTTACGGCCGTTTTTCCCCCTCATCTGCAGAACTAAAGGGGGAGCACTTTCTTATAGGCACAGAACATTAAGTCAGCCACCACTACATAGACCTCCCGAACGGGGGCCTTCAGGCAAAAATACAGATCTACCCCAAGTGCTGGCTGCCAGAACATTACCCCTCTAGAATGTAGCAATCTGCCTTTTATTAGGACAATGCACCGCTGACATCTAAACATCTGATGTAGTAAGCGGTGGCATAAAACCCAGTTGATGTTTTTTTTTTTTGAAGTAGAAAAGGTTTGAGGAACCGCAGAACATTTTCACGTCAGGGGTTTATGCACTGTTTAGTGTTGTTGTCACTCTGTAGATGAGCCCATGTGGGACCACACATCATGTGTCTGTACACTATCAGGGCAAACATTTGGACGTTTTTATACTGGATTGAGGAGGTGACATTGGTTATATAAAAAAAAGAAAAGAATTTAGCACCAGCCTACAGTGTACGTCATTTAGTTTTCATGAAGAAACCAAACACCTCATTGCCAGAAATTTGTATCCATAAATTTCTGTAGGCAGCGTCTGCCTGCCTTTTGTTTGCCTGTTTCCTGGAGATATTCTTGCCCGTTCTTGCTGTTCGAATTCCACTCTTGGGTTGTGTCTGCTTTTTATTGTCAAAAAAAGGCAACACGTGTGCTATAATATTCACCTGTACGAAGCGTCCATTGCACACTAACACGCACGTGCCTCATTATCCATAGCAGTAATAATTCTGGCTGCCACAAATGCAGATTATTTTGTTAGTCGACAAATTAGTTCATTTCTAAATCGTGTTTTTTTTTTTACTATAGCTTTTTGAGAATATTTTCAGGTTTTATATTTTGTTTCTTTATCTAAAAAAATCATTGGAATAAAAAAATTAAGTAATAGAAAAACATTTACATTTTTGTTCATATTTTTTTTCATGTGAAAAAATTAATAGGAAAACATTCACATCTTTGGTTCATATTTTTTTTCATATGAAAAAATTAAGTAATAGAAAAACATTCACATTTTTGCTTCATATTTTTTTCTTAAATAAGTAATATGAATATGATATTCACAGTTGTCTTGTTTTTTTTAAATATATTGTAACATTTTCATATTAAAAAAATGACAATACTGATGTCAACAATGTAGATAAGTTGTCGATTAGTCCAGCCTTAGTAATAATAATACATTCTTGAGCCTTGTATCCGTCTGTTTTGAAAATTGGAGTGCAGATGATTGTTTGTTTTGTTTTTTTTATTTTCCAAGGGGGAAACCCAGGTGACTCACAGAGAGCGTTAAAAATGAGTCAAAATAAAGCCTGAAGAAAACTTGTCACACCCACCAATCTAGCGCGCTCCCCCGGGATTGTTTGCAGGCCACAAAAAAAAAAGAAAGAATGTCCGAAAAAGGGAGCGATGCAAGTTATGGCGAATGAGACCACATCTGCTGCCCCTTCTCATCTAATGTAAACATCTGTGGCTGGTTAGTGTTAGCCTCTGAGCTAAGTGCAGTCTGAGAAGGTCTGGCTCTTATATGCCGCGATAGCGGAGGCAAAGGGCAGCGAGGTGGGGAGGCGGGTTGAAGTCGCTCGTAGTGTTCGGGCCCCGTGCCCGAATCGGACTGAGGGATAAAAAAAAAAAAAGTAGAGGGTTTTTTTGGGTTGAACTGAAAGTGATATAGAACAGAGCCCCGAAACAGAAGGGAACCATCAGCGGCTTCGTGACAGGAATTGTTTATTTATGAGCAGAAAATATGATGGAGTTGTTTTGATTCTTGTTTTGCCTGCGGTGAACAGTGGGGAGCTTTTGTTAGAGATATTTCTGTTGTCTTTGTTGTCCTTTTTAACCAGACCATGGTTACAAGATTGGCAGCAGGGAGAATTAGGATAGAGAGTTTTAGCTTGGCCTGCAGGAAGACGCACTCCCATTCATGTGCATTGTGTCAGCACACAAAAGATGGCACAACAAAGGATTTGGTATTAAGTAGCGTTCCCCCGCTTCTTATTCAGCCTTCAGACTATGTCCATAATGGTAAAAAAAGGCAGGCCCGTGTAAGACAGAGAACAAAGTAGTGCCGCCTCTCTTTACTATGCATGAAAAGAGTAACTTCCTGTCCAACTTGCTCTCTCTCAAAGCTTGCTTTTCAACAAGTGAATCCCTCTCAGCCTTCAAATTGTCTCATAAAGAAAAAAATGTTATATAGAATTTGAATGAATCAGGAATTTGTCGGGTGTAATGAAATGATTGATTGAAAGAAAATGCCTGAGATGGCCTCTTTTCAAATTTGAGCTAAGTTTAACAAGCATTTTGAAATATCCTGGCTTCTTTACGGTTCTTTTGTGCATTTACTTAACCTTTTATGAGGCATTTTACTATATATGGTCAACAACAAAAAAATCAAATCATGAAAAAAGGGACTGAAAATCGATCACCCTCTATTAATTCAAATGTATTGGATATCATTCGCCATCATTGGCAACCAATGAGTTAATCTTGTCACTGAAACTGAATTTCTGTGCATCCGCTGAAAACCTTTGCTCGGTAAATTAATAGTTTTCTCATTAGTCTGATTGCATTAGTTTACATTCCAGCGCCCCCAGAAAAGAAATCACATGCTGTTTTTAAGTGAAGGTCGACTGATGCTTATCACGACAGCCGCATTTCCACCATGTCTTGTTTGCTTTTTTTTAATACAATAAGTCATTTTGTATAATGTTTGCTTGATATCTGGCCAAGTAAAAGATTCAATCAGGAGCTTAGAAATAACTTAAGGCTATTCACCCAGTTATGTCTTCCCAAACCGTGTCTTTTCCCCCCTCAAAATCTCTACTGCTTCCCCTAAGATATTGATCAAATTCACCTTGTGTTCTTCCTTAGAGCTCATATTAGCGTGTTTAAATTGAAGCCATGCATCTAATATAGATCTTGTGATTCCTGGTAGGAAATAGGTGCAGCTCTTTGCGTGAGTGAGTAAACCAACACAGATGTACAACATTCAATCCAGTGTCATAAGAGTCACTACAATAAATGCATACATAAATAAATGCCCAAAGGGCTGAAATGTTAAAGGCTAGATACTCAAGCGAACTGAGATGGTGTCAAATGCAACTCAAGAAGCCACCGTGGAACCCCACTTGTCTTTGTGTCAGTTTTGATGGACAAGGTCTGACCCTCTGTTGCTAGGTTTTCCCACGCACTCGTAATTGTTGGAGGCAGTCAGCTAAGACCACCAGTCAAGCGTGGACTGCTGAGAGACAAAGAGCACTGGGTGGAAAGAAAGAATACTGATCTGCAGATACTGATAGACAGCGTGTGGAGGTTTTAACACTAGATTGGAATGCTTTGTGATCGCTTGATGACTATTCCTGGGTCAAAATGTTCTGAGGACAGATAGAGGCAATGCAAAAAAATTCTCTTGGGGGGGAAAAATACTTTGGGCGTGAATCGGCGGACAAATTGTCAGGCTGGCAGGACTGTTAGCGTTGTTCTCGTAACTTGCTTTGTGAACCAGATTTATTATTTTATGCAGACCACTAGACCTGCCAGGTTCGTGATCGACTTCGGTACTATCATTTAGAGATTGGGATTCTCTGCCAAAGTACATTGTGAGACCAAACCGTTTCTAATATGAATGATATCATTTGAAGCAGGAAATTATTGGAACCTTGAGGAAAAGGCAGTCACATTTAGTTTGGACAGTCTATTGAGTTTAACCAGACACATGCAGGGTTTGGTGTTGGCTAGTGCCCACAGTTTTGGGATTTTACCCCGTTATTTTCAGCACTCACGTCATTCTTAATACAAGGCCTTGGGAACATCCCCTAGGACTGGGTTATTAAGTTTAGTCATTCAGTGTGTAACTTCAATTCACTGGGTTTGCTTAAGTCGAAACAAGTCTTTGTTTATCCTATTTTATCTTCTGTTTGTACACAGCAGATTCTAGTTCTCCCCGAGAAAGCCGAAATCTGTTTTTCCTTGTTTGATGCTCTTTTTTTTTTGCGTATCACAGTTATGAGCAGTGATTTTTGCTACTCTGGTTTATGTCGTGGGTGGTCTCAGTCCTTGGCTAGCTTATCCAGGGAGAGGCGAGGTTCACACGGGACAACTAGTCAGTTGCCATCTGCAGCGGGCAGATTTTGCACTCTTGTGTAAAACCATAATCGGGGGAGTTTGAGAAAGATGTAACGGCAAGGTAACTAGCCGCGTCGGTTCTGGCCTGCTCGTCTTTCTTAGTTTATTGTCATGGACACAATGATGTAGAATGCACTCTGAATTCATGTTTTTTAGTAGCTCTTTGGAGACCTCAACATGTCCCTTTTTTAGATAGTGATGCTCAACATTTTCTGAGCCAAAACACCCAAGATTGTCTAAAAAAAAACAACCAAAAAGCAAAACGGGAGCAAATATTTTAGGCTCTTAGGAGGGGAAAAAAAAGAATGGCAAGCAGCACTATAATTGGCGTTTAAAGTTTAGCCCAGAGATGGCCAGAGAGAAAAAGAGCTATGAGGGGACTGCATTGAAAGGCCCGGGGGTGATGTTGGAGTACACAGGGGGTCGTTTGTGGTTTGTTTCGCTGTCAATCACTCACACTCTGATTCCTTTTGTTGTGGTCCAGCTCAATGCCTCACAGCAACCTGTGGCTATCCTTGCCCTTTGTGTTACAGTGTGGGAACTTTGCCGTGCTGGTGGATCTTTACGTCCTGCCCCTGGGTAGCCAAGAGGACGCCAGCTGGTTCGCTACAAGCCACATCGAGGTAAAGACACAATAAGAAGGACGCCCTTCTCGGGATTCAGCGTATGAGTGAATATATATATAGCCTCGGTACGACTCGAGGCCTTAAAAATATAAACAAAAACTGCAGAGTTGTCTCGTAATGTAAAATAACTTTGGGTGTTTTAGTGGTTGTCCACCGCGACAAGTGCAATGATAACATCCAGTCTAATGAAATGTTTGTTGGTTTTGTAGGAAGTAACAACTCTGATTCGTGATTATGTGGACCTAAGACTTCAGCAGTACATGGAGTCCCTTGAAAAAGGAAGACAGCCAAAACAGAAAAAGCAGCTAGCACCGGCTTCAGCTCTTATTGTGAAAGGTAATCATTTAATGACATTGGTCAAATACATTTTTTAAAATTGTTTTATTCCCATGCGAGTGTTTTAGTTTGACAACCGTCACAGAAACCAATATAGACAAATGATTACGTGAGGGTGTGCACTGATGCACGGTATGGTATTTCTCTGGAAGATACCGTCAAGTTTGATTTACGTTTATATTTATTGGCGTCAGTTGCCAACCACCACATAAACAAGTAGAGCTGTACATTTGATCTACTACCTTCAGAGGATCCAACCAATTTCTCACAGCTGCATGTCAAACTGCATATTGGGTTTTCACAGGTAGCAGTTAAGGGCAGTTTCACTGAACTCACTCAGCAAGCCAACACCATTTGTGAGAGTGGGATTATAGTGCAGCCAGCCTCATAAAGTTTCTCTGTGGCCACAGCACAGCCTCTCTTGCTACTTTATTACTCAGGCTTTTTTCACCTCTAAATATGAAAGTATATGGCAAACTCGAATGAGGATTTTAGTAGAAATTTTATTTTTGGTCATTTAAGAAAGAAACAAACGGATTTTGCTTTTGAGAATTTAACGACACAGTTTAAAGTTCTGTTCTTGCCTTATGGCAAATATTCTGGTGGAAAGGGATATCAGTATTTATGGTGGAACATTGATTCAGTAATTCTTGGTAGTCAATCAGTGTAACGGAATCAGTTGGATTTCCTTCCTGCTCTATGCCAACATACATTCTATCCATTAAATAGTCAACAGCACGCTGATTTTCATATGCTCAAGTCACTTTGGTTTAGCCCTCCAGAACTATAATGAATCTAAAGGACAGTGCTCATGAGTCGACAAGTTGCAGTATACCTCCCTCCGGGAAAGGTGTGAACAGAAGCACAGTGTAAGGTTACCGAAACTCATATCTCTCATGACTGACTAGAAGGACACCATGATGATTATAGGCTGTGTACAGTAGCTTACGTGACAAGAGAAGACAGCGTAAAAATGATAAAGCTTCTTTTAGCTCTAGTAGAAAGAATGCATTATGGAAGCTAATTTCTTGAAGATTTTTCAGGCATTATGATCAATGTTGTTTGGTTCGCAGTACGTCAGCTAACCTGAGTCAGAGAGGAAGAGACGGAATATCTTATTTGGGTAGATGCCAACGTAGAATCGATACCCCTTTGATTCCCAGAAACAGGATTCCATGAATGAACAAACATTCTAAGCACAGATTCCACTAAATTTCCTTTAAGCTTAATTAGATTGGGCCTAATTCTTTGGCAAGCATGGCCTCCTTTTTTGGACAGTTTTGTTGGAAATGGCATACAGGTGAAAAATCGATGACCAATTTCATTCCATGTTTGGGATGTTCTCTTTTCCTTTTCTCTTAAAACTTGCTGTCGGAGTAGGCAACTAAATTGTGTGCGATGAGATCCTTTCCACGAATTGGAAAAGCATTAGCCTTCTTTTTTTATCAGGCTACTTGACCCCATGATTAGCTCATAGTGATGTGATTTATTTATGTTTTTAGAGAGATGAACAGGGGGAGCTTTTCCCACCAAAAGGCTTGGCTCTCTGCAAGCACAATGGACATGTAAGACTCTTAAAAGGCATAGAAAAACGAGACCCCGGGAGAGGCCGGGCGATCTACTCGGTGCACCGTAGAGCGCAATATTTCAATGAGAGATTTCACATTAAAAATGTGCGTATGACTGGATCTCTGTGCCGTAAGCATTACTGTTCCGATATCTGATATGATACATGAGGAAGGATGTTAGTGATTATTAACTGTGACGGCAAAGGGTTCACAGGCAGCCTCGTGCAGATACCAGAGTTCCACGTCCATTTTACACATTTTTACATGAGTAACGTGAGCTTTGGTAAAAGAAAGTTTCCACAAATATCCAACTTGCCAAGAAGGATTTTGTGCACCATTTCAATACAAGCTCTGTTTGTACATGTAACTTTGTCTTTGAGAACTGTCCTAGTGGATGCGACTAGACTCTTGGTGGTACTTAGAGAAGAGTTGATTTCAGCCCATGGCAGAGCTGGGTACTTCTTCCTCTTCCTGCACAGGTGCCAGGGCTTAGGACACCTGCCAGTCTCTTTCCTCGTGGTCACTACAAGCTAGAAAGGCATTTTCCCAGGCTCGCCAGATGAATGGTCACTAATAGCCGTGGGAGAGGGCTTTGCGAGTGCTGCACAGTGTACCACTGACTCCTCTTGGCAGCCCTATGAAGGGGGCTTAAGGCAGCCTGACCATGGTCATTGTAGGAAAAGCACAAGTGTTGTTGGATTTCTTTACGTCTGAAAAATGTGTTACAAATGAGCATCTCGCCCTCACTGAAGAGCCGACGTGTCGTTATCCTTTGATGCCGTACGATTCGGTCAAGCCACATTTTTTTTTCTTTGTTTGGGTTCAGTTTTGTAAAGAAATGAGACTCAGCTCTTCTGGATCCTTTTTTTGTTTTTCCCTTTGCCACCACACTGACTTGCTATTTATGTGAGTGGCTGCAATGTGAGGGACTGATCTGTAAATAGAGAGGCATGCCACTGGCTGTTTTACCTGCCCTGCTCTATGTTACTGGGCGCATGGCAGTTTGGGATTAAGGGAAGGTTGAAACAGAGACCTGTGACAGGAACAAAGGAATTCCAAGGCCCGGGCTTAAAATGGATCTTGGTCAGCGTAGGCGCTGCAGCAAGCGTTCCTTCCCTTCTTCCTGCTCACCCTCCTGTCTCTGGCCCCTGCTGGGCAACCCTCTTCCTCACAATACTATGTGGTTTTGATGTGGCTCTTTAAACCCGTCTGAATGGGCGCTGTCTTTCTAATAGGAAGGTCTGACTCCACTCCCCTGTGAAAATTCAGATGCACCATTCACTTTTTTGGGGGAGCTTGGACTTTTCCCCCTAGTCAGAATTTCCAAGTTACCCTCACGTTCTTACCTGAAAATTTCTCACAGCTTTTTTAATTTGTTTTTTTTTCTAAGTAACCTTGTCCTGCGGGTCAGCTGCAGTCTCTTAGCACATAACCACAATCCCTAGCATAGCTGTCACACTACACTCTTTTCCCATATAATTAGGGCCTGAGCCTTAGCACGAATCACATTCATGTGACCGGTCACCACAAACTATCTGGGAAGTACTGCACACGCTGTCTTGAACTAAAGTTAAGTGTTTTCTTGTTTTCCTTCTCTGTCCGTTACTAAAAGTCTGGAGAAATATCTCTTTGTCATGTGCTCCCTGCAGCCCTGTGACTTTGTTTTTGGACAGGTGTCACTTTGGGACAGCACGCTTTGCGCAAAGAAAAACAATAAGAACCAGCTCATACGGATATTCACGGATGTTATTCAAACCGTTTTTTGTTCCTCTGTTCTTTGCAAAGACTTGAGATTGAGATAATATTGAGATCGGGCCCAGTGATCAGCCATTTAATCGGCCATTTGGATATGCAGATGCCAAATAGTTTAGCAGATTTTGAACAGACCAATGCCGATAGACATATCTATCATTTTTCAAGTGGTTGCTAGCTTAATGCTAAGATATGATGGTTGTCGCTGTTTTATAAAAACTGACAGCTTGTAAACAACACAAAAAAAGAAAATCTTAAAGAATCACTATCGGACGAAATTAGGGGATCGGGATCCTTTTTTAAAATCTTGGTTGCCTGGCCCTATTCTAATTATAATCACTTCAACTTTGAAAAACCTCGAAACCTAAGTATATCTACGATATAAACTCTTGTTACCCAAACCTAGCGTGTAAAATTAGCAAAATTGTTTCATGCTACTTTGCTCATATGCTCCATTATGGGCTGGCCTCCGCCACCATGCTGGGGCGTATTTTGTAACTGCGTCTATGGGGTCACCCAAATGTTAAATTGAGCGCTCATGTGCAAATATTGATTCAGGTGGTCGTTGTACAGGATGATAAGGCAGAGTGCTCTGCTACAGAGGGTGATGTCCTTCCAGGAAAGCCCCCACTTACATGTGGGTAACTTCCTCATGTTCTCTCATCCTTCCCTCTGTCGTTTCTCACTCGTTGTAAGCTCCAACTCTCCACCCGTACTTCAGGACTGAGGGAGGGGGTCCACTTCAAAGCTGCTGTGTCAAAAGAGCAGGATTCTTAGGCACTAATGTCTGACGGTCTCGCTGGCTCAATTCCTATACATAAGGAGTCGCCACGGTTTTGTTTTCCCAATATGAAATCGTGTGTGGATTTGAGTGGTTTCCTATAGAGAGAAAAAACTCACACAAATCCAATACGTGCTCTGACACTACCTTGTAGCTTCTTTGCTTCTTTTCCATAGGATATTTCTTCCAGAAATGATGGCCATTTTACTAAATCCGCTTCATTTAGATGACTTTTATAATGTTTGTCAACCAGATGACACTCAACACCCACATTCACTTTAGGTAAAAGAAACTTATACGGCTAGATCAAAGTACAATACAGCGAAAGCACCATGCCAGTTTCTGCCTAGCACCCACATTGCTGTTGCCATCATCTCAATGTTTATGGCTGTGTTGATCTTAAAATAATGTTTGGACAGACGCACCGCATTGGTGGTGCAATTGTATCTTGCCGCATTGCAAAATATTCATGCTGTTTGACCCTCCCTAATTTGCCAACAGTCACTAGTGCAGGAGGACAAATACTGCTATTTAAAGGGTGCTTGCTATGTAGATCATAAGATGTGTGTAAAAAAGCAGAAGGCAAACAGGCAACTGAAAAGAACCTTTCGAAGAAGAAAAAAAACCTCACCTAGTGTTTAGATTGTCCTGTAATTGCACAGAATGGGTTGTTTCTGCAACAAGATCTGTCAGGAAGGAAGGTTGTGACACAATGGGATGACTATGTTCAAATTTATCAGGATATATTTGATGCAAATGAAGTTTGATCCCATCGCATGTCCTTGATGGAGCTGTGTCCTTTCTCTCATGTCCATCTTATTATATTGCCCTAATCAGTCTATTTGCCTGGGTTTGTTGGCTTTCCTTTCCTTTCATTGTTTTTCAAGGAAGTGGTGAAAGCTCTAAGGATGTGTGCTCTTGGTTGTACAGCATATGCACTCCAAGTGCAGTTTTCAAACCTTGGCACTAACGATCGCTCTCTATTTGGCCTGTGGTATGTTACACCATGACAGAAATACCACATTTCTCAAAACATGGAAAAATGTCTTGCTTATAGTTTAATTAAGCCAGCATAATATTGTTATGCACAGGGTTTCAGAAAAATGAAACAACGCTGTCATTTCCTGATTCATTTACAAAAGCAATGTTAAAGTTGACGCTTTGTAGTTTTATATTCTACTCCAGTTGCCACAGAATGGGACCTCACATTGTCAGTAGGAGGTACCAGAATAATGTCTGTGGGAGGGAAATATGAATGCAAGCTTTGCATGAGAGAACCCAGGCAGAGAGCCAAGAGCAACTCTGAGATGTGCACAACGTTATGAAGTTAGAAACAGCTGATGTGTCGGGCCACGGTGTTTCAACGGTTCCCAACTCTGTGTCCAGTCGTCCTCGTCAAGCTTGTCCTGGGAATTGGCAAACTCAACCCACCAGGGAACGTGATGAGAAGAGTTGTAGAACTAAACATAAAACGCGTGGATTAATTTAAAGCTTCTCCACACATAGGAAGCCACGAACTTGCAAAGAAAACCTGCTTATCAAACATTCCTATTGCCTTCATGGGTAAAACTACTATAAATTCATCAGACTTCCGCCTCACAAATGGACAAAGACTGATGATAGCTTCCTTAGAGGTTTAGCAGAAACCGCCAAAGTTAAATAGCATTTACATTTATATTATGGGAATCTGTGGCATTTATTTTGCGCTATTTCATTTTGCCATTTCTGGGAAAAAGAATCCAAAGCTGTCATTCTGTCATGTTTGAAAATCGACTTTTCTACTATTTTGGACACTGACATTGCTATTGTTATTCCATAATTTCTATTTAGTGGTTAATGTACAGAAGACAAAAAATAAATCACAGCGCTGTTCTTATGTTTACCTCTCCAAACCACCCAGATTGCGAGTCTGTCTATCATTTAAATAGCGCTTTCCATCCATCTTTCAGTTGACGTGCTACATCACTGTCATCACATCTCAAAAGACACATAGATTGCAATTATTTTTTTCCTGCCATGTTTTCAAAAATTTAGGGGGGAATTTCATCTCAATTGAGCGAAAAAAGTCGTTCTGCCTATGGACCTTGAAATATCGTAACTCTCAACTGAGCTGTCCAAATTGAGTTTGCTTCTAGGCGTAAATCGTACCAAAAGCTTTGAAGGGATCAGAAACATTCCACTAAGCAATACTTTGACATGCTTTAGGCTGTCACATTGGAGAAAAAAAACATTGACGGCAATTTTTCTTTTCTGTGTGGTGAGGGTTTTTATTATTGTGTTTTTATCAATGTCTTCTATCACTAAAAAGCTATGGGAAATATTAGGTGAATTTGTAAAGTAAGGACATTTTGCAATTTAACTCAATCATTATATGAGAAGAAAATAATTTGGATGAAAGAATGTACATATAGTGCTGTTGTTCTTTTTTAAGTGCAATTGGCAAGGAAACAATATATTAATTATTGGTCATTAATAAAATGTACCGGGTGGGAATGTCAATGTTGATTTTTGTTGTTGTTGTGTGTAAAACACAAGCTACTTTGAGACGGGCCCCAAACTCGTAAGTGAAAAAAAGCCGTTTTATCACTATACTATACACTTAACCATAAACCTGTGGCGGTTTTGTAGTATGTGATCTGTGTAATTGCACACAATTACCCAAAGAACAACAAGATTTCCTTCTCTTTTTTTGTAAATGATAATTATAGGTTTTGTACTGCACTTGAGCTCAAGTGACAGAGAAACAATAAATATTCTAACATGTATCTTTATTCTTTGGTTGGCTGTTGTGTTAAACAGTTTTAGGCTGAATATCTCAATGGCCATTTTTGGATAGTGGATTAGTAGTTTTTTTCCCCTTACACTGAAAGTTTATCTTAATTGTATTTCATGGCTGGGGGAAAGAAAATGTCCTGCTTTATTTTTTTTCTAAACACACTGCTATTAATTTGAAGAGAACTCTACATCACTGGGAAAAAAAAAACAATCTTAACTTACTCAAGCACTTAGACTTTTCAATTAAATGAGCTAATTTACTTTGCTATCGAGAACTGTCGAACAGCTTACAAAGACGACGGAATAGCATATTAGCTGGACCCGTGCTTTTAGTCAACAAATTCCTACCAGATTAGGCAACATGCCATTGTGTCAACCCAGTGCATCCTGCATACCATGAGGAACATTCCATTAAAGTAGCGTTGAGGCCTTGGAAAAGGTTTCTTAGCCCCTATCTCCTGCTGATGTAAATTTTCTATTACAACAAAAGTTTTCAGCAATAGTATAAATGTGAAAACCCTTCTCTGTCAGGATCAAAAAAAGCGTTTTTTATGGTCAGTCTTCGCGAAATAAGGCTGAATATGGTTTGACTTACAAAAAGCGATTGCAATCAAATCACAAAGTAGCTATTATAGATGATATATTGCACCCAGGTCATATACTCATTTTGACCTTAAGCATGAAGAGTGGAGGGGGAAAATGGGGAATCTTGCATACCTTCCTTTAGTCAATGATTTGTTGAGTTTCAATGGATGGAGCATTCATCCATTTATTCATGTTTCCTACTGCTTTTGTCATTCAGTCTGTCGGTCAAGCAGTCCTCTCCATTCATCCGCAGATAATCTACCAAGTGCCTCACATTTTCCATACCTACTCCTGTTCAATGAAATCATCCGGCTTTATTTCACCAGGACCCTTTGTGTTCATTGCAATTGTTTTCTTTCTCTTTCAGGAAAATATTTTAACCTAGTCGCCAATTTTCTCAAACGCCACGTCAACCTTCGATGTATCGTCAAGCAGCACCATGGCGGTACGTGACCTTTATGTTTGTAATATCCACTAAATCCGAATCAGACATTTTAGTGTCTTGAGATTCAGATTCATTTCCCACAGTAAAACCAAGTCATTTTTTGCTCTATGTTTATGTTTCTCCACCTAACTTACTTTTATGTCATATCTTTACCTGCTCTGGTTGTCATGGGGAAATTGCAGACATTTAGCGTTTCCCGCGAGTCCGTGAAACGAGGAAATGTGGCCCATGTAGTTTCCGTGACCCTTATGTACCTTTTCATGGGACCAACACAGTTCCCTTCCTGTCAATAAAGTTAATATCTGATCCCTCAGGGAAAGGATGTTCAGAAACTGCTCAACTACTACACGCTAACATTCTGACTTTCTCAGTCAGTCTCCTTCAAATCAAATTCTTAAGTCTTCTGCAGCTTTGGGTGGTCTAATTGGCCCGGAATGATAAACATGGATTAAACAACCATAAAAGAATGAAACGACATCAAAATTAATTATCTTCGATGAAGCAAACAGGAACAAATTTAATCCAGTGGTGGTAAAACAATATTGTTTGAAATGATGGAAAGCAAGCCTTTGAAGAGTTAATATTTTCATGCTTATGAAATTTAGCAGCTCTGGACGTACTCTGTCAGTTTCCATTTATTCTGAGGGAAAGTAACTGGTATTGGCTTGTCCCTATCAACATCATTCCGTTTGTCTGACATGGATTCATGATTAAAGCTGTGACCGCAAAATCAACTATTATGTTACTACTTTGCTTGTCTGCAGACTTGCGTGTGTTTCCTGAACGCTGCGTTGTGTGTGTGAGCCGTCCAGAGGATGCCACAGCACACTATGCAAAACCAAGCTCAACCGCAGTGAGTGTTGTTTATACTATATTTCCTCTTCCAGGCGCCTGGCAGAATATCCTGCAAAGAAAAAAAATGGTTGCTCTCACTTTATATATGGCGGTCTTAAAGGGGGTTAATGTTGACAGAGTCATGGTCAGACTGATTGTTTGGGTAAAGTAGGACTTCTGCCAATCATCTTTATTTTTTTAAACCCCTAATTTGAACCTTACTAGGCAGAGTAAGGTTGAAATGAATTTAATTCAATTATTCTCGGAAGAAACAAATTTGTATCCATGAAATAGTGTCAAGCAAGGAGTAAATCTTCAATTCATAATATCAGATTACTTAAAAGGGCAACACTTCTTTTTCTGTTTGTTTTTTATCTTTAATTTCATGTTTAGTGCGTTGGTCAAGGGTTTAAAGAGGAGTTTTGATGCATAGATATCTTAGTTCGATGTGCTGATCCCTAGAAGGTCTTAAATGTATGGTCTCTAAGTCAAAAGCCAAATCAAAACACAGGAAAAAAAACATGAAATTGGCCTGGGAATAAATTACCATACCCAAAAGCCATGACATAATGTTCTATTGGGGGAGTTGCCGCAATCAAAGGATCTCTGAAACGGGAAACTTCTACGCCAGTTGATTGGTATTATTTTGCCAATTTTCTTGTAAACAAACATTTGAAACATGCTTTCTTGAGACTTCAGTTTTAACTCCTTCCTTAGATAGCGCAATGGATGAGGATTTAGATAAAGGCACATCAAAGCAATGCAGTGCAGTATTTTTTTTCTGAGCAGAGTACTTGAGTGTTTTGATCTCTGTGTGTTGGGGCTTTATCCCGTTTGACTCTAGATTACTTACCAATATTCGAAGGCTGAAACCAATTTAACTTCCTCCATATTGTGACAGTAATATATTACATGTACCCACTGCTCAGGCAAAAATGTTGGTGGCCTCGTATCAAACAAAAGAATAACTCACAATGGAGACTGAAATTGCAAGAATGCTTATTGACATGCCACAAAACGTCTGGGAAAGTGTTGTTCTGAAAGACTTGACAAAATGGGAACATTTTGGCAAGTCACATGAGCTTCATGTTTACAGACACAAAAATGGTTAGAAAAAATTCTTTGAGTTACTTTTGTCTGGATCAAATTCTTACACTAAGGCAGGGGAACTAATTCAGGAATAAATTTGTACACCGTAATAGCTAATGGTCAGACCCCCCTAAGAACTGTCATAATCCTTAGCAAGATACAGAATCTGGAGAATTTATATACAAGTGAAATGTAATCTGGATTTAAAATACTATTTTCCAATAGGTCGATAAAAAACTTCATTTGGTTTGTGTTCATGCTGCAAACGACATGTTACACTTTAGCCAGTATCCTACTCTCCTCAAGTTCTTTCTTGTCCATTCATATTGGGGAAAACAGTCATCTACCCAGTGCTCATTTGATCCTAACATCCCTTGTGTATTCTGAGAATTGCTGGTGTAGCTTCTCACCTTGGCACCCACATCAAGGACTTCCATTTCTCCTGTTACAATACATGACCAACGGCCTGCTGCTTTCTAGGAGTTTTTTTCCCCTGTTTTTTCCCTTTGAAACATCTCTGCACTCTCTGCAGTTTGGCTCTCAATGAAAGCGCCAATTGTAACATATTTAGCGGAGTTCAATCATCAGCGAAAGGTTGAGTGTATAACCAACTTTTCCAGTTCAAGGAAACAGCGCTGTTGATGGCATTTCCCTCAGGATGTGGTTCATACAGTACTTACAGTGGGATTGGCTGATGGGAGTCTTGTGGTGGACCTCGTACTCTACTAACCTCTAACGTGGCTGGGGAAAGAAAAACCCAAACAGTTGTTTGCATCACACGGGCTGTTCTTTCGGATATCTTTTCTCAGTTTGAGATTCATGCAAATTGTAAACAACTCAGGGACATTCAGACTTCTTTTCAATTCTTGTCCGAGCCGCTATTATATTGATGATGATAATCCAAATATCGTCATTATCTTTAAGTATTGAAAAATCCGACTAATGCTAGAAGAAAACTAGAGCAGACTTCTTTATAATCAGCCAAATTCAAATTCTATCTCTCACATGACCCAAAATGTATTCACTCAATTTTCTCAGCATATCACCAACCCTGCAAATTTGAATGTTATAGGCTAATCCTTTATTACAAAATTCCTTTTCTGACCTTTGTGACCTTTGACCTCATTACCCCAAAATGTGGTCAGCTCTTCCGGTTCATATTACGAAAGATATCCTGCAAGTTTAATAACCATCCCTTTATTCCTTCTTGAATTATCTTCACCACAAACAAACGGACATATTGATCTGATACGCATATATGTTTCACCTGGTGCCGGAGATAATTACATTTTTATTGGCTAAAATTAGACAAAGTATGGTAGCGAGATGACTGAAATGTGACAATGACCAATAAGCATTCTCATCCTATAGACTCCAATTAAGATCGAAGCCAGAACAGTTGTGATGGATTTGCAGACCGTGAGATGGATTTTTGGCAATTTCAATGTCTTGAGTAAAAGCCTATCTTTGTCATATTCACCTAAAAGTAGTCCACGAGTGCAGTTATTGGGGCACGCGAGATACCGTTTGTTGAGAGTTTCGCTTGACCGTTCACCACGCAAATGTTGTTTAAAGAGTTGCTCCTATGGTGAACCTATCAGTGAGTCAGCACCAGCAATGGGTAGGGCAGCATGGGAAGGAAGAGCAAGTGTTTAGGATCGTAGCCGTTGTTTTGGAGTCTGGCGCAGAGTGGGCAGTGGAGGTGAGTGGCGTGCTGGGCTGCAGAACTTTGGATCAAAGGGAGAGCAGATGTGTTTCCAGTCCCCCCTACCTACTTCTGTTGCGCTCTGGACAGGCTTTTGTGTTTACTCATCACCTCAGCACGCCTCAGTTGTTCCCGTTTCACAACAGCCAGCGCCGCGACTTTCCCAAGGGACCGGCACATGCGATTTTCTCCACCTGGGCCGGGCCCGGGGAGGGATGGATGACACGTGGTTGCGTCCCGTTTCATGTCGCTGCCTAGATTGTTTTGCCTAACGTGGGCGCATACTGGTCGGCTTACGTTAATCCGTACAGTAGGGGCGTAGCCACAAATCTCGCTGTTTAAGGGATAAGACCCGTCTCTACTTTTCGGCAAGTCCGTGCACGCCGTGCATGTTCGTGGACTTTGCTGTTGCGGAGATGCGGTGAGCTTAGACAAACAGGGCATTCTTCTTGGGTCAGACTCTTTTCTTTGCGGGAGACTTTCTAAAGCTGCTGTGTTTTGTGCCAATTCAAGCCTTTTTAATCTAGGCTTGCTATGCATTTGAACCCAAAGCAATAACTTAATTTTTCAAAACTCCAATTGTATTAGGGATTCAAACATTTCATTTTGTTTGAATCATCATTGGCCTGCAGGTCTGCTCATTTGACAGGCTCCAGTTTTTCTCCTTGCCTGCTTTATATCATCTTCATCAAAGATTTTGAGCTCCAAGTTTTAGTTTTTGTTTGAATTCGCAAGCCTAAGGCCTGATAAGAACCCCAGTGAATGCAATTGAAGCAACATTCTTGGTCATAAATGCTGTGTTGTTTTTGACACATGCATGACATAGCTTTTGTTTTTCCCTCACTTCTCCAATTGCTCCAAAGCGTAATTCCCAAACACCCCTGCTGAGGAACACTTTTTGTTTTGGCTGTCCTGCATCGCTCCTCTCTCTTTCTCAATATATATCCAATATCTCTTTTTCCTTCCTCTCTCTCACTCTTTGAAGATGCATTGACAGGAACAGAGAGGAGTTCAAATGTTCTCAGAGAACCTCCCATTGGCTTCTTGTTGATTTTTCTTTCAAGTGTATTTTTTAGCGCCGCTTATTCATAGCCAACAGACGAAATCCCAAATCGCGGCATTCATTGCTGGGCAATTGACTGCACCCACTCCTTTCTCATAATTATCATTGTGTTGGGTGGACATTGTTTTATGTGGCTCATTGTGCCCTATTCAAAGGCAATTAAAATCCATTATATATCATAACGGTCTGAAAAGACTGCTGTTTAATCTCAATATGTTCTGTTTTTTTTTTTTACCACAACATTGTGTTTGTGGAGGCCCAATGATCCGATTCAAGAAAAAGAACAGCACCATATAATCCTTTTTCGAACAATGCCCTCAAGCTCGCGTATGCAAGTCTTCCTTCTTGACATGGAACTGTCATAAATCATTTTCCTCGGTGCGTTTGTCGACCGTTGCCAAGCCATAGCTGGCCACATTGACTTTACTAACCACTTTAGAAAATAGCAATGTAAAATGTTATTTTAACCTATGTGTTTAATATAGGCTTAATATACTTGGTCATTTTTTAACAAAAAAAGGTTTAGTATACATGGTAATTTTTCCATGAAAAAAGCCTTACTATACATGGTAATTTTTTAAGAAAAAAAATCCTTTCTATACATGGTCATCTCTTTTTTAAAGAAAAAAGCCTTAGTATACATGGTCGTTTTTTTAGAGTAAAAAAACTTTACTATACAATGTATGTAAAGTTTTTTTACTCTAAAAAATGACCATGTATAGTATACATGGTCATTTTTTAGAAAAATAGTCATTTTTTAAAGGAAAGAAAGCCTTTCTATATATGGTATTTTTTTAAGGAAAACAAGCCTTACTATACAATGACCATGTATACTAAGACTTTTTTCTTTTAAAAAAATGACTGTGTATAGTCAGGCTTTTTTCTTTTTAGAAATGACCATTTATAGTTAGGCTTTTTTCTTTAAAAAACGACATAGTATAGTAAGGCTTTCTTTCTTAAAAAACGACCATGTACAGTAAGGCTTTTTTCTTAAAAAGCGACCTTGTGGAGTAAGGCTATTTTCTTGAAATAACGACACGGTATAGGAAAGCTTTTTTCTTAAAAAGTACGACCTTGTAAGAGTAAGGCTATTTTCTTAAAAACGACATAGTATAGTAAAGCTATTTTTCTTAAAAAACAACACAGTATATTAAGGCTTTTTTTCTTAAAAAACAGCATAGAATAGTAAGGCTTTAAAAAAAATGACATAGTCAGCCTTTTTTATTTAAAAAAAAAAAAAAAAGACATAGTATTAGTAAGGCTTTTTTCTTCTAGTTGTTGCTGTGGTCCAGTGGCAAAAACATTGGGTCAGAATCTGAGGTGGGAACAAGTTCAAATCAGTAGTGAGTTCAAATCCACCACTGGCATCTTTAAAATCATTTTCCAATGTTATTAGGGTAATAGAGAGGAGAAATATAACTTCCAATCATTTGCTTTCAGTTGTTGCTGTGGTCAAGTGGAAAAAATATTGGTTCAGAACTTGAGGTGGGAGTCAGGAATGAGATCAATTCCACTCTTTGCAATTCTCAAATTATTTATTGAGGTAATGAAAAGGATAAATATAACTTCCAATCAACTCATTTCAGAAGTCACTGTGGTCCAGTGGCAAAGACAATGGTTCAGAACTTCTGGGTGGACACAAGTTCAAATCAGGAGTGAGTTCAATTCCACTCTTTGCAATTCTCAAATTGTTTATTGAGGTAGTGAAAAGGATAGATATAACTTCCAATCAACTTATTTCAGAAGTCACTGTGGTCCAGTGGCAAATACATTGGGTCAGAACTTCAGGTGGACTCAAGTTCAAATCAGGAGTGAGTTCAATTCCACTCTTTGCAATTCTCAAATTGTTTATTGAGGTAGTGAAAAGGATAGATATAACTTCCAATCAACTCATTTCAGAAGTCACTGTGGTCCAGTGGCAAATACATTGGGTCATAACTTCAGGTGGACTCAAGTTCAAATCAGGAGTGAGTTCAATTCCACTCTTTGCAATTCTCAAATTGTTTATTTGGTAAAGAAAAGGATAAATATAACTTCCAACCATGTATAGGCGGGCCGCCTCGTGGTGTAGTGGGTAAGTCACCTGCCTGCGACGTGGGTGTCGAGGGTTCACGTCCCGGTGTCGCCAGTCAACGACTGTATGGTGTCGGCAGTCGGCCGAAGGCCGACTGTCGAACACCACCAGGAACCCCCCCCCCCCAACTGTCTTCCGGTCAGCCGAAGGCTGACCGGAACATAATTGTTTTGCTGAAAAAAATGACTAAGTCTTTATTTTAATGAAAAAAGGATTACCCATTTACTGAACTACATAGTGTCATGATCAGTCAAACGAGAGCAGGATTCGAACCCCAGTCTCCCACACGGCAGTCAAATCCACTAAATTGAGTTCTGACCCATTGTCCTTGCCACTGGACCACAGGGACTTCTGAAATGAAATGATTGGAAGTTATATTTATCCTTTTCATTACCTCAATAAACAATTTAAGAATTGCAAAGAGTGGAATTGAACTCACTCTTGATTCCCACCTCAAGTTCTGAACCAATGTTTTTGCCACTGGACCACAGCAACAACTAGAAGGAGAAGTCAGATTTATTCTCCAACTCTCTTAGCCTTACTATACTATGTCGTTTTTTTTAAGAAAAAATAAGCCTTACTATACTATGTCGTATTTTAAGAAAAAAAGCCTTACTATACTATGTCATATTTTAAGAAAAGAAGCCTTACTATACTATGTTGTTTTTTAACGAAAAAAAGCCTTATGTCATTTTTTAGGGGAAAAAGCCTTACTATACTATGTCGTTTTTTTTAAAAGAAAAAAAACCTGACTATACTATGTCGTTTTTTAGGGAAAAAAAGCCTTACTATACTATGTTATTTTTTAGGGAAAAAAAGCCTTACTATACTATGTCATTTTTTAGGAAAAAAAGCCTTACTATACTATGTCGTTTTTTAGGAAAAAAAACCTAACTATACTATGTCATTTTTTAAGGGAAAAAAGCCTTACTATACTTTGTCGTTTTTTTAGGGAAAAAAGCCTTACAATACTATGTCGTTTTTTTTAAAGAAAAAAAGCCTTACTATACTACGTTGTTTTTTGGGGAAAAAGCCTTACTATACTATGTCGTTTTTTAGGAAAAAAAGCCTTACTTTACTATGTCGTTTTTTAGGGAAAAAAAGCCTTACTGTACGATGTCGTTTTTTAAGAAAAAAGCCTTACTATACTATGTCATTTTTTAGGGAAAAAGCCTTACTATACTATGTCGTTTTTAAAGAAAAAAAAGCCTTTCTATACTATGTCGTTTTTTTTTTTAGGAAAAAAAGCCTTACTATAATGTTATTTTTTAGGAAAAAAAGCCTTACTATACTATGTCGTTTTTTAGGAAAAAAAGCCTTACTATACTACGTCGTTTTTTTTTAAAGAAAAAAAACCTGACTATACTATGTCGTTTTTTAGGGAAAAAAAGCCTTACTATACTATGTTATTTTTTAGGGAAAAAAAGCCTTACTATACTATGTCATTTTTTTAGGAAAAAAAGCCTTACTATACTACGTTGTCTTTTGGGGAAAAAAGCCTTACTATACTATGTCGTTTTTTAGGAAAAAAGCCTTACTTTACTATGTCGTTTTTTAGGGAAAAAAAGCCTTACTATACTATGTCGTTTTTTAGGGAAAAAAAGCCTTACTATACTATGTCGTTTTTTAGGAAAAAAAAGCCTTACTATACTACGTTGTTTTTTGGGGAAAAAAGCCTTACTATACTATGTCATGTCATTTTTTAGAAAAAAAAGCCTTACTATACTATGTCATTTTTTTAGGAAAAAAAAGCCTTACTATACTATGTCATGTCATTTTTTAGGAAAAAAAAGCCTTACTATACTATGTCGTTTTTTAAGAAAAAAGCCTTACTGTACTATGTCGTTTTTTAAGAAAAAAAGCCTTACTATACTATGTCGTTTTTTAACGAAAAAAAGCCTTACTATACTATGTCGTTTTTTTTTTAAGAAAAAAAACCTGACTATACTATGTCGTTTTTTAGGGAAAAAAAGCCTTACTATACTATGTTATTTTTTAGGGAAAAAAAGCCTTACTATACTATGTCGTTTTTTAGGAAAAAAATCCTTACTATACTATGTCATTTTTTAGGAAAAAAAGCCTTACTATACTATGTTGTTTTAAAGGAAAAAAAGCCTTACTATACTATGTAGTTTTTTAGGGAAAAAAAAGCCTTACTATACTATGTCGTTTTTTAAAAGAAAAAAAGCCTTACTATACTATGTCGTTTTTTAGGGGGAAAAAGCCTTACTATATTATGTCATTTTTTTAGGGAAAAAAGCCTTACTATACTATGTCGTTTTTTTTAGACAAAAAGCCTTACTATACTATGTAGTTTTTTTTTTTTACAAAAAGCCTAGACTATACTATGTAGTTTTTTTTAGACAAAAAGCCCTACTATACATGGTCGTTTTTTTAAAGAAAAAAAGCTTTATTATACTATGTCGTTTTTTTTTTTTGAAAAGCCTTACTGCACTTGGTCGTTTTTTTAAGAACAAAAGTCTTACTATATTATGTCGTTTTTTTAACAAAAAAGCCCTACTATACTATGTCGTTTTTTAAGGGGGGAAAAAAGCCTTACTATACTATGTCGTTTTTTTAAAGGAAAAAGCTTTACTATACTATGTCGTTTTTTAAAGAAAAAAAGCCTTACTATACATTGTCGTTTTTTAAGAAAAAAGCCTTACTATACTGTCATTTTTTTAAGAAAAAAGCCTTACTTTACTATGTCGTTTTTTAAGAAAAAAAGCCTTACTATACTATGTAGTTTTTTTTTTTTACAAAAAGCCTAGCCTTTTTTAGGGGGGAAAAAGCCTTACTATACTATGTAGTTTTTTTTAGACAAAAAGCCCTACTATACATGGTCGTTTTTTTAAAGAAAAAAAGCTTTATTATACTATGTCGTTTTTTTTTTTTTTTAAAAGAGCCTTACTGCACTTGGTTGTTTTTTTAAGAACAAAAGTCTTACTATATTATGTCGTTTTTTTTAACAAAAAATCCCTACTATACTATGTCGTTTTTTAGGGGGGAAAAAGCCTTACTATACTATGTCGTTTTTTAAAGGAAAAAGCTTTACTATACTATGTCGTTTTTTAAAGAAAAAAAGCCTTACTATACATTGTCGTTTTTTAAGAAAAAAGCCTTACTATACTGTCGTTTTTTTAAGAAAAAAGCCTTACTTTACTATGTCGTTTTTTAAGAAAAAAAGCCTTACTATACTATGTCGTTTTTTAGGGGGAAAGCCTTACTATACTATGTCGTTTTTTTAGACAAAAAGCCCTACTATACATGGTCGTTTTTTTAAAGAAAAAAAGCTTTATTATACTATGTCGTTTTTTTTTTTTTAAAAGAGCCTTACTGCACTTGGTCGTTTTTTTTAAGAACAAAAGTCTTACTATATTATGTCGTTTTTTTAACAAAAAAGCCCTACTATACTATGTCGTTTTTTAGGGGGGAAAAAGCCTTACTATACTATGTCGTTTTTTAAAGGAAAAAGCTTTACTATACTATGTCGTTTTTTAAAGAAAAAAAGCCTTACTATACATTGTCGTTTTTTAAGAAAAAAGCCTTACTATACTGTCGTTTTTTTAAGAAAAAAGCCTTACTTTACTATGTCGTTTTTTAAGAAAAAAAGCCTTACTATACTATGTCGTTTTTTAGGGGAAAAGCCTTACTATACTATGTCGTTTTTTAGGGGAAAAGCCTTACTATACTATGTCGTTTTTTAAGAAAAAAAGCCTTACTATACTATGTCGTTTTTTAGGGGAAAAGCCTTATTATACTATGTCGTTTTTTTTAAAGAAAAAAAGCCTTACTATACTACGTTGTTTTTTTTTTCAAGAAAAAAGCCTTACTCTACTATGTCGTTTTTTAGTGAAACAAGCCATACTTTACTATGTCGTTTTTAGGAAAAAAAGGCTTACTATACTATGTCATTTTTTAGGGAAAAAAAGCCTTACTATACTATGTCGTTTTTTAGGGGGGGGGAAAGCCTTACTATACTATGTCATTTTTTTGAAAAAAAAAAGCCTTACTATACTATGTCGTTTTTTAGGGGGAAAAAGCCTTACTATATTATGTCATTTTTTTAACAAAAAAGCCCTACTATACTGTCATTTTTTAGGGGGGAAAAAGCCTTACTATAATGTTATTTTTTAGGAAAAAAAGCCTTAATACTATGTCGTTTTTTAGGAAAAAAAGCCTTACTATACTATGTCGTTTTTTAGGAAAAAAAGCCTTACTATACTACGTCGTTTTTTAGGAAAAAAAGCCTTACTATACTATGTCATTTTTAAGAAAAAAAACCTTACTATACTATCTAGTTTTTTAGGGAAAAAAGCCTTACTATACTATGTCGTTTTTTTAGGAAAAAAAGCCTTACTATACTATGTCGTTTTTTTAGTGAAAAAAGCCTTTCTATACTATGTCGTTTTTTAGGAAAAAAAGCCTTACTATACTATGTCATTTTTTAGGGAAAAAAGCCTTACTATACTATGTCGTTTTTTTAAAGAAAAAAAGCCTTACTATACTATGTCGTTTTTTAAGAAAAAAGCCTTACTATACTGTCGTTTTTTTAAAAGAAAAAAGCCTTACTATACTATGTCGTTTTTTAAAGAAAAAAGCCTTACTATACATGGTCATTTTTTAAGAAAAAAGCCTTACTATCCTATGTAGTTTTTTTAGACAAAAAGCCTTACTATACTATGTAGTTTTTTTTTTTAGACAAAAAGCCTTACATGGTCGTTTAAGAAAAAAAGCTTTACTATACTATGTCGTTTTTTAAAGAAAAAAGCCTTACTGCACTTGGTCATTTTTAAGAACAAAAGCCTTACTATACTATGTCGTTTTTTGTAAAGAAAAAAACCTTACTATACGATGTATTTTTTTAAAGAAAAAAGCCTTACTTTACTATGTCATTTTTTAAAGAAAAAAAGCCTTACTATACTATGTCGATTTTTTAAGAAAAAAGCCTTACTATACACAGTCGTTTTTTAAGAAAAAAACTACTATACACAGTCGTTTTTTAAGAGAAAAGCCTTACTATACATGGCCGTTTTTTAATTTTAAAAAGCCTTACTATAGTGGTCATTTTTTAAGGAAAAAAGCCTTACTATACATGGCCATACTAAGGCTTTGACTATGTATAGTAAGGCTTTTTTTTTCTTAAAAAATGACCATGTATAGTAAGGCTTTTTCTTTTAAAAATGACCATGTATAGTAAGACTTTTTTTTCTTAAAACACGACCATATATAGTAAGGCTTTTTATCTTAAAAAACAACCATAAATAGTAAGGCCTTTTTCTTAAAAAATGACCATGTAGAGTAAGGCTTTTTTTCTGAAAAAAAAGACCATGTATAGTAAGCCTTTTTTTTCCTTAAAAAATGACTATGTTTAGTAAGGATTTTTTGTTAACAAAATGACCATGCATACTAAGGCTTTTTTCCTTTAAAAATGACCATGTATAGTAAGCCTTTTTTCTTAGTATACATGGTCTTTTGTTTTTACAAAAAAGACATACTATACATGGTCATTATTTAAAATTTTGAAATGTACATGCATCAAATTAGCCATCCATCACAGTCCTCCGTGACTGATCTAATTGCATTCCAACTTTTGGAAAAAAAAAGACATGACTGCGTTTTGTTGAATTTTATCTGACACTGCCAGAATATGACAGCTGTCTGCGCTGGATCCAAAAGTTTCCCAGGGATGCCAGGGATAATATTTTTTGTTGACACGGATTGTTTTTGTCCCCTTAGACCGAGCTGAGCGAACAAAGCAGATCGGAATATTTTTCCAGAGACGGACAAATCCCAGAGTCTTTCAACGGTGCCGCAAAAATAAAGAAGACAGTGCTTCAAAAGGTGTAAGTATGATCTAATTCAGAACTTTCCGACCCCTACGCTCAGATGGGACGCTCGACTATGTCCTTATCTTGTCTCGTTCAGAGCCCAAATATCTGACGTCCAGCAAGAGAAGATTGAGCAAAGAACCCAAGACCAAAATGCAAAGCTCCGGCTCGGAAATCCAGAACAGAGTTCCTTGGATAGTGACACCGGCTTTGGGAGAACTTTGAATTCAAGTCCCCCTCAAAACGCGGCGGTCCCCAGCTCAAACACCATCCACTCTCCGGACTCACCCTCGATAGGTTTGTCCCCCCAGGAAATCCTTCCGGGAACCAGGCGGAGCAAGAGGAGCAAACCCAGCGATTGGCAAGACCCTCGCCCACCGAAGGCCATGAGGACAGGCCCGGCCGGCCCTCCGGCCGCAACCCAACCTCAGTCCAGCACGCAAATACCCCGAGACGACTCTCTTCCTCCTTCCAAGGCTTTCCCGGTCTCCGAATTCGAGAAAACCACGGCGGAAGTGGAGCCGCTTACTCCAGGGAAACGGGACCAGAGGCTCCCCCTGGCAAGCAATAACACCGCCCAGACGAAGCAAAACAGGCTGGCCGCAAGTGGAAGGGGCCTATCTGTCAAGTTCGCATCCTCCCGCTCCTCTATTGGTTCCAGATCCGCGGGCGAGCCGGAGGAAAGGAAAGACGTGCCCAGAACCTCCAGATTACGACGTCACAAGAGGTCCTGAGGGGGGGGACTAGCGGGGGTGAGGGTCCAAACGCTCGACGCCACGCGGCCTCGGCTAAGCCGCCGGATATGAAAGGGTAACGTCGCGACGCATGCACACATGGCCTTTTACTACAATGTCTATTCTTTTTCCCACAAAGCCACACATGCAGCTCGTTCGGCTACGGCACACATAATTGATACGTTTTGAGTTATGTTTTGTCAAATACTTGAAACAGACTTCGCCTCCACCCATAAGTAGCGGTGGTCAAGAGAGGCTTGCGAATGAAAGTCAAAAACCCTTAATTGGAGTTTAGACTCGGGTTTTTGTGTTAAAGATCGGGGATTTCAGACAGGCAGGAGCCGCGCAGTACGTCATGGCTTTTAGGCTGAAATACTGGCTCCGACGTGTCTGTAAACTGTCCACTTTTCTCGCTCTGATTGATGGCTCTTTCCAACTCGAGCTCATCTGTTTGTTTTTTCTTTTTTTCTTCTAATTTTTTGAGCGTTTTCATTCATACATCATTTCCATTCATGCCCCTTTCTTCATTTGTAATCCAAGCAAAAGGAGTCTTTCACTTTTGAAGCCTGCAAATGCAAAGAATTGAAATGTTAGCATTTTTTTTAGTAATGTTGCACATTATTCCCCCGTTTTTTTGCAGTTTGCGCCACACCGCGGAAAACGGGGGACTACTGCGGAAATATTTTCCTTAAAAAATATTTCCACAGTAGTCCCCCCGTTTTTCACGGTGTGCCGCAAAAACCAGCAGGACCCCGAGAAAACGACACTATTCCACACTGTCCAGAACAAAGACATCTTTAATTCTCTTTTCATACAAAATATTTAATAAATACAACTTTCAAAAATATATTGCCAGATCAACACATTGTTCTCAAGTTCAAACAAGTCAAAAAGAACGGACAAAAACGTTGCCGCCATCTCCAAAGAGTTAGCAGACGAGATCACCGTGTTTGTCTTTTTAAGAGCCTCATTAAAATGAAATGTGCACAGAAAGGATGCAAACAATGACTTGTCAAGGGAGGCAGTGTATTTATTGCCAATTTTGACAGGATTCCCACGTCCAACCAACTTACTTACCCTTCAAGTACTCACAGCCCGGTCGTATTACGATGGGAATCCCCACTCGTCGCTTTTGAAAATGGGAGTCAAACTTTGAAGGCCGCTTTTGTTCCCTTAAATTCATTAACAGTCTGATGGCAAGCAATATGTCTGCCACCACGTACGTCCGTGCCTCGTAGCAAGCATTTGCCTTCAGTCAATGTCCTGGCAACAAATGAAATGTCAAATTGCGTTTAAAAAACAAAAAAACGAGAAAAAAAAAAAGTCTCAGGCCCAAAACGCCCATTGTTTGTTTGCCTTTGAAATTCTGACATTTTGGCTTTATAGAACGCAGTGGAGATAACAAAGAGTCATTGAAAGAAATGGTAAGCTTCCGCCGCTATCAAAACCTTCAAACTAGACAGAACATATAAATAAAAAGGAATGATATCTTAAGGCTCTTGATTATTAAATTAATAAATCAAATATACACAATGATTAATAAAAAAAAATGTACATATCTACATGTTCTAAATCAACATAAATTCTTCATATTGGCAGCCATGGCTGACATTTAAAGCAACCCACCCCGCCGCCCATCTACCTGTCCACCTCCCACCCCTCCCCAAAATAACAATAAATAATAAACTTGCTCTTTTTTTCCTCATTTGACAGTGGCCAAGTCTAAAGTCGAAAAAGGCACTTTTTTCTGAAACGGTACTAGAAAGAATTCAAAGAACACTCGCTAAGATGATTAGCTCTAGTGCCGAACACAACAGGGTTGTTTTAGTCATTGTACAACAATCACAACAGGAGCCCGTTCCACGTGTCCACAAACTATAAAAAAAAGGAGAAGGGGGCGGGGCTGAAATATAGCGGAGTAAACTTAACTTTTTCGGTGTTGCCGATGACGACAGAAGTCCAAACGTGGGCTCCGTAGAGTTCGTGGCTCGCCGACGTCGGGACCGGGAGAGTTCGCTGGCCCTCGCTGCCGGCCCTCCCACTTGGGACATCTCTCGCCGTCGACATACTACAGTGAAAGGTACGCCGGTGCCTTGTGTTTCCAGCCGACCAAAGCAACCGTCACTGCCAGTGTAAGCCAGCTTGTCAAAACTTAAATTAACACGGGGAAGTAGCAGTGGGAGGGCGGGAGAAGAAGAAAAAAAATTGGAGAATACCGTAGGGTCGTGACGTGACGCCACGCCACGCGTGAGCCCCCCGGGGGGGGCCTCGGGGGGGTGTTGCCACCGACGTCGAAGGCTCGGTTGCACGGCAACGCGGCTGTCCGCTATACTATGTAGTCCATTCTGTTGATGCTGTTTGCCGTCTCCAAGTCTCTGTTGTCCTGTTTGTTAGTCCAATTGGGGTGTCTGGCGGCCGAGTTGGGGCCGGACATCTTGTCGTCCCGCTCCACCAGCGTGTACGCCGGCTGCTTGGCGAAGCGGCCCTTCTGCAGGTGCCTCTCCTTGTCGTCCTCGTCCCCCTCGGGGTGATTTGTCCTCATGTTGGCGATGATGGAGTTCTTGCGCTCGTAGTCTTTGATGGCCACCGAGAGGCCCACGTGCTTCTCGATGGGGTTCTTGATCTGGTTGAGCTGCTCGCGCACGTTGTTGGTGGTGTTGTCCTCGGAGCCGGCGGCGGCCGAGGCCCCGCCCCCGCCGCCTGCGCCGCCCGGGTTGCTCTGCTTCCGCCGCCGCCGCATGCACCAGAGCAGGACGGAGATGAGCAGGAGGACCCACAGGACGATGAAGATGGAGCTGAGCAGGGGAACTAGGTAGTCTGGAGACAAGGGGGAAATTCAAAAGGTCATCCGGATCCAGGGTGAAAGCGCGGGGAGGGGGTTCAGCTTCAAAACACTTGGTCTGTTACTGCAACCTGACCTCCCCGAGCAGGGGGGGAGGGGATTCTTTGAGCTGTCACCGGCTTGATGAATGGCGGACATGTGGGGGTCTTAGGAGGCACAAAGCCCGGCGGCTCTGCTCTTTCCATCCCCGGCCCGTTCGGACGGACCGAATTCTCGTCTAACTCAATTACACCTGACGTGACGTCGGCGGAAGGAATGCGTCGCCGCCTGCGGTTATTTTTAACGCATCGGCGCCGATAGAGGAGCACCAATTTTTTTTTATTAGAACGGGACACTAAAACTAAACAAGCAGATTATTTTAACTCTTAAGCGTTTTTTTCTAAAATAAAGCTACCTGTCCAATCCATTAACCATGAATAAAATAGATCTATTCAATTAACAGCAAAAAAATGTTATTTTCGAAATGCAAAAAAAGATTAAAAGAAAAACTACAGGGAATATGAACTTTGTCATGTCACTATTTTTTTTAAATTATATAAAAAACTAAATATATATTTTAAATTAAAAAAATATTGACACAAAAACAAAAAACTAACTATAAATGCAAGTGTCAAATTAATTTGTAATAAAATAAATTGAAGTAATTATTCTTCTTTTTTAATAAAGTAAAAATGGAATTTAAAAAAAAGCATACCGGTTTTGCTGGGGCTCGGCACGCGCACTTCCACGATGGACGCGATGATGGTGTTGTTCCCGTTGCGTTTGCTGACCACGTCGATTAGCCGCTCGGTGATCTCTTTGATGGGACTCCGGTCCAAACGATGCTCCTCTGTCGACTACAAGCGCAGGAAAGACGAAAAAAAAGATGACGTTTTCACTTCCAAGCAACACGGCCAAACCCGAACACTGACGTAAATTGCACTCACGATGCAGACGTGGATCTCGTTGCTAGCCGAGAACGACGGGTCACAGGTTATGGACACGGAATGCTCCAAGGAGAAATTCTTCACCAGGTACAAACGTCTCAGCTGGTTACACACATTCTCCACCGTCAAGCTCTGCACACCCTGGGCAAAAAAATAAAATAAAAATGAGGCAAAATGTTCAGACAAATAGAAAAGCGAGGCCCGAACAGGAAGTGGGAGGCGGCTCGGCACACATCCTCCAAGCTAACGAGTTGAGATGGGAGAACACCAACTTGTGCCTTTATCTGCTGTCGTGTCTTTTGAGTGATGAGCACATGTGGCGACAGTCGCCAGTCTTCCCCGTCGAGCCAAGTGATACCGAAACTAATCTCATTTGGCAGCGTCCCAAAAGCCCACTCGCAAAAAGATGAATGCGGGTTTAGGAGAGGTGGCGCTTTTACTTACTTGGTGGTACCCTAACTTGGCTTAGATATTATTCTAGATATGTGCAGTTACCGTACAATACAGTTTAATGTAATCTATACTGCAATTTTGGCAGACTCCATTCAAAAGCAAAAGTCATTTTTACCCTGAAACGTGACATCAAAGCCTTAAATTAGAATTTTAACCGAGCATTTACTCTAATCTAACTGTTTATTATTTTAATTGTAATATATTTACATCACTGTCAAAGACACTGAACCAGTTACAGGGCATGTGGTAATTAATAAAAAAAAAAAAAGGTTAAAAACCCTTTTGAAGATGAATTAAAAAGTGGGATAACTCACCCTAGACAAGATGTCCTTGTTGAAGGTGAAGGTGATGTTGGTACAGCTATTGTCCTCGTAGCTGGAGCTGGGGTGACACTTGGGGGTCGGTGGAAGCGGACCGGGGCGCCAGCACTCCCCGAGTCCGAGGCAGGGTTTGACAAAACAGTGGCCGTCTCTAATGGGGAGGCAGCTCTGGCCCGAAGGACAGCCACTTCGGCCTTTGCTGCCAAGGTGGCACGCTATTGGACCACAAAACATCTGGACAAAAAGTAGTAAGAACACAAATTAGGACCATCAGAAATGTTTCAGCATGTCAAGTCTTGTTTGTGTTTTCCTGCCTCTTTTATGCTAATTAAATTGAATTAAATGATCATGTTTCAGCTCCCTTTACTGTTCTATTACATTTGTTATTTTTTGTATGACTCAGGTTTATTTTTCCTTTAAAAGTTTTTAAATTAAAAAGTTAGTTGTTTTTTTTTATTATTGTCCCATTGGGGTACATCTGTAGGGAAATTGTAACATAATAATACAATGGACCCTCACATATTCAACCATTCATTGATTGAATTTAAAGTTCCTTTTTAAAAACCAATCCATTTTTTTAAAACTTCCATTAAGATGGGCATCAATGTTTTGCCCATTTTTACTCATTTTGGTCACGAATGGCTGGGGTCTACTGTTCGCGAATCATTTCTGTAGTTTACAAAAGTCCTTTTCTCTTCCTAAATCCCCATGATGCATTTCCCCGAGAGGAAACGACAGCATTGTTTGATCTGACGTTGGTACGGAAAGAAGAACGGCGCCCGAGGCTTTGCCTTTTATCAAATGACTCGGCCTCCTCCAGCGCAAAAAAAAAAAAACTGGCACATAACCAACGACCATTGTTTCCTTTCAAAACAAAGCGCATCATCGCAGTTGAGAACCTGACACTGCACAGCAAAGCCGCCGCACATGACCGACTGAATATTAGTGGCCCGACCCAAGATATTTTCATGCTTCCTCACACCCCCATCTAATCCTGCCATTGTTCACACACACGCTCCCAATAGACGAATATTAACACTTGGTGACACACACGTGGTCCGTGCTTTGCATACCTTTGTGCATATGACTTTCCCATTGAAACAGTGGCAAGTGTTGCAGTCGTCATCCCATTTGACCCCGTCTGAGATCACGCGGCCGTTAACGGAGCAGGCTTTTCTTGACGCTGCATTTGAATAAAACAAACATAATTTAAACAATAGAAAATGTGAATGAAAATTATCAATGAAATGATTTTTTTTACACCATCTTTGGTTTCTAAAGACGCAGTGTTTGCATAATGGTTTAAAAAAGTGAGATGGTGATGAAAGCAAACACTGGATCGGATCCAATCCTGTGATCAAATCGTTAATCTTGTGATAAATGAAGGTCTATGCATAAATAGATGGAAGGGTACAGTATTCTATGACAACCAACTCCGTTCTCCCCTACAGTGCGTGCTATAAATGGAGCATTTTTCTTTTGACAGTAGGCCTTGTACCTTCTTGACACTGTGTCCCACTCCTGTCTGGCGGGCACAGACATCGGTAGCCGTTAATTTCGTCGACACAAGTGGAGCCAAAGGAGCACGGGGAGGACTGGCATTCATTGATATCTGCAGCAAGGAAAGACAAAAAAAAAGCCTCCTTAGAGGACAGCCAGACAGAATGCAAACATTTGGGGATAATCAGTCGGCAAACAACTGTAAATCACTGAGCGAGTTCACCAAGGTCATGTGTCATTTAATCAGCCTAATAGTTCATTAAAAGATGAAAAACGTGTATTATTAAAATGGGCTGGATTCCCGCCGGCCCATCTTATTGAGCTTTAAAAGGGATCGTCAATCGCAAGTATGCAGGAGTTACAGGCTGGACTTAAGGGAACAAAGGGCTCGCAATGGGAAAGAATGTGGCCATCTGAAAGCCTTTAAGAGGGAAAACAATCTGTGTAATCAGTGTCAGAGAGCACGGCTGATTAGCTGTTGGCACACTAAGCCGCTTTCCCCCGGGGACTGCAGTGGGGCCTGGTGGAGTGACACCGAAATGGCTCGGCCTGGCCCGCAGCCCAACGCCCAGATAATTGGCCGGCTAGACCGGCCGTTTCGTAGCTGTCCTGTGGCCCGCCCGATACAAACGCGCGTGTGGGCGAGGTAAGCGGACGTAGATCTCAATACTCACTGATTCGACAGTCCGGGCCCGCGAAGCCCGGGGCGCACTCGCATCGGTACCAATTGTCGCCATCCACACAGGTTCCACTGTTGTAGCTGCAAAAGAGGCAAAAGGTTGGTACTTGCCAAAGATGAGGCTTGATTTTCAATTGTTACACTTGAATTGGCACCTAATGAGCCAATAAAATGGGTAAATTGGCCCGGATAATGGTGTTGGTGAAGTCACTGAGCTCCTTCTTGATTCAAACCCACATTACCATTTCAGCAATCGAACGTGCTGACTACCGAGGACCGACCGGTTACAGCAGGTCCTGTGCGTATGAGGTAAGCAAGTGACCTGGCATCCACCTAAGTGGACGTTAGATGAATCATGGAGGCCACAATAATAACATATGGTATGCAAGTGTGGCCTACATAATGCAAAATGCCATTGCCAGATCTCAATTATTATTTAGGGTCTCCTTCAGTGCATCTAAAGCCTTTTATTTTAGTGATCATTGCATACCTGTCAACCTCTGCCGATAACTGCCCTTATAAATGATTATGATTCCCCTTACAAACCCCCCAAAAAACCTTACAAACACCGTACGACGGGGTTTGTAAGGGGAATCAATCATTTATAAGGGCAGTTATCGACAGAGGTTGACAGGTATGTCATTGGCTGGATATCTCACACTGTCTATTACAGCCAATGAGATCAACAAGTAGCCTATAAAGAGTTACCTGACCTGAGAACCTTACCTGTATCTGAAACTAGACTTTTAGCTCAACAGTAAGCACGCCCAACTGCCACAGTGCCATTACGTGAATGAGACAGGGAGCACAGTGATGTCACCCCCACCATCAGACATTTATACCTGGATATTTTTTACAGTTCTTTGCTGTAAAGCAGCAATCTGTTTTTTTTAAATATCTTATTAATTTGCTACTAGTTTAACATTAATTTATTTTTTCCTGTAGTTATCACTTTGCAACTTTCAGGTTGCACTCACTTGCCAGTAAGTTTAACGTCAACTTACCATGGGTGTGGACTGCAGTCGTTGGTGTCTGAAAGAGAGAGTAAAAATTAATGAGCGTGTTTTATTTATTTATTTTTTCGTCTCCTCACGTCAGAGTGTTTGGTACACATAATAGCAAAGAACGCGTCCGGGCTTGCGTGCACTTTGGGTTCCGGATCCCATGCCGCCCTATGGTTGCGTCTTATTAACCGCACGGCTCCCCTCCCTTCCACCGCCGCCGTCACCACAACAACTCCACACACCCAGATTCACAACCACAGTCTCCACCGCCTCCTTTTGTGTTTTTTTTGCCCTCAAATGTCGGGGAATTTCTCTTTTTGAGCGCATGTGTTTGAGGGGCAGGGCGGCCGGTGAAAGAGAGCAGGGCTGCAGAACAAGCAGACATGTCACTGTTTGGACAAGAATGCAACAAGGAGAGGAGTGTGATTTGGACAAGGGAGGGAAACATCTGTCTCCACTTTGCTAAGCTTGAACCCCTTTTTCTCTCCACTCTCGTGGCCGGCCGGCCGCGGCTGGGGAGCGATTGACTTGAACATTTATTTATACAAACAGCATAAAGGACCTGCATCTCGCTGGCTGTTGGCTATTTGTCTTGGTGCCAATTCAACATGATGACACATTGTAGAACTAGGATTCATATTATTATAAATGATTTAAAAAAAAAAAAACATTTCAATGATACAAAATTCCCCAGTTAACCCTTTATACGCATTTGTATTGGCAGCGATCGATGGCGCCAAATGCAATACGCTTTGATTAGGAGGGTGAATCTTCCCACTCAAAAGGAATTGGACGGCTATTGTTGTCTAGGAGGCCATGAATTTTTTAAACAAAATCCTCAAGATGATACACACCTGATAAATAAACAAGTTTCAAGATGTACTATGCACAAACGTATAAAAACAACAAACCTCTTCTACAGTCAGTATCTTAGCATTCCTAGCCTTTGTGATAACGCTCCAATTGACCTTTAGTTAATTCCGAATAATCATTTATCGTAACTGGAGTCCACATGATTATTGGGAGGAAAAGAATACTAAATTACATCGACAAACTGACCAAAGATAGGTAAGCCAAGCTTGAGACATCAAACACATTCAAAGTATTTGAACCTGAAACTGCTGCCAAATGTGACTCAACAGAGCATTTTGTAAAGTATGTAAATACTTCTATTCGTGTGATTTCATAGTTTATTTTCAGGCTCCATGATTACTTTTCGGGTCCATTCTTGTCGGTTCTCATCATAGCATTTGTAATTTGATGTATGTTGACATATTTTTTCTTTTTTTTTTTTACTCTGTGTAATGTTTTGGTAAATTAGAGATCTTAATGCTGCACTGTGCATACCAATAAGTCGATAAGGTTAAAAAAAGAAGCAAAAATGTTATCCATATTGCTAAAATAGCCACAGCTTGTGTGTTGCAAACATATTTTGGTATAGATCAGGAAACTATATTAAGACCGATAGTAGAAATCAATGTTAACTGGTTAAATAATGAGAACACTCCCTTACTTTGGGTGCACGTGGGGCCCTCCCAGCCCTCCTTGCAGACACAGGAGAAAGAATCCCCCGTTACCACGCAGGTACCTCCATTCTCACAAGGGTTCGGAAGACAACTCGAATTCTTAGCTGCAGGAAAACAAAAAATGAAGCATATAGTTATGTCTGGAAGCACTTCCATGCTTATCAGTGAGGTGACCCGGACCGATGTCAACAACACGGTGCATCGCTATTTTTTTTAGCCGGGGATCCATTTTCTGTGGGTAGTCTACATTCCAAAACATTAAAGAATATTGTCAGCGCAATGGTGGTATTTAAGCATCTGTCTCTCAGCGCTTGTGGGAGGGCAAAATGGGCAGAGAAAGAGCGTTGACAGAATGAAGGGCTGAAATCTGCTTTGGGATCTAACTAGAAGACAGATCTCTACCACACAAGAGCGATGTGGAGGTGGGGCTCACCGATATTGCACGTTGTCCCCTCCCATCCCGGGGAGCACTTGCACTGGAAGGTGTTCCCCTCGTCATGGCAGGTGCCTCCGTTGTTGCAAGTGGCTTCGTCGCACTGACTTTCGCCTGGGGGGAGAATTTCATAAGGGTTGCGGCTACCAAATATACATACACTGTATTGTACACATAGCTCTTATACACTCATCAACACATACCACAAGCTTGTATAGGCAGACTACAAAAGAGTAAAGGGGAGCTAAAAGAAAAAAAAGGCGGTCGGGCGGGTCCTTACGGGAGTGGCACGTTTTCCCCTTCCAGCCATTCTTGCACTCGCAAAAGAAATCAGTCACCAGGTCCCGACACGTCCCACCATTATGACAGGGATTGGCGCTGCAGTCGTCAATGTCTGGTGCGGCGCGGAAGACGGGCGGGATTAATGCGGCGCACATCAAAAGGAGTCATTAAATGAGCTTTGATGTTCCCGTTAGGTACTCACTGATCTCACAGTGGTCGCCCTCCCAGCCGTCAGCGCAGATACACTGGTACACGCTAACTTTGTCGATGCATGTGCCGCCGTTGCGGCACGGGCTGCTCTCGCAGTCGTTGATATCTGAGATTTAAAAGATAGCGGTTGCATTTGGTTAACGCTGAAATAGTGGATTACTAAACATGGAGGATATGTTTGCAATATAAAAAAGGAGGTGATTGGGACAACGGTCAGGGATTATTAGGCCATTTGACTCAAATGTGCAGGTAATTGGATTAGAATTGAAAGGGTCAAATGTCAGAAATTGGCCAAGGCTTTGAATTTGGCTGCTTAGGCGGATGTAAACAAAAATATAATGACATAAAAAGGTGAATGAGTTGGAAGGTCTTACTTTCATGGCAGTAGGTTCCTCTGAAACCTTCTTGACATTCGCAACTGAACTGTCCAGCGGCTTGGCTCCGACACCTGCCATGAGGCCCACACACATTGGATGAAATGTAGCGCTCTCCTCCGGGCGTGCTGTTGGATGCCACCGCAACGGTGCAGCTGTCAATCACTGCACACAGACAGGTTTGCGGTCATGATTGAAAAAAAAAAAATGTAAACAACTGAAAACAGCCCAAAGAGATAGCTTCCAATATTTATAGTCATATAGCAAACAACAGTATTTAGTTACTACATTCAAAATTACATTACTGACCCCCTTAATCTAGACATATAGGTCAATTTTATTGTGTTTGGTCAATTTATTGGTCTGTAATGATCACTTATTTGGGCCTTTTGCCAGGAAAGCGCAATTTGTGGAGAAGCACTACCAATTTCGTCATACGCAGCTGGGTATGATGACAATTAGGCTTTTGTCGAGTCAATGATGATGACAAATCCTGTCTGATTATTATTATTATTATTATTAATAGTAACTATCCAATTTTGTGGGATGAACTGGACAACAATTCCCCAAAAATATATGCTTAGGTTAAAGTAGTTTTAAATCAAAAGGCTATTTCTAATGCATTGTCTGCACATATTGTGAAAAGATGATCAAAATGAGCAATAAATTATTATAAACAATTTAAGAGAATGTGCTCTAATTCCTTTGTTTCTCCTTGTTTGATCAGGTTAAGCAAATGGACTGAATGTAATCATTTAATTGTTGTCAATGAGAAAGAAAGTTTTAAATCAAAAGGCTATTTCTAATGCATTGTCTGCACATATTGTGAAAAGATGATCAAAATGAGCAATAAATTGTTATTATAAACAATATAACAGAGAATGTGCTATAATTCCTTTGTTTCCCCTTGTTTGATCAGGTTAAGCAAATGGACTGAATGTAATCATTTAATTGTTGTCAATGAGAAAGAATCTGCCTGTGCGGTTGGTCTACTCCGTCAATTAGACAAACACATGCACACACAATGTGCAGATTTGTAGAGGAGGAAAAAAAGAGATGGTCGCCCACCAAGTCATTCTTGGGAACTCACACACAGAGTACAATGAGCTTTTTGCCAGATTTTCTTCAACTCCAAGGGGAATCAATGGAAAAGATATGTGGAGGTGGAGTTTGTTCACCTTGGCCAAGAAAATCGAGCATAGGAACTCAATAACACAAAAAAGAAAAATGAAAAAAAAACAGGTATTGCACTCATGGGAAGAATCCATCTTAAGTGCTCCAATCTTTTATTTTAAAACACGTATCGTTTTACAGGACATTCCCGGAAAAGCCAGAAGACTTACCTTTACATGTGGTGGTGCGACAATGGTCTTTGAGGTGAGAGCAATTCTTGCCCTCGTAGTCCTCCGGGCAGGCGCAGTAGTAGTCTGTGGCCAAGTTGAAACAGGGTGCTCCATTCTGACACGGGTTGGGCGAGCAGTAATCGATATCCAGCTAGGGCAAGAAAAGTATAGTATAAACTTGATAGCTGACATACTTTCTGCTACACTAAACAGCAAAAAAAAAAGCCACAGCATCCTCCCTACAGGCCGTGCCAGGAAACAATACACACACACAAAGTACTTGTTGGAAAAAAAACAAGTCAGAGACATAAGAGCCGTCCTCAGAGTCTGGGCTACAGCACCGAGGAATGCATCCCAGTTAAGCTAGGGAAAGCTCCAGCAAAGCGTTCTCTTAAAAAGAATACTGCAGGGCAGCCATGTAGGAGGGTGGGAATGGCCCACGTGCGCACGGCGGTGGCGGCGTCTTACCTGGCAGAGATTCCCTGAAAATCTGGCCAGACAGAGACAGTGGAAGCCGTTGATGTCGTCCTGGCAACGCCCGCCGTTCAAGCAAGGCGAGCTGGCGCACTCGTCAATGTCCCTCTCGCAGTGCTCGCCGGTGAAGCCGGGGGGACACGTGCAGCGATAGTCGTTCACCAAGTCCTAAACAATACGCACACAACATCTTTAACTCTTGGCAGACTATATTGGATCCTTTAAAATAACTTTGCCTCATTAATGCATCAGATCATTTTGAGTCATGTAGGCCACACTCACTATAAATTTGGTATTCAACTACATCTACACTTTCAATAAGAAAAAATATAATACAACATTTTGTACAAATCATTTTTTGTTTTTACTGAAACAATGTTTTAAAGTTCTAATTTGACAATCAATTAGTTGTGGGTGGGCGATAACGGTAATCTCGCCGACAAAGTATAAATAACAAGATAGGAACTCTCAAGACAGTTTTTGACGCGTACCTGGCAGATTCCCCCATTTTGGCACTGGTCCATGCAGTCGTTTATATCTATGTGGGAAAAGAACATATGGTTAAACGGGCACACATTGATTTAAGTCAAAAGGAGTTGAAAATATTGCAGAAGAGGCACAATATGTTGAGCAATTCGCGAGCCAATCAAAATTCTTCCTGGAATTGTTTTTTAAAGCATCACAATTGGGCCCAATGGCGATACTATAAAGCTTCATTTGTGCAACATGGACCGACTGTTTTTGAGATACTATTTTTTAAATTATTACTTTTTTTATAAGAACAAGGCAGGAGTTTTATTCGGCCAGTCTGGCACGCCCGGAAAGCAATTTATAAAAATGAAAAAAATAAAATAAAAAATAGGCAAGGCTGTCGACATGGTCCGCAGCTGCAGCTGACAGCTGTCAACTTACTGACGTCACAGTTCTGGCCCATCCAACCGGGGACGCATTCGCAGAAGTACCCGCCAATCAGGTTGCGGCACGAGTTGGCATTCACGCAGGGCTTGGCGTCGCATTCGTTGGCATCTAGCGGGAAAGGGGGTCCAGCGAAGGGGGAGGAAAAAAAGAGGATGTCAGCTTGGTATTTACATGTGCAGTTGACAGCTATGTAGTGGCAGAGGGGAAGGAGAAGATTTGAGCAGGAAAGCTCACCTATCAAACATGTCTTTCCAGTCCACTGAGAGGGACAAAGACATTTGTAACCGTTGACAAGATCTTGGCAGGTCCCTCCATGATTACAAGGGTTTGGAGAGCAGTCATCAATATCTGCATGGAAAGAACAGTTGAGTTAAATAGATAGCTGGCAAAGAATAATACTCAAACTGAAGGAGAGCCAGTAGACATTTTTTTGACACCAAATTCCTTTTAACTCTTTCAGGGACAGCGGTTACGACAGTGGACCATTATTTAAAAGTTGCCCTTTATTTTTAAGGCAAGTGACTATTTATAACCTTTAAAAAAAAATGATCCAAGACTGCGAGTGCAAGTCTTACTCACTGAGAGTGCAGGAAGTGCCGCTCCAGCCTGGCAAACAGTGACATTCATAACCGTGACTGGTTTCTGAGCAGCTGCCGCCATTCGAGCAAGGATTGGACAAGCAGGCATGTTCCGCTAGGAAGCAAAAAAAGAAAGGTTACAAAATGACACGCAAACACAACACACCCTTCTGACTCATTCCACCCCACCTTCAATTAAGTAGGTAAGTAAGAAGAAAAAAAACCTACGCCCCCTCTAAAATCTCCCACCCAACAGCGAAGAAATCATCTTTCATGCCAAATTGACCCCGGCCAACGCGTGTGACTTCCCAATAACTTCCCGCCTGAGTGGGGGAACAAGTTGAGTGGAAGCCTGGGATGAGCGAGCCAATAAATGAACCCCAAATGATTTATTTCGGAGATGACTACGCAATCAAGATGAACGAGGACATCCCTCTGCTCCGACATGTCGACGTCACCCCCTTCCACTCCACACCTCCCGTCACGGAGGGCACGGTTTCCTGACATGCCGGCAGTTAAGCTGTCAGCACCCCGCGAGGCTCACATTTAATGAGCAAAGAACCATCGTCTCCGTGGTAAGTGTTTGCAGCAGCTGAACATTAGCATTGCTGTCTGCTTGTAACAGGGAGAGAAGGGGTAACAAGATGATCCACCACAGGAGATCAAACTCTGACAACCTGATTTGGGACTGATTCCAGACCCCCACTCTATTCTTCAAAATATAAGGTGTTGGTTTCATCTTTCTGGATGTTGCAAACGAGTTCATTGACACTCATACAAGAGTCACTGAGTGCAAAGAAAGGAGGGATTTTAAGATTATGACTTAAAATATCAGACAAGATTAGGCAGATACCAGTTATTTGAACATTATAATAATTATGGCTCCCATACTTTCAAATGTCAAACACTGCATCGCCTGACATGCTTGTCTATTTTTTTTTAATCATGTGCAAATTATATTTATGACACAAAGAAAACGCCTTATAGGTTTCCAATCTGCCTTTCTATCATGAAGACAAAATGTTGGAAACTATAACATCAAGCTGCCTCAGGTGAATTTTTCAAATTGATTCTGCGGGCAAGCTCATACCCACATTTAATCATGTAGTCATTTTTATATGTTTTAATTTCCTTTCCATTGAAGGGACATAAATCTCTTCCCATATTATATACAATAACAGAGAATGTGAAATGCTTGCAGCTTTGATTTTGTCTGTCAAAGCAACAACTAAAAGACATAAAAAAAAGAAAAACTGGTTTAAAAAAAAAAAAAAAAAACCTTTCCTTAAAGCAATGTAGCACTGTAAATCTGCACATTATGATCTTAGCAAGAGCAAAATAAGTGTTTAGACGTTACATAATAGCCTAACACCGTCTGAGCAGCATTTTTCAGTAGTAATCTGGTGGCACTCACCTCTCTCACAGTTGGCTCCAGAATAACCCTCCACACATGAACACTGGTACTTGTCCGGTCCCGTGTTGCTGCAAGTCCCTCCGTTAATGCACGGCTGATGAGTGCCACAGTAGTTGAGATCTGCAATATGAGTGCTTGTTTGGTTTCAAGTCTTCTAATGAACCAGACACCCTCAGTCCAAGTAGACTGGACGCCTGTCGCCATCAATTAACCCAACGACTTAAAGGTAAAACACAAACCTTTGTCGCAAAGATGCCCGCCCCAGTTGGTGTCGCAGAGGCACTGCCAGGGCTCCACGCAGGTGCCGTGTACACAGCCGGGGTGGGGGATACATTTGTCACAGTATTGTCCTTGCCAGCCGTACAGACACCTGCAAAGGAAACACAAAATGAGCTATCAGACTCTTTCGCAAAGCACGTAGCAGTTTTTGGCCACAGTAATGGTGGCACAGTCTAAAAACAACTGTTTAATCATTTGTTTAGTCCACATTACTTAGCAAGCAAGGGTAATCTGGATTTAACTAGTGGTCCACGGCCAACAAAAAAAGCAGTGTTTTTTTGTTTTGTTTATTAATTGTTAAGGTGCGTTGTATCTGACATTTAAAAAAACGGTCAAAAATACTGTCTAATAAATAAAAAATGTTTTTAAAATAAGTTTGTGATAATTGACTGCTGGGTCTTAAAAGGCCACACATCCAACTTGAAAGGCATACCGTTTATACAACAACTCAATGCTTGACTCCCATCGCTAAATTCTATTTCCAAAGGGCCTTTGCCATGCCTAACATTAGCATCGGAACACATCCCTCTGCGCAACAGTGTGCTTGCGGCTTGGCAGCGGCACAGAACTGCGTTGATCCCACCGGGATCTTCATGGTTCTGGTTCCCATGAGTCAGAAGTTAGGCTTTCTTTCAGGGGAGAGGAGAAAATCTCTCCTTCTTGCTGACCGCCAGCATGTACAGATCCATAATTACCCCCAAAAAACACTGCAACTGGGCATTATAATTAAATTCGCTCGATAAGTTTACCCCCATGGAAAGGTGACGAGAGTGGTGACAGTGAGACGGAGTGCCCTCTCTAAGAAACACATAGTGACTAGCCCCCAGAAATGGACTGTAAATAAAAACCTGTGGTTAAGTAAACCTCACTCTGTGATTAAAGAGGCTTTTCTTAACGGTATGCTAATCTTCTCTCAACGAGTGTCGGCGGAGGATTCCCCAGAAAGCTCCCAAAAGATTTTTTTTTTATTATGCAGCTAACTTACATGCGAATTCATCATAACTTTGAGCCGCAAACTACTCCACCTCTGAATGTAGAATACAAGAATGCTACAGATAATGCTTAGCAAGCAGGATGTTTACAGGGACACAGTTTCCAATCTATTATGCGCCTACACTAGATTCCCACAGCATCATTAGCATGGGTGACTGCCCTTGCCTTAAGGCATGTTTGATACAGGCGGTTATGAAAAAACATGAGCAAGTCAGCTCCAAACAGAGCCGCACCTGTGCAGGAAAACATTTCAACCTCTTGTTCAGCCAGTGGCCACACAAGCACTCACAAGAAACCCGATTGAGTTCAAAAGCTGGAGGAAAAACAAGCGCCTGTGCAGAAATTCAACCGACCGCACACTCCCTTGTATTTGATTTGGAGCCAAGGCAGACGACTAAGAAAGCAACTGTAGGGACTGAGCAGGGGGCCTCGTACAGGATGATGGACACAATGCCCATGCACGATACCCATCTGCGCTAAGGCTTTTCCTCTGGCTGTGTGAATAAACAGCATTAAGGAAGCCATTAGCTGCACAAACAATACGCTTTTAAAACAGCCAACGCTAAACGTTACACATGATTTGACTGATAACGCTAGCCTACTAATTAGAAGGAGAAGGAAAGGGGAAAAAAAAGTGGCCTCTTAGCCGCAAGCAGTTTTTCCCTTTAACAAGCTGCTTTTACAAGGAGCTCATCTGTGTTTATTATTAGGTGGTCATACCTCCAGATTTATGAAGGACAGACCTTCATTGAAATGTATTTTCAAGTGTCCAGTGCAAGCCGGACAACAGGTAGGTCATTTTCCATTGTGGTCAACACAACAGCTAAGAGGCAATTGGTGAGTTGAAATTCTATTGTTGCTCATTTTGTTATCATGCTCTGGGTTAACTGTTTACCATGTTAGAGTCAAACACTCGTCGACAACCCTTGTGAGGATAAATAGACGAATGAATGCAGGGAAATAAGGTAAACGCAATATTTCAAATTGGTTGCTGTATAATGCACTACAACC